>NC_134086.1:53814633-54117663 GCF_000715075.1 Nicotiana tabacum
CCTACCTCGAGAACAGGAGAATATAGTTCAAGTTTTTGCAATCAGGCGCCCACCTGGAGAACAATGGAATACAATTTGAGTTTTGGCAATCAGGTGCCTACCCAGAGAACAAGGGAATGCAGTTCGAGTTTTGGCATTCAGGCACCCACCTGGAGAACTAGGGAATACAGTTCGAGTGTTGGCAATAAGGTGCCCACCTGGAGAACAAGGGAATACAGTTAAAGTTTTGGCAATCAGGCACCCACCTGTAGAACAAGGGAATACAGTTCGAGTTTTGGCAATCAAGAACCTATCAGGAGAACAAGGGGATACAGTTCAAGATTTGGTAATCAGGCACCCACCTGGAGAACAAGGGAATACAGTTTATGTTTTGGCAATCAGGCGCCAACCTGGAGAACAAGGGAATACAGTTCATGTTCTGTCAATCAAGCGCCCACCTAGAGAACAAGGGAATATATTTCATGTTTTTGCAATCAGGAGCCCACTTGGAGAACAAAGGAATACAATTCGGGTTTTGGTAATCAGGTGCCTACCTGGAGAACAAGGGAGCATAGTTAAAGTTTTGGCAATCACGCTCCCACTTAGAGAACATGGGAATACAGTTCGAGTTTTGGCAATCAGGCGCTTACCTAGAGAACACGGGAATACAATTCATGTTTTGGAAATTAGGCACCTACCTAGAGAACAAAGGAATATACTTCAAGTTTTGGCAATCAGGTGACTACCTGGAGAATAAAGGAATACAATTCAAGTTTTCGTTATGCGGTGCCCACCTGGAGAACAAGGGAATATAGTTCAAGTTTTGGCAATCAGGCGCCCACCTGAAAAACAAAGGAATACAGTTTGAGTTTCGGCAACCAGGCACCTACCCGGAGAACAAGGGAATGCAGTTCGAGTTTTGGCAATCAGGCGCCCACCTAGAGAACAAGGGAATACAGTTCAAGTTTTGGCATTCAGGCACCCAACCGAAGAACAAAGGAATACAGTTTGAGTGTTGGCAATAAGGTGCCCACCTAGAGAACAAGGGAATACAGTTCAAGTTTTGGCAATCAGGCGCCCACCCGGAGAACAAGGGAATACCGTTCGAGTTTTGGTAATCAGGCGCCCACCTGGAGTACAAGGGAATACAGTTCGAGTTTTGGTAATCAGGAGCCTACCTGGAGAACAAGGGTATAACGTTTAAGTTTTCGCAATCAGGCACCCACCTGGAGAATTAGTGAATACAATTCAAGTTTAGGCAATCAGGCACCCACCTGGAGAACAAGGGAATATAGTTCAAGTTTTTGCAATCAGGCGCCCACCTGGAGAACAAGGGAATATAGTTCAATTTTTCGCAATCTGACGCCCACCTGGAGAACAAGGGAATACAATTTCATGTTTTGGCAATCTGGCGCCAACCTGGAGAATAAGGGAATACAGTTCATGTTTTGGCAATCAGGCTCCCACCTGGAGAACAAGAGAATACAATTCAAGGTTTGGCAATCAGGCGCCCACTTGGATAACATGGGAATATAGTTCATGTTTTGGAAATCAAGCGCCAACCTGGAGAATAAAGGAATATAGTTCAAGTTTTGTTAATCAGGTGCCCACATAGAGAACAAAGGGATACAGTTCAAGTTTTCACAATCAGGCGCGCACCTGGAGAACAAGGGAATATAGTTCAAGTTTTGGCAATCAGGTGCCCACCTGGAGAACAAGGGAATACAGTTCATGTTTTGGAAATCAGGTGCCCACCTGGAGAACAAGGGTATACAGTTCATGTTTTGGCAATAAGGCGCCCACCTAGAGAACAAGGGAATACAGTTCGCATTTTGGCAATCAGGCGCCTACCCGGAGAATAAGGGAATATAGTTCAAGTTTTGGCAATCAGGCGCCCACTTGGAAAACAAGGGAATACAGTTCGAGTGTTGGCAATAAGGTGCCCACCTAGAGAACAAGGGAATACAATTCAAGTTTTGGCAATCAGGCGCCCACCTGGAGAACAAGTGATTACAGTTTGAGGTTTAGTAATCAGGCTCCCACCTGGAGAACAAGGGAATACAGTTCGAGTTTAGGTAATCAGGAGCCTACTTGGAGCACAAGGGAATACAGTTTAAGTTTTCACCATCAGGCGCCCTCCTGGAGAACTAGTGAATACAATTCAAGTTTAGGCAATTAGGCGCCTACCTGGAGAACAAGGGAATATAGTTCAAGTTTTGGAAATCAGGCGCCCACCTGGAGAACAAGGGAATACAGTTCAAGTTTTGGCAATCATGCGCCCACCAGGAGAACAAGGGAATACAATTCAAGTTTTAGCAATAAGGCGCCCACCTAGAGAACACAAGAATATAGTTCAAGTTTTTGCAATCAGGTGCCCACCTGGAGAACAAGGGAATATAGTTCAAGTTTTGGCAATCATGCGCACACCTGGAAAACAAATGAATAAAGTTTGTGCTTTGGCAATCAGGCGCCTACCCGGAGAACAAGGGAATGCAGTTCGAGTTTTGGCAATCAGGAGCCCACCTGGAGAACAAGGGAATACAGTTCAAGTTTTGGCAATCAGGCACCCACCTGGAGATCAAGGGAATATAGTTCGAGTTTTAGAAATTAGGTGCCCACCTGGAGAACAAGGGAATACAATTCAAGTTTTGGCAATCAAGCGCCTACCTAGAGAACAAGGGAGTACAGTTTGAGTTTTGGCAATAAGGTGCCCACCTGGAGAACAAGGGAATACAGTTCAAGTTTTGGCAATCAGGCGCCCACCTGGAGAACAAGAGAATAGAGTTCAAGTTTTGGTAATCAGGCACCTACCTTGAGAACAAGGGAACACAGTTCCAGTTTTCGCAATCAGACGCCCACCTAGAGAACAAGGGAATAGTACAAGTTTTGGCAATCTGGCGCCTACCTGGAGAACAAGGGAATATAGTTGAAGTTTTGGCAATCAGGCACCCACATGGAGAAGAATGGAATATAATTCAAGTTTTCGTAATCAGGAACCCACCTGGAGAACAAGGGAAATATAGTTCGGGTTTGGGCATTAAGGCGCCTACCCGGAGAACAAGGGAATATAGTTCAAGGTTTGGCAATCAGGTGCCTACCCGGAGAATAAGGGAATGTAGTTGGAGTTTTGGCAATAAGGTGCCCACCTGGATAACAAGGGAATACAGTTCGAGTTTTGGCAATCAGGCGCACACCTGGAGAATAAAGGAATACATGTCAAATTTTGGCAATCAGACACCTACCTCGAGAACAGGAGAATATAGTTCAAGTTTTTGCAATCAGGCGCCCACCTGGAGAACAAGTGAATACAGTTCGAGTTTTAGTAATCAGGCTCCCACCTGGAGAACAAGGGAATACAGTTCGAGTTTAGGTAATCAGGAGCCTACTTGGAGAACAAGGGAATACAGTTTAAGTTTTCACCATCAGGCGCCCTCCTGGAGAACTAGTGAATACAATTCAAGTTTAGGCAATTAGGCGCCTACCTGGAGAACAAGGGAATATAGTTCAAGTTTTGGAAATCAGGCGCCCACCTGGAGAACAAGGGAATACAGTTCAAGTTTTGACAATCATGCGCCCACCAGGAGAACAAGGGAATACAATTCAAGTTTTAGCAATAAGGCGCCCACCTAGAGAACACAAGAATATAGTTCAAGTTTTTGCAATCAGGTGCCCACCTGGAGAACAAGGGAATATAGTTCAAGTTTTGGCAATCATGCGCACACCTGGAAAACAAATGAATAAAGTTTGTGCTTTGGCAATCAGGCGCCTACCCGGAGAACAAGGGAATGCAGTTCGAGTTTTGGCAATCAGGAGCCCACCTGGAGAACAAGGGTATACAGTTCAAGTTTTGGCAATCAGGCACCCACCTGGAGATCAAGGGAATATAGTTCGAGTTTTAGAAATTAGGTGCCCACCTGGAGAACAAGGGAATACAATTCAAGTTTTGGCAATCAAGCGCCTACCTAGAGAACAAGGGAGTACAGTTTGAGTTTTGGCAATAAGGTGCCCACCTGGAGAACAAGGGAATACAGTTCAAGTTTTGGCAATCAGGCGCCCACCTGGAGAACTAGAGATTAGAGTTCAAGTTTTGGTAATCAGGCACCTACCTTGAGAACAAGGGAATACAGTTCCAGTTTTTGCAATCAGACGCCCACCTAGAGAACAAGGGAATAGTGCAAGTTTTGGCAATCTGGCGCCTACCTGGAGAACAAGGGAATATAGTTCAAGTTTTGGCAATCATGCGCACACCTGGAAAACAAATGAATAAATTTTGTGCTTTGGCAATCAGGCGCCTACCCGGAGAACAAGGGAATGCAGTTCGAGTTTTGGCAATCAGGAGCCCACCTGGAGAACAAGGGAATACAGTTCAAGTTTTGGCAATCAGGCACCCACCTGGAGATCAAGGGAATATAGTTCGAGTTTTAGAAATAAGGTGCCCACCTGGAGAACAAGGGAATACAATTCAAGTTTTGGCAATCAAGCGCCTACCTAGAGAACAAGGGAGTACAGTTTGAGTTTTGGCAATAAGGTGCCCACCTGGAGAACAAGGGAATACAGGTCGAGTTTGGAAATCAGGCGCCCACCTGGAGAACAAGGGAATAGAGTTCGAGTTTTGGTAATCAGGCGCCTACCTTGAGAACAAGGGAATACAGTTCCAGTTTTCGCAATCAAACGCCCACCTAGAGAACAAGGGAATAGTTCAAGTTTTGGCAATCTGGCGCCTACCTGGAGAACAAGGGAATACAGTTCAAGTTTTGGCAATCAGGCACCCATCTGGAGAAGAAGGGAATATAATTCAAGTTTTCGTAATCAGGAACCCACCTGGAGAACAAGGAAATATAGTTCAAGCATTGGCAATCAGGCGCCTACCTGGCGAACAAAGGAATACAGTTTGAGTTTTGGAAACCAGGAGCCTACCCGGAGAACTAGGGAATGCAGTTCTAGTATTGGCAATCAGGAGCCCACCTAAAGAATAAGGGAATACAGTTCAAGTTTTGGCATTCATGCACCCACCTAGAGAACTAGGGAATATAGTTCGAGTGTTGGCAATAAGGTTCCCACCTGGAGAACAAGGGAATACAGTCTATGTTTTGGCAATCAGGCGGCCACCTGGAGAACAAGGGAATACAGTTCGAGTGATGGTAATCAGGAGCCCACTTGGAGAACAAGGGAATACAGTTCAAGTTTTGGCAATCAGGCGGCCACCTGGAGAACAAGGGAATACAATTCGAGTTTTGGTAATATGGTGCCTACCTGGAAAACAAGGGAATACAGTTTAAGTTTTCGCAATCAGGCACCCACCTGGAGAACTAGTGAATATAGTTCAAGTTTAGGCAACCAGGAGCCCACCTGAAGAACAAATGAATATAGTTCAAGTTTTCGTAATCAGGCGCCCACTTGGAGAACAAGGGAATACAGTTCAAGTTTTGGCAATAAGGAGCCCACCTGGAGAACAAGGGAATACAATTCAAGTTTCGGCAATAAGGCGCCCACCTGGAGAACATGGGAATATAGTTCATGCTTTGGAAGTCAGGCGCCTACCTGGATAATAAAGGAATACAGTTCAAGTTTTGTCAATCAGGTGCCCACATAGAGATTAATGGGATACAGTTCAAGTTTTTACAATCAGGCGCCGACCTGGAGAACAAAGGAATATAGTTCAAGTTTTGGCAATCAGGCGCCCTCCTGGAGAATAAGGGAATACAGTTCATGTTTTGGCAATCAGGTGCCCACCTGGAGAACAAGGGAATATAATTCGAGTTTTGGTAATCAAGCGCCCACTTGGAGAACAAGGAAATATAGTTCGAGTTTTGGCAATCAGGCACCTACCCAGAGAATAAGGGAATACAGTTCAAGTTTTGGAAATCAGGCGCCCACCTGGATAACAAGGGAATACAGTTCATGTTTTGGCAATAAGACGCCCACCTGGAGAATAAAGGAATACAGTTCAAGTTTCGGCAATCAGGCTCCCACTTGGAGAACAAGGAAATACAGTTCGAGTTTGGGCATTAAGGCGCCTACCCAGAGAACAAGGGAATACAGTTAAAGTTTTGGCAATCAGGTGCCCACATAGAGAACCAGGGAATATAGTTCGAGTTTTAGCAATCAGGCACCCAACTGGAGAACAAGGGAATACAGTTCATGTTTTGGCAATGAGGCACCCACCTGGAGAACAAGGGAATACAGTTCGAGTGTTGGCAATAAGGTGCCCACCTAGAGAACAAGGGAATACAATTCAAGTTTTGGCAATCAGGCGCCCACCTGGAGAACAAGTGATTACAGTTCGAGGTTTAGTAATCAGGCTCCCACCTGGAGAACAAGGGAATACAGTTCGAGTTTAGGTAATCAGGAGCCTACTTGGAGCACAAGGGAATACAGTTTAAGTTTTCACCATCAGGCGCCCTCCTGGAGAACTAGTGAATACAATTCAAGTTTAGGCAATTAGGCGCCTACCTGGAGAACAAGGGAATATAGTTCAAGTTTTGGAAATCAGGCGCCCACCTGGAGAACAAGGGAATACAGTTCAAGTTTTGACAATCATGCGCCCACCAGGAGAACAAGGGAATACAATTCAAGTTTTAGCAATAAGGCGCCCACCTAGAGAACACAAGAATATAGTTCAAGTTTTTGCAATCAGGTGCCCACCTGGAGAACAAGGGAATATAGTTCAAGTTTTGGCAATCATGCGCACACCTGGAAAACAAATGAATAAAGTTTGTGCTTTGGCAATCAGGCGCCTACCCGGAGAACAAGGGAATGCAGTTCGAGTTTTGGCAATTAGGAGCCCACCTGGAGAACAAGGGAATACAGTTCGAGTTTTGGCAATCAGGAACCTATCTGGAGAACAAGGGGATACAGTTCAAGATTTGGTAATCAGGCACCCACCTGGAGAACAAGGGAATACAGTTTATGTTTTGGCAATCAGGCGCCAACCTGGAGAACAAGGGAATACAGTTCATGTTCTGTCAATCAAGCGCCCACCTAGAGAACAAGAGAATATAGTTCAAGTTTTTGCAATCAGGAGCCCACTTGGAGAACAAAGGAATACAATTCGGGTTTTGGTAATCAGGTGCCCCCCTGGAGAACAAGGGAGCATAGTTAAAGTTTTGGCAATCACGCTCCCACTTAGAGAACATGGGAATACAGTTCGAGTTTTGACAATCAGGCGCTTATATAGAGAACAAGGGAATACAATTCTCGTTTTGGAAATTAGGCACCTACCTAGAGAACAAAGGAATATACTTCAAGTTTTGGCAATCAGGTGACTACCTGGAGAATAAAGGAATACAGTTCAAGTTTTCGTTATGAGGTGCCCACCTGGAGAACAAGGGAATATAGTTCAAGTTTTGGCAATCAGGCGCCCACCTGAAAAACAAAGGAATACAGTTTGAGTTTCGGCAACCAGGCACCTACCCGGAGAACAAGGGAATGCAGTTCGAGTTTTGGCAATCAGGCGCCCACCTAGTGAACAAGGGAATACAGTTCAAGTTTTGGCATTCAGGCACCTAACCGAAGAACAAAGGAATACAGTTTGAGTGTTGGCAATAAGGTGCCCACCTAGAGAACAAGGGAATACATTTCATGTTTTGGACATCAGGCGCCCACCCGGAGAACAACGGAATACCGTTCGAGTTTTGGTAATCAGGCGCCCACCTGGAGTACAAGGGAATACAGTTCGAGTTTTGGTAATCAGGAGCCTACCTGGAGACTAAGGGTATAACGTTTAAGTTTTCGCAATCAGGCACCCACCTGGAGAATTAGTGAATACAATTCAAGTTTAGGCAATCAGGCACCCACCTGGAGAACAAGGGAATATAGTTCAAGTTTTTGCAATCAGGCGCCCACCTGGAGAACAAGGGAATATAGTTAAAGTTTTCGCAATCTGACGCCCACCTGGAGAACAAGGGAATACAATTTCATGTTTTGGCAATCTGGCGCCAACCTGGAGAATAAGGGAATACAGTTCATGTTTTGGCAATCAGGCTCCCACCTGGAGAACAAGAGAATACAATTCAAGGTTTGGCAATCAGGCGCCCACTTGGATAACATGGGAATATAGTTCATGTTTTGAAAATCAAGCGCCAACCTGGAGAATAAAGGAATATAGTTCAAGTTTTGTTAATCAGGTGCCCACATAGAGAACAAAGGGATACAGTTCAAGTTTTCACAATCAGGCGCGCACCTGGAGAACAAGGGAATATAGTTCAAGTTTTGGCAATCAGGTGCCCACCTGGAGAACAAGAGGAATACAGTTCAAGTTTTGGAAATCAGGTGCCCACCTGGAGAACAAGGGAATACAGTTCATGTTTTGGCAATAAGGCGCCCACCTAGAGAACAAGGGAATACAGTTCGCGTTTTGGCAATCAGGCGCCTACCCGGAGAATAAGGGAATATAGTTCAAGTTTTGGCAATCAGGCGCCCACTTGGAAAACAAGGGAATACAGTTTAAGTTTTCACCATCAGGCGCCACCCTGGAGAACAAGGGAATACAATTCAAGTTTTGGCAATCAGGCGCCCACCTGGAAAACAAGTGAATACAATTCTAGTTTTAGTAATCAGGCTCCCACCTGGAGAACAAGGGAATACAGTTCGAATTTAGGTAATCAGGAGCCTACTTGGAGAACAAGGGAATACAGTTTAAGTTTTCACCATCAGGCGCCCTCCTGGAGAACTAGTGAATACAATTCAAGTTTAGGCAATTAGGCGCCTACCTGGAGAAAAAGGGAATATAGTTCAAGTTTTGGAAATCAGGCGCCCACCTGGAGAACAAAGGAATACAGTTCAAGTTTTAGCAATCATGCGCCCACCAGGAGAACAAGGGAATACAATTCAAGTTTTAGCAATAAGGCGCCCACCTAGAGAACACAAGAATATAGTTCAAGTTTTTGCAATCAGGTGCCCACCTGGAGAACAAGGGAATATAGTTCAAGTTTTGGCAATCATGCGCACACCTGGAAAACAAATGAATAAAGTTTGTGCTTTGGCAATCAGGCGCCTACCCGGAGAACAAGGGAATGCAGTTCGAGTTTTGGCAATCAGGAGCCCACCTGGAGAACAAGGGAATACAGTTCAAGTTTTGGCAATCAGGCACCCACCTGGAGATCAAGGGAATATAGTTCGAGTTTTAGAAAGAAGGTGCCCACCTGGAGAACAAGGGAATACAATTCAAGTTTTGGCAATCAAGCGCCTACCTAGAGAACAAGGGAGTACAGTTTGAGTTTTGGCAATAAGGTGCCCACCTGGAGAACAAGGGAATACAGGTCGAGTTTTGGAAATCAGGCGCCCACCTGGAGAACAAGGGAATAGAGTTCGAGTTTTGGTAATCAGGCGCCTACCTTGAGAACAAGGGAATACAGTTCCAGTTTTCGCAATCAAATGCCCACCTAGAGAACAAGGGAATAGTTCAAGTTTTGGCAATCTGGCGCCTACCTGGAGAACAAGGGAATACAGTTCAAGTTTTGGCAATCAGGCACCCATCTGGAGAAGAAGGGAATATAATTCAAGTTTTCGTAATCAGGAACCCACCTGGAGAACAAGGAAATATAGTTCAAGCATTGGCAATCAGGCGCCCACCTGGCGAACAAAGGAATACAATTTGAGTTTTGGAAACAAGGAGCCTACCCGGAGAACTAGGGAATGCAGTTCGAGTATTGGCAATCAGGAGCCCACCTGAAGAATAAGGGAATACAGTTCAAGTTTTGGCATTCATGCACCCACCTAGAGAACTAGGGAATATAGTTCGAGTGTTGGCAATAAGGTTCCCACCTGGAGAACAAGGGAATACAGTCTATGTTTTGGCAATCAGGCGCCCACCTGGAGAACAAGGGAATACAGTTCGAGTGATGGTAATCAGGCGCCCACTTGGAGAACAAGGGAATACAGTTCAAGTTTTGGCAATCAGGCGGCCACCTGGAGAACAAGGGAATACAATTCGAGTTTTGGTAATCAGGTGCCTACCTGGAAAACAAGGGAATACAGTTTAAGTTTTCGCAATCAGGCACCCACCTGGAGAACTAGTGAATATAGTTCAAGTTTAGGCAATTAGGAGCCCACCTGGAGAACAAATGAATATAGTTCAAGTTTTCGTAATCAGGCGCCCACTTGGAGAACAAGGGAATACAGTTCAAGTTTTGGCAATAAGGAGCCCACCTGGAGAACAAGGGAATACAATTCAAGTTTCGGCAATAAGGCGCCCACCTGGAGAACATGAGAATATAGTTCATGCTTTGGAAGTCAAGCGCCTACCTGGATAATAAAGGAATACAGTTCAAGTTTTGTCAATCAGGTGCCCACATAGAGATTAATGGGATACAGTTCAAGTTTTTACAATCTGACGCCCACCTGGAGAACAAGGGAATACAATTTCATGTTTTGGCAATCTGGCGCCAACCTGGAGAATAAGGGAATACAGTTCATGTTTTGGCAATCAGGCTCCCACCTGGAGAACAAGAGAATACAATTCACGGTTTGGCAATCAGGCGCCCACTTGGATAACATGGGAATATAGTTCATGTTTTGAAAATCAAGCGCCAACCTGGAGAATAAGGGAATATAGTTCAAGTTTTGTTAATCAGGTGCCCACATAGAGAACAAAGGGATACAATTCAAGTTTTCACAATCAGGCGCCCACCTGGAGAACAAGGGAATACAGTTAAAGTTTTGGCAATCAGGTGCCCACATGGAGAACCAGGGAATATAGTTCGAGTTTTAGCAATCAGGCACCCAACTGGAGAACAAGGGAATACAGTTCAAGTTTTGGCAATGAGGCACCCACCTGGAGAACAAGGGAATATAGTTCGAGTTTTGGCAATAAGGTGCCCACCTGGAGAACAAGGGAATACAGTTCAAGTTTTGGCAATCAGGCGCCCACCTAGAGAACAAGGGAGTACAGTTTGAGTTTTGGCAATAAGGTGCCCACCTGGAGAACAAGGGAATACAGTTCAAGTTTTGGCAATCAGGCGCCCACCTGGAGAACAAGAGAATAGAGTTCAAGTTTTGGTAATCAGGCACCTACCTTGAGAACAAGGGAACACAGTTCCAGTTTTCGCAATCAGACGCCCACCTAGAGAACAAGGGAATAGTACAAGTTTTGGCAATCTGGCGCCTACCTGGAGAACAAGGGAATATAGTTGAAGTTTTGGCAATCAGGCACCCACATGGAGAAGAATGGAATATAATTCAAGTTTTCGTAATCAGGAACCCACCTGGAGAACAAGGGAATATAGTTTAAGTATTGGCAATCAGGCTCCCACCTGGCGAACAAAGGAATACAGTTTGAGTTTTGGTAACCAGGAGCCTACCCGGAGAACAAGGGAATGCAGTTCGAGTATTGGCAATCAGGAGCCAACCTGGAGAATAAGGGAATACTGTTCAAGTTTTGGCATTCATGCACCCACCTGGAGAACTAGGAAATACAGTTCGAGTGTTGGCAATAAGGTGCCCACCTGGAGAACAAGGGAATACGGTCTATGTTATTGCAATCAGGCGCCCACCTGGAGAACAAGGGAATACGGTTCGAGTTTTGGTAATCAGGCGCCCACTTGGAGAACAAGGGAATACAATTCAAGTTTTGGCAATCAGGCGCCCACCTGGAGAACAAGGGAATATAGTTCAAGTTTAGGCAATCAGGAGCCCACCTGGAGAACAAATGAATATAGTTCAAGTTTTCGTAATCAGGCACCCACTTGGAGAACAAGGGAATACAGTTCAAGTTTTCGCAATAAGGAGCCCACCTGGAGAATAAGGGAATACAATTCAAGTTTCGGCAATAAGGCGCCCACCTGGAGAACATGGGAATATAGTTCATGCTTTGGAAGTCAGGCGCCTACCTGGATAATAAAGGAATACAGTTCAAGTTTTGTCAATCAGGTGCCCACATAGAGATTAATGGGATACAGTTCAAGTTTTTACAATCAGGCGCCGACATGGAGAACAAAGAAATATAGTTCAAGTTTTGGCAATCAGGCGCCCACCTGGAGAATAAGGGAATACAGTTCATGTTTTAGAAATCAGGCACCCACCTGGAGAACAAGGGAATATAGTTCGAGTTTTGGTAATCAGGCGCCCACTTGGAGAACAAGGAAATACAGTTCGAGTTTTGGCAATCAGGCACCTACCCAGAGAATAAGGGAATACAGTTCAAGTTTTGGAAATCAGGCGCCCACCTGGATAACAAGGGAATACAGTTCATGTTTTGGCAATAAGACGCCCACCTGGAGAATAAAGGAATACAGTTCAAGTTTCGGCAATCAAGCTCCTACTTGGAGAACAAGGAAATACAGTTCGAGTTTGGGCATTAAGGCGCCTACTCGGAGAACAAGGGAATACAGTTAAAGTTTTGGCAATCAGGCGCCCACATGGAGAACCAGGGAATATAGTTCGAGTTTTAGCAATCAGGCACCCAACTGGAGAACAAGGGAATACAGTTCAAGTTTTGGCAATGAGGCACCCACCTGGAGAACAAGGGAATATAGTTCGAGTTTTGGCAATAAGGTGCCCACCTGGAGAACAAGGGAGTACAGTTCAAGTTTTGGCAATCAGGCGCCCACCTAGAGAACAAGGGAGTACAGTTTGAGTTTTGGCAATAAGGTGCCCACCTGGAGAACAAGGGAATACAGTTCAAGTTTTGGCAATCAGGCGCCCACCTGGAGAACAAGGGAATAGAGTTCATGTTTTGGTAATCAGGCACCTACCTTGAGAACAAGGGAATACAGTTCCAATTTTCACAATCAGACGCCCACCTAGAGAACAAGGGAATAGTTCATGTTTTGGCAATCTGGCGCCTACCTAGAGAACAAGGGAATATAGTTCAAGTTTTGGCAATCAGGCACCCACCTGGAGAAGAAGGGAATCTAATTCAAGTTTTCGTAATCAGGAACCCACCTGGAGAACAAGGGAATATAGTTCAAGTATTGTCAATCAGGCGCCCACCTGGCGAACAAAGGAATACAGTTTGAGTTTTGGCAACCAGGAGCCTACCCAGAGAACAAGGGAATGCAGTTCGAGTATTGGCAATCAGGAGCCAACCTGGAGATTAAGGGAATACAGTTCAAGTTTTGGCATTCATGCACCCACCTGGAGAAATAGGGAATACAGTTCGAGTGTTGGCAATAAGGTGCCCACCTGGAGAACAAGGGAATACGGTCTATGTTTTGGCAATCAGGCGCCCACTTGGAGAACAAGGGAATACAGTTCAAGTTTTGGCAATCAGGCGCCCACCTGGAGAACTAGTGAATATAGTTCAAGTTTAGGCAATCAGGAGCCCACCTGGAGAACAAATGAATATAGTTCAAGTTTTCTTAATCAGGCGCTTGTCTCACCTCCTTTTTACATACCAGCGAGGGCGCAATGGGAGTTTTTTCCAATTAAAGAACAATCGAAACGGGATTGGTTTATTTATTTCAGAGTCGCCACTTGGGAGATTTAGGGTGTCCCAAGTCACCAATTTTAATCCTGAATCGAGGAAAAGAATGACTCTATATTACAGTCTGGGTACCAGAAATCCGGATAAGGAATTCTATTAACCCGGAAGAAGGTGTTAGGCATTCCCGAGTTCCGTGGTTCTAGAACGGTCGCCCAACTGTTATATTTGGCTTATTTATCTGATTTTAAATACAATATGAACTTATGTGCAAATTTTATCTTCCAACCGCTTTTATCATTTACTGTTATTTTTATCAAGAATTGCAACGTTATAAAAATGTATCTCGAACCACGTTACAATCAATGTACCCGTGGTCGTCGACACACTTTGACTCCGTTGAGATTTGGATTTGGGTCACATCAATGTGCACCCGAGTTTAAGGAAATTAAATTATTAAAGGCGCGCCTAGAGCGACTAGCGTATTTATTTTGGGTAAGACCGCGGAATTTTACTAAACGGTCCATCCCGAAGTCTAAACAATTTTTAAAGCAAATATTTATTGAGGGCCCCGCAATTTGTATTTTATTTGGCGAGGCTCATCTCATTCTTATTTTTTAAAATGAATTTGCAACGTCATGGACACGCATCTCGAACCACGTCACAATCAATGTACCCGTGATTAGAAACACATTTCGACTCTGTTGAGAATTGGATTTGGGTCACATAAATGTGCACCCGAGTTTAAGAAGGTAAGATTTATTAAGGCGCGTCCTAAAGAGTCTAACGTATTGTTATTTTAGGAAGAGGCCGTGAAGGTTCATTAAATGGCCAAATCCAAAGTCTAGTCAATGATTATGTATTTTATTGAGGGCCCCGGCGGTTTGTGATTTATTTGGCGAGGCTCGTCTCATTTTTTATTTTAAAGGATAAACCTATAGTGACTATATTTTCTATTAAGTTCGTCTCTAAAATAAAAGAAAATCTCTTAATTATTTACATGCTGAAAACGTAACTTATTAGTTATTAGTTTACGGCTAATGCGATTGGAAAATTGCGATCGAGTTTGTACAAAGAAAAACTGCTTTCATTTTTATATTCTATTATTTACTAATGCTAGAACATGAGAGGGATACACAATAATATCAAAGCAGATTAACTATTCTTCAAATAATTTAAACTAGCATTATTAGATGAAGAAATCATACATATGCAGCCTCATTATTCATTAATTAATCGACTACATTTTTATACAAAGAGAGGAAAATTAATATTCAAACACAGATCCAAACAAAAGAATTCAACAGGAACAGGAGCCTGATTAATATTTTATTTTTCGCTTCAAGCCAAGAGTGTACAAATGTGTACCTGGAAACACCAGTACAAGAACAAAAGAAGCAGGAGCCAACAACAGTAATAACGCGGCAACAGCAGGTTCAGCAACACCGCAAAACCAGTAACAACCAGTAGAATAACCCAGCAACGGATTGAAAAATCAGCAGTGCCAAAGTGCAATCACAATCAAAGCAGAGAAGAGAAAAGATACGAGATGCAGTAGCTTCGGATTTTTGAATAACACTCGAAGAAAAATAAACAGAATTGTTCGAGTGAAAGTTCAAATTGTCTTTCTCTTTTACTATCCCAAACTCTCTCAAGTATCAAAGTATGTCAACTCTCCAAGTCTCTCTTAATAATATTCAAGTTCTAAAAACTCTCTTTTTTTTTTCTCTCCAAAAAAAATCCCCTCTTTCAAGTCAAGAATGACTCTATATATAGCAAGACAAGTCTTCCATTCCCAACCCCAAAATTATTCTCCCAATGGCATGCTTTGGCCCACTATTAAATGTCTTCTTTATTTTAAATTTTGTCCCCCATGCCTACATTAAATAAGTACATCCACCCAATCCCATTATAATTTGTCTCCCATGCTTATATTAAATAAGTACAAGATTCCTCCCCATTATGTTTTGTCTTGTCCCCCATTATATTAAACAAGTACATCAAAAACCCCACCCCATTATATTTGTCCCCCATGTTTAACATAAAGAATCAAAATAATGTTCAATTACCAAACTACCCCTCCGACCTTATTGCAATTACAAATCTACCCCCGAATGCAATACAATTTACCAAATTACCCCTCTGCTCTAAACAATCAATTAATCATAACTCAACCAAAATATAGTCAAGATGACCAATTTCTCAACAATCTTCAACAACAATTTACATGAACATGATGAACAACACAAACTCCAAATTAATGGAAATAAATCAACCATATCGGTAACCAATCCTGGTTAATTTAGACCATTAATGGATGAACAAAGAGACAATAATACAAACAACAATATGCATGATTCAAATTAAATCAAGCAAATCACAAACAAACATAAACTCACATTAAATCACTGAATTTACACATGAACTTCAAACAAAGATGAACATGGATTAAATCTATTTTTAGCAACAAACAATGACGGATTCTAACGATTCAAACAACATTAATATTTTCTGGAAAAATACATAACACATGAAACAAATTGAAGAAATAATTAATTAAATTTCAATTTGAATCTAACAAACATTAAACCAACAAATATTCACTTAAACAACAATACAAACACGAAATAACATGAAAAACAATTAATTAATCTTTCATTTGGAATCTGAAAAATTAATTTAACAAACAACACATGAACATGAACTAAAAATTAATTCAAACGATAAACAAAACAAACATTTGCCGATTTTAGATTCGAAAATATCAAAACAAAATACGGACAAACATAAAACTTAAAAATCACTAACCAGATTGAAATGAAATATGTACGGACTGTTTCGTCGACCCAAACTTAGAACAAATGACGATGAAAACAAACTGTCCGGAAACGAGTATCGCACCAAGATAATTTGTCGCCGAAGATGACCACGAACGGACGACCAAAGATGATGGCCGCCCGTCACAAGAAGATGGACTGTGAATCAGCTGGGGCATGTATGGTCACGTGAAGAAGCTGGCGCGAGCAGCAGTGATGGGTTTGTTTGGCGTCGAACTGGACGACGAGTGGCTGCGGCAACGACTGCCATGGTAGAAGGTGAAGCAGCGTCAACGACGCACTGGGGAACAGAATGGACGACGAGCCTCAACGAAAGCAGAAACAGCAGCTGCCCGAGTTGTTTACTTAGGCTTCTGCTTAAGCAGTAGCAGCTGCGGCGAAGAAAACTGCAGCGAACAATAATGGCGGAACAGGCAGCAGCTATGGTCATCGACTCAAGGACATCGTTGAGGAAGCAGATGCAGTCGAAGCAACTGAAAAAGGGTTGACGAGGGCGACAAAGATGCAGCTGTAGCGACCATGATAATGGTCGTTCGTCCGTGCGAAGGGGCTGTGTAGTTCGGTGGTGTTTGGATGGGAAGCTGGGCCGCTAGGTCGTGGGGGTGATGAGGGTGGTATGGGTAAACGAAGAAGAAGGTAAAGGGGCAGCCATGGAAAGTAGCCATGGATTGCTTGGGATGAAGGTTTTGGGAGAGAAAGAAGATGGAGGGGGGCGGGTAGTTAGTTTTAGGTTTTCAAGGTTTTTTGTTCTTTTTTTGTTTTTTTCTTTTGTTTTGTTTTTTGAATGAAGAGGGGTGTTGGGTTAATGGGTTAATGGGGAGGACCGGGTCGACCCGGTCTAAAGTGGACTGGGTCATGGAGAAGATTGGGCAATTTTTTGGGCCTTTGGCTTACAATTGAAGAAGTGGCCCAATCCGATTTTTCTTTGTATTTTTGTTCTCTTTTCTTCTTTTATTTTCTAAAACTATATTATGAAAATACTTATATTATTATTAATAACTAAATTAAGTTATAAAAGTGCAAATTAACTACCAATAACAATTAACGCACAATTAGGTAATAATTAAGCACAAAATTGTTCATTTGGACATTAAATGCTAAAAATGCAAAAGATGCCTATTTTTGTAATTTTAATTTTTGTAAAACTAATTTAATTACTAACAATTGTAGAATTAAATCCTACATGCAAAATGCGACATATTTTTGTATTTTTTATTAATTTAACAAATAAGCAAACACAGACAAATACAAATAATTATCCAAAAATAGCACAAAATCTCACAAAATTGCACACCAAGGAAAATCATTTTATTTTGCATTTTCGGGAGTATTTCTCATATAGGGCAAAAATCACGTGCTTACAGCGCCCACTTGGAGAACAAGGGAATATAGTTCAAGTTTTGGCAATAAGGAGCCCACCTAGAGAACAAGGGAATACAGTTCAAGTTTCGGCAATAAGGCGCCCACCTGGAGAACAAGGGAATACAGTTCAAGTTTTGTCAATCAGGTGCCCACATAGAGATTAATGGGATACAGTTCAAGTTTTTATAATCAGGCGCCGACATGGAGAACAAAGGAATATAGTTCAAGTTTTAGCAATCAGGCGCCCATCGGGAGAATAAGGGAATACAGTTCATGTATTGGTAATCAGGCGCCCACCTGGAGAACAAAGGAATATAGTTCGAGTTTTGGTAATCAGGCGCCCACTTGGAGAACAAGGAAATACAGTTCGAGTTTTGGCAATCAGGCACCTACCCAGAGAATAAGGGAATACAGTTCAAGTTTTGGAAATCAGGCGCCCACCTGGAGAACAAGGAAATACAGTTCATGTTTTGGCAATAAGACGCCTACCTGGAGAATAAAGGAATACAGTTCAAGTTTCGGCATTCAGGCTCCCACTTGGAGAACAAGAAAATACAGTTCGAGTTTGGGCATTAAGGCGCCTACCCGGAGAACAAGGGAATACAGTTAAAGTTTTGGCAATCAGGCGCCCACATGGAGAACCAGGGAATATAGTTCGAGTTTTAGCAATCAGGCACCCAACTGGAGAACAAGGGAATACAGTTCAAGTTTTGGCAATGAGGCACCCACCTGGAAAATAAGGGAATATAGTTCGAGTTTTGGCAATAAGGTGCCCACCTGGAGAACAAGGGAATACAGTTCAAGTTTTGGCAATCAGGCGCCCACCTAGAGAACAAGGGAGTACAGTTTGAGTTTTGGCAATAAGGTGCCCACCTGGAGAACAAGGGAATACAGTTCAAGTTTTGGCAATCAGGCGCCCACCTGGAGAACAAGGGAATAGAGTTCATGTTTTGGTAATCAGGCACCTACCTTGAGAACAAGGGAATACAGTTCCAGTTTTCACAATCAGACGCCCACCTAGAGAACAAGGGAATAGTTCAAGTTTTGGCAATCTGGCGCCTACCTGGAGAACAAGGGAATATAGTTCAAGTTTTGGCAATCAGGCACCCACCTGGAGAAGAAGGGAATATAATTCAAGTTTTCGTAATCAGGAACCCACCTGGAGAACAAGGGAATATAGTTCAAGTATTTGGCAATCAGGCTCCCACCTAGCGAACAAAGGAATACAGTTTGAGTTTTGGCAACCAGGAGCCTACCCGGAGAACAAGGGAATGCAGTTCGAGTATTGGCAATCAGGAGCCCACATGGAGAATAAGGGAATACAGTTCAAGTTTTGGCATTCATGCACCCACCTGGAGAACTAGGGAATACAGTTCGAGTGTTGGCAATAAGGTGCCCACCTGGAGAACAAGGGAATACGGTCCATGTTTTGGCAATCAGGCGCCCACCTGGAGAACAAGGGAATACAGTTCGAGTTTTGGTAATCAGGCGCCCACTTGGAGAACAAGGGAATACAGTTCAGGTTTTGGCAATCAGGCGCCCACCTGGAGAACAAGGGAATACAATTCAAGTTTTGGTAATTAGGTGCCTACCTGGAGAACAAGGGAATACAGTTTAAGTTTTCGCAATCAGGCACCCACCTGGAGAACTAGTGAATATAGTTCAAGGTTAGGCAATCAGGCGCCCACCTAGAGAACAAATGAATATAGTTCAAGTTTTCGTAATCAAGCGCCCACTTGGAGAACAAGGGAATACAGTTCAAGTTTTGGCAATAAGGAGCCCACCTGGAGAACAAGGGAATACAGTTCAAGTTTCGGCAATAAGGCGCCTACCTGGAGAACATGGGAATATAGTTCATGCTTTGGAAGTCAAGCTCCTACCTGGATAATAAAGGAATACAATTCAAGTTTTGTCAATCAGGTGCCCACATAGAGATTAATGGGATACAGTTCAAGTTTTTACAATCAGGCGCCGACCTGGACTACAAAGGAATATAGTTCATGTTTTGGCAATCAGGCGCCCACCTGTAGAATAAGGGAATACAGTTCATGTTTTGGCAATCAGGCGCCCTCCTGCAGAACAAAGGAATACAGTTCGAGTTTTGGTAATCAGGCGCCCACTTGGAGAACATGGAAATACAGTTCGAGTTTTGGCAATCAGGCACCTACCTAGAGAATAAAGGAATACAGTTCAAGTTTTGGAAATCAGGTGCCCACCTGGAGAACAAGGGAATACAGTTCATGTTTTGGCAATCAGGCGCCCACCTGAAGAACAAGGGAATATAGTTCAAGTTTTTGCAATAAGGAATCCACCTTGAGAACAAGAGAATACAGTTCAAGTTTTGGCAATTAGACACCCACCAGGAGAACAAGGGAACACAATTTGAGTGTTGGCAATAAGGTGCCCACCTGGAGAACAAGGCAATACAGTTCAAGTTTTGGCAATCAGGCGCCCACCTGGAAACAAGGGAATACAGTTCGAGTTTTGGTAATCAGGGGCCCATTTGGAGAACAAGGGAATACTGTTCATGTTTTGGAAATCTGGCCCCACCTGGAGAACAAAGCAATACAGTTTGAGTTTTGGTAATCAGGTACCTACCTGGAGAACAAGGGAATACAGTTTAAGTTTTCGCAATCAGGCGCCCACCTGGAGAACAAGGGAATACAGTTCAAGTTTTGGAAATCAGGCGCCCACCTGGAGAACAAGGTAATACAGTTCAAGTTTTGGCAATTAGGCACCCACCTGGAGAACAAGGGAACACAGTTTGAGTGTTGGCAATAAGGTGCCCACCTGGAGAACAAGGGAATACAGTTCAAGTTTTGGCAATCAGGCGCCCACCTAGAGAACAAGGGAATACAGTTTGAGTTTTGGTAATCACGCTATACAGTTTAAGTTTTCGCAATCGGGCGCCCACCTGGAGAACAAGGGAATATAGTTCAAGTTTTGGAAATCAGGCGCCCACCTGGAGAACAAGGGAATATAGTTCATGTTTTGGCAATAAGGCGCCCACCTGGAGAACAAGGGAATACAGTTCAAGTTTTGGAAATCAGGCGCCCACCTGGAGAACAAGGGAATACAGTTCAAATTTTGGAAATCAGGCTCCCACCTGGAGAACAAGGGAATATAGTTAAAGTTTTGGCAATCAGGCACCCACTTGGAGAACAAGGGAATACAATTCGAGTTTCGGCAATCAGGCACCCACCTGGAGAACAAGGGAATACAGTTAAAGTTTTGGGCATTAAGGCGCCCACCCGGAGAATAAGGGAATACAGTTCAAATTTTGGCAATCAGGCGCCCACCTGGAGAACAGGGGAATACAGTTAAAGTTTAGGCAATCAGGCACCCACCTGGAGAACAAGGGAATATAGTTAGAGTTTTAGCAATCAGGAACCCACATGGAGAATAAGGGAATATAGTTTAAGTTTTGGCAATCAGGCGCCCACCTGGAGAACAAGGGAATACAGTTAAAGTTTTGGCAATCAGGCACCCACCTAGAGAAAAAGGGAATACAGTTTGAGTTTTAGTAATCAGGCGCCCAGCTGGAGAACAAGGGAATACAGTTCAAGTTTTGGCAATTAGGCACCCACCTAGAGAACAAAGGAACACAGTTTGAGTGTTGGCAATAAGGTGCCCACCTGGAGAACAAGGTAATACAGTTCAAGTTTTAGCAATCAGGCGCCCACCTAGAGAACAAGGGAATACAGTTCGAGTTTTGGCAATCAGGCGCACACCTGGAGAACAATGGAATACAGTTCGTGTTTTGGTAATCAGGCGCCCACTTGGAGAACAAGGAAATACAGTTCAACTTTTGGAAATCAGGCGCCCACCTGGGGATCAAGGTAATACAGTTCGAGTTTTGGTAATCAGGTACCTACCTGGAGAACAAGGGAATACAGTTTAAATTTTCGCAATCAGGCGCCCACCTGGAGAACAAGAGAATACAGTTCAAGTTTTGGAAATTAGGCGCCCACCTTGAGAACAAGGGAATACAGTTCAAGTTTTGGCAATTAGGCACCCACCTGGAGAACAAGGGAACACAGTTTGAGTGTTGGCAATAAGGTGCCCACCTGGAGAACAAGGGAATACAATTCAAGTTTTGGCAATCAGGAGTCCACCTAGAGAACAAGGGAATACAGTTCGAGTTTTGGTAATCAGGCGCCCACTTGGAGAACATGGAAATACAGTTCAAGTATTGGAAAATAGGCGCCCACCTGGAGAACAAGGGAATACAGTTCGAGTTTTGGTAATCAGGTACCTACCTGGAGAACAAGGGAATACAGTTTAAGTTTTCGCAATCGGGCGCCCACCTGGAGAACAAGGGAATACAGTTCAAGTTTTGGAAATTAGGCGCCCACCTAGAGAACAAGGGAATATAGTTCATGTTTTGGCAATAAGGCGCCCACCTGGAGAACAAGGAAATACAGTTCAAGTTTTGGAAATCAGGCGCCCACCTGGAGAACAAGGGAATACAGTTCAAATTTTGGAAATCAGGTGCCCACCTGGAGAACAAGGGAATACAGTTAAAGTTTTGGCAATCAGGCACCCACCTGGAGAACAAGGGAATACAGTTCAAGTTTCGGCAATCAGGCACCCACCTGGAGAACAAGGGAATACAGTTCAAGTTTTCGCAATCAGGCGCCCACCTGGAGAACAAGGGAATACAGTTCAAGTTTTGGAAATCAGGCGCCCACCTGGAGAACAAGGTAATACAGTTCAAGTTTTGGCAATTAGGCACCCACCTGGAGAACAAGGGAACACAGTTTGAGTGTTGGCAATAAGGTGCCCACCTGGAGAACAAGGGAATACAGTTCAAGTTTTGGCAATCAGGCGCCCACCTAGAGAACAAGGGAATACAGTTTGAGTTTTGGTAATCACGCTATACAGTTTAAGTTTTCGCAATCGGGCGCCCACCTGGAGAACAAGGGAATATAGTTCAAGTTTTGGAAATCAGGCGCCCACCTGGAGAACAAGGGAATATAGTTCATGTTTTGGCAATAAGGCGCCCACCTGGAGAACAAGGGAATACAGTTCAAGTTTTGGAAATCAGGCGCCCACCTGGAGAACAAGGGAATACAGTTCAAATTTTGGAAATCAGGCTCCCACCTGGAGAACAAGGGAATATAGTTAAAGTTTGGGCAATCAGGCACCCACTTGGAGAACAAGGGAATACAATTCGAGTTTCGGCAATCAGGCACCCACCTGGAGAACAAGGGAATACAGTTAAAGTTTTGGGCATTAAGGCGCCCACCCGGAGAATAAGGGAATACAGTTCAAATTTTGGCAATCAGGCGCCCACCTGGAGAACAGGGGAATACAGTTAAAGTTTAGGCAATCAGGCACCCACCTGGAGAACAAGGGAATATAGTTAGAGTTTTAGCAATCAGGAACCCACATGGAGAATAAGGGAATATAGTTTAAGTTTTGGCAATCAGGCGCCCACCTGGAGAACAAGGGAATACGGTTAATGTTTTGGCAATCAGGCACCCACCTAGAGAAAAAGGGAATACAGTTTGAGTTTTAGTAATTAGGCGCCCAGCTGGAGAACAAGGGAATACAGTTCAAGTTTTGGCAATTAGGCACCCACCTAGAGAACAAGGGAACACAGTTTGAGTGTTGGCAATAAGGTGCCCACCTGGAGAACAAGGTAATACAGTTCAAGTTTTAGCAATCAGGCGCCCACCTAGAGAACAAGGGAATACAGTTCGAGTTTTGGTAATCAGGGGCCCATTTGGAGAACAAGGGAATACTGTTCATGTTTTGGAAATCTGGCCCCACCTGGAGAACAAAGCAATACAGTTTGAGTTTTGGTAATCAGGTACCTACCTGGAGAACAAGGGAATACAGTTTAAATTTTCGCAATCAGGCGCCCACCTGGAGAACAAGGGAATACAGTTCAAGTTTTGGAAATCAGGCGCCCACCTGGAGAACAAGGTAATACAGTTCAAGTTTTGGCAATTAGGCACCCACCTGGAGAACAAGGGAACACAGTTTGAGTGTTGGCAATAAGGTGCCCACCTGGAGAACAAGGGAATACAGTTCAAGTTTTGGCAATCAGGCGCCCACCTAGAGAACAAGGGAATACAGTTTGAGTTTTGGTAATCACGCTATACAGTTTAAGTTTTCGCAATCGGGCGCCCACCTGGAGAACAAGGGAATATAGTTCAAGTTTTGGAAATCAGGCGCCCACCTGGAGAACAAGGGAATATAGTTCATGTTTTGGCAATAAGGCGCCCACCTGGAGAACAAGGGAATACAGTTCAAGTTTTGGAAATCAGGCGCCCACCTGGAGAACAAGGGAATACAGTTCAAATTTTGGAAATCAGGCTCCCACCTGGAGAACAAGGGAATATAGTTAAAGTTTTGGCAATCAGGCACCCACTTGGAGAACAAGGGAATACAATTCGAGTTTCGGCAATCAGGCACCCACCTGGAGAACAAGGGAATACAGTTAAAGTTTTGGGCATTAAGGCGCCCACCCGGAGAATAAGGGAATACAGTTCAAATTTTGGCAATCAGGCGCCCACCTGGAGAACAGGGGAATACAGTTAAAGTTTAGGCAATCAGGCACCCACCTGGAGAACAAGGGAATATAGTTAGAGTTTTAGCAATCAGGAACCCACATGGAGAATAAGGGAATATAGTTTAAGTTTTGGCAATCAGGCGCCCACCTGGAGAACAAGGGAATACAGTTAAAGTTTTGGCAATCAGGCACCCACCTAGAGAAAAAGGGAATACAGTTTGAGTTTTAGTAATCAGGCGCCCAGCTGGAGAACAAGGGAATACAGTTCAAGTTTTGGCAATTAGGCACCCACCTAGAGAACAAAGGAACACAGTTTGAGTGTTGGCAATAAGGTGCCCACCTGGAGAACAAGGTAATACAGTTCAAGTTTTAGCAATCAGGCGCCCACCTAGAGAACAAGGGAATACAGTTCGAGTTTTGGCAATCAGGCGCACACCTGGAGAACAATGGAATACAGTTCGTGTTTTGGTAATCAGGCGCCCACTTGGAGAACAAGGAAATACAGTTCAACTTTTGGAAATCAGGCGCCCACCTGGGGATCAAGGTAATACAGTTCGAGTTTTGGTAATCAGGTACCTACCTGGAGAACAAGGGAATACAGTTTAAATTTTCGCAATCAGGCGCCCACCTGGAGAACAAGAGAATACAGTTCAAGTTTTGGAAATTAGGCGCCCACCTTGAGAACAAGGGAATACAGTTCAAGTTTTGGCAATTAGGCACCCACCTGGAGAACAAGGGAACACAGTTTGAGTGTTGGCAATAAGGTGCCCACCTGGAGAACAAGGGAATACAATTCAAGTTTTGGCAATCAGGAGTCCACCTAGAGAACAAGGGAATACAGTTCGAGTTTTGGTAATCAGGCGCCCACTTGGAGAACATGGAAATACAGTTCAAGTATTGGAAAATAGGCGCCCACCTGGAGAACAAGGGAATACAGTTCGAGTTTTGGTAATCAGGTACCTACCTGGAGAACAAGGGAATACAGTTTAAGTTTTCGCAATCGGGCGCCCACCTGGAGAACAAGGGAATACAGTTCAAGTTTTGGAAATTAGGCGCCCACCTAGAGAACAAGGGAATATAGTTCATGTTTTGGCAATAAGGCGCCCACCTGGAGAACAAGGAAATACAGTTCAAGTTTTGGAAATCAGGCGCCCACCTGGAGAACAAGGGAATACAGTTCAAATTTTGGAAATCAGGTGCCCACCTGGAGAACAAGGGAATACAGTTAAAGTTTTGGCAATCAGGCACCCACCTGGAGAACAAGGGAATACAGTTCGAGTTTCGGCAATCAGGCACCCACCTGGAGAACAGGGGAATACAGTTTAAATTTTCGCAATCAGGCGCCCACCTGGAGAACAAGGGAATACAGTTCAAGTTTTGGAAATCAGGCGCCCACCTGGAGAACAAGGTAATACAGTTCAAGTTTTGGCAATTAGGCACCCACCTGGAGAACAAGGGAACACAGTTTGAGTGTTGGCAATAAGGTGCCCACCTGGAGAACAAGGGAATACAGTTCAAGTTTTGGCAATCAGGCGCCCACCTAGAGAACAAGGGAATACAGTTTGAGTTTTGGTAATCACGCTATACAGTTTAAGTTTTCGCAATCGGGCGCCCACCTGGAGAACAAGGGAATATAGTTCAAGTTTTGGAAATCAGGCGCCCACCTGGAGAACAAGGGAATATAGTTCATGTTTTGGCAATAAGGCGCCCACCTGGAGAACAAGGGAATACAGTTCAAGTTTTGGAAATCAGGCGCCCACCTGGAGAACAAGGGAATACAGTTCAAATTTTGGAAATCAGGCTCCCACCTGGAGAACAAGGGAATATAGTTAAAGTTTGGGCAATCAGGCACCCACTTGGAGAACAAGGGAATACAATTCGAGTTTCGGCAATCAGGCACCCACCTGGAGAACAAGGGAATACAGTTAAAGTTTTGGGCATTAAGGCGCCCACCCGGAGAATAAGGGAATACAGTTCAAATTTTGGCAATCAGGCGCCCACCTGGAGAACAGGGGAATACAGTTAAAGTTTAGGCAATCAGGCACCCACCTGGAGAACAAGGGAATATAGTTAGAGTTTTAGCAATCAGGAACCCACATGGAGAATAAGGGAATATAGTTTAAGTTTTGGCAATCAGGCGCCCACCTGGAGAACAAGGGAATACGGTTAATGTTTTGGCAATCAGGCACCCACCTAGAGAAAAAGGGAATACAGTTTGAGTTTTAGTAATCAGGCGCCCAGCTGGAGAACAAGGGAATACAGTTCAAGTTTTGGCAATTAGGCACCCACCTAGAGAACAAGGGAACACAGTTTGAGTGTTGGCAATAAGGTGCCCACCTGGAGAACAAGGTAATACAGTTCAAGTTTTAGCAATCAGGCGCCCACCTAGAGAACAAGGGAATACAGTTCGAGTTTTGGCAATCAGGCGCACACCTGGAGAACAATGGAATACAGTTCGTGTTTTGGTAATCAGGCGCCCACTTGGAGAACAAGGAAATACAGTTCAACTTTTGGAAATCAGGCGCCCACCTGGGGATCAAGGTAATACAGTTCGAGTTTTGGTAATCAGGTACCTACCTGGAGAACAAGGGAATACAGGTTTAAATTTTCGCAATCAGGCGCCCACCTGGAGAACAAGAGAATACAGTTCAAGTTTTGGAAATTAGGCGCCCACCTTGAGAACAAGGGAATACAGTTCAAGTTTTGGCAATTAGGCACCCACCTGGAGAACAAGGGAACACAGTTTGAGTGTTGGCAATAAGGTGCCCACCTGGAGAACAAGGGAATACAATTCAAGTTTTGGCAATCAGGCGTCCACCTAGAGAACAAGGGAATACAGTTCGAGTTTTGGTAATCAGGCGCCCACTTGGAGAACATGGAAATACAGTTCAAGTATTGGAAAATAGGCGCCCACCTGGAGAACAAGGGAATACAGTTCGAGTTTTGGTAATCAGGTACCTACCTGGAGAACAAGGGAATACAGTTTAAGTTTTCGCAATCGGGCGCCCACCTGGAGAACAAGGGAATACAGTTCAAGTTTTGGAAATTAGGCGCCCACCTAGAGAACAAGGGAATATAGTTCATGTTTTGGCAATAAGGCGCCCACCTGGAGAACAAGGAAATATAGTTCAAGTTTTGGAAATCAGGCGCCCACCTGGAGAACAAGGGAATACAGTTCAAATTTTGGAAATCAGGTGCCCACCTGGAGAACAAGGGAATACAGTTAAAGTTTTGGCAATCAGGCACCCACCTGGAGAACAAGGGAATACAGTTCGAGTTTCGGCAATCAGGCACCCACCTGGAGAACAAGGGAATACAGTTCAAGTTTTGGGCATTAAGGCGCCCACTCGGAGAATAAGGGAATAGAGTTCAAGTTTTGGCAATCAGGCGCCCACCTGGAGAACAAGGGAATACAGTTAAAATTTTGGCAATCAGGCACCCACCTGGAGAACAAAGGAATATAGTTCGAGTTTTAGCAATCAGGCACCCACCTGGAGAATAAGGGAATATAGTTAAAGTTTTGGCAATCAGGCGCCCACCTAGAGAACAAGGGAATACAGTTTGAGTGTTTGCAATAAGGTCCCACCTAGAGAACAAGGGAATACATTTCAAGTTTTGGCAATCAGGCGCTCACCTAGAGAACAAGGGAATACTGTTCGAGTTTTGGTAATCAGGCGCCCACTTAGAGAAAAAGGGAATACAGTTCAAGTTTTGGCAATCAGGCGCCCACCTATAGAACAAGCGAATACAGTTCGAGTTTTGGTAATTAGGTACCTACCTGGAGAACAAGGGAATAAAGTTTAAGTTTTCGCAATCAGGCGCCCACCTGGAGAATAAGGGAATACCGTTCAAGTTTTGGAAATCAGGCACCCACCTGGAGAACAAGGGAATACAGTTCATGTTTTGGCAATAAGGTGCCCACCTGGAGAACAAGGGAATTCAGTTCTAGTTTTGGAAATCAGGTTCCCACCTACAGAACAAGGGAATATAGTTCAAGTTTTGGAAATCAGGCGCCCACCTGGAGAACAAGGGAATAGAGTTCATGTTTTGGCAATAAGGCGCCTACCTGGTGAACAAGGGAATACAGTTAATGTTTCGGCAATCAGGCTCCCACTTGGAGAACAAGGAAATACAGTTCAGGTTTGGGCATTAAGGCGCCTACCCAGAAAATAAGGGAATACGGTTCAAATTTTGGCTATCAGGCGCCCACCTGGAGAACAAGGGAATACAGTTAATGTTTTGGCAATCAGGCACCCACCAGGAGAACAATGGAATACATTTCGAGTTTTAGCAATCAGGCACCCAGCTGGAGAATAAGGGAATACTGTTCAAGTTTTGGCAATTAGGCACCCACCTGGAGAACAAGGGAACACAGTTTGAGTGTTGGCAATAAGGTGCCCACCTGGAGAACAAGGTAATACAGTTCAAGTTTTGGAAAAAAGGCGCCCACCTGGAGAACAAGGGAATACAGTTCGAGTTTTGGGAATCAGGCGCCCACCTGGAGAACAAGGGAACACAGTTTGAGTTTTGGCAATCAGGCGCCCACTTGGAAAACAAGGGAATACAGTTCAAATTTTGGAAATCAGGCGCCCACCTGGAGAACAAGGGAATACAGTTCGAGTTTTGGTAATCAGGTACCTACGTGGAGAACAAGGGAATACAGTTCAAGTTTTGGAAATCAGGCGCCCACCAGGAGAACAAGGTAATACAGTTCATGTTTTGGCAATAAGGCGCCCACATGGAGAACAAGGGAATACAGTTCAAGTTTTGGAAATCAGGCGCCCACCAGGAGAACAAGGGAATACAGTTTAAGTTTTAGAAATCAGGCGCCCACCTAGAGAACAAGGGAATACAGTTCTTGTCTTGGAAATAAGGCACTCACCTAGAGAACAAGGGAATACAGTTCAAGTTTTGGCAATCATGCTGCCACTTGGAGAACAAGGAAATACAGTTCGGGTTTGGGCATTAAGGCGCCTACCCGGAGAATAAGGGAATAAAGTTCAAGTTTGGAAATTAGGAGCCCACCTGGAGAACAAAGGAATACGGTTAAAGTTTTGGCAACCAGGCACCTACCTGGAGAAAAAGGAATACAGTTTGAGTTTTGGCAATCATGCGCCCAGCTGGAGAACAAGGGAATACAGTTCAAGTTTTGGAAAAAAGGCGCCCACCTGGAGAACAAGGGAATACAGTTCGAGTTTTGGGAATCAGGCGCCCACCTGGAGAACAAGGGAACACAGTTTGAGTTTTGGCAACCAGGAGCCTACCCGGAGAACAAGGGAATGCAGTTCGAGTATTGGCAATCAGGAGCCCACATGGAGAATAAGGGAATACAGTTCAAGTTTTGGCATTCATGCACCCACCTGGAGAACTAGGGAATACAGTTCGAGTGTTGGCAATAAGGTGCCCACCTGGAGAACAAGGGAATACGGTCCATGTTTTGGCAATCAGGCGCCCACCTGGAGAACAAGGGAATACAGTTCGAGTTTTGGTAATCAGGCGCCCACTTGGAGAACAAGGGAATACAGTTCAAGTTTTGGCAATCAGGCGCCCACCTGAAGAACAAGGGAATACAGTTTGAGTTTTGGCAATCAGTACTCACCTGGAGAACTAGTGAATATAGTTCAAGTTGAGGCAATCAGGCGCCCACCTGGAGAACAAATGAATATAGTTCAAGTTTTCGTAATCAGGCGCCCACTTGGAGAACAAGGGAATATAGTTCAAGTTTTGGCAATAAGGAATCCACCTGGAGAACAAGGGAATACAGTTCAAGTTTTGGCAATTAGGCACCCACCCGGAGAACAAGAGAACACAGTTTGAGTGTTGGCAATAAGGTGCCCACCTGGAGAACAAGGCAATACAGTTCAAGTTTTGGCAATTAGGCGCCCACCTGGAAACAAGGGAATACAGTTCGAGTTTTTGTAATCAGGCGCCCACTTGTAGAACAAGGGAATACTATTCATGTTTTCGAAATCTGGCCCCACCTGGAGAACAAGGGAATACAGTTTGAGTTTTGGTAAACAGGTACCTACCTGGAGAATAAGGTAATACAGTTCAAGTTTTGGCAATTAGGCACCCACCTGGAGAACAAGGGAACGCAGTTTGAGTGTTGGCAATCAGGCGCCCACCTAGAGAACAAGGAAATAAAGTTCGAGTTTTGGTAATCAGGCGCCCACATGGAGAACATGGGAATACAGTTCAAGTATTGGAAAATAGGCGCCCACCTGGAGAACAAGGGAATACAGTTCGAGTTTTGGTAATCAGGTACCTACCTGGAGAACAAGGGAATACAGTTTAAGTTTTCGCAATCGAGCGCCCTCCTGGAAACAAGGGAATACAGTTCAAGTTTTTGAAATCAGGCGCCCACCTGGAGAACAAGGGAATATAGTTCATGTTTTGGCAATAAGGCGCCCACCTGGAGAACAAGGGAATACAGTTCAAGTTTTGGAAATCAGGCGCCCACCTGGAGAACAAGGGAATACAGTTCAAATTTTGGAAATCAGGCTCCCACCTGGAGAACAAGGGAATATAGTTAAAGTTTTGGCAATCAGGCACCCACTTGGAGAACAAGGGAATACAATTCGAGTTTCGGCAATCAGGCACCCACCTGGAGAACAAGGGAATACAGTTAAAGTTTTGGGCATTAAGGCGCCCACCTAGAGAACAAGGGAATATAGTTTGAGTTTTAGCAATCAGGCACCTACCTGGAGAATAAGGGAATATAGTTCAAGTTTTAGCAATCAGGCGCCCACCTAGAGAACAAGGGAATACAGTTTGAGTTTTTTGCAATAAGGTCCCACCTAGAGAACAAGGGAATACAGTTCATGTTTTGGCAATCAGGCGCTCACCTGGAGAACAAGGGAATACAGTTCGAGTTTTGGTAATCAGGCACCCACTTGGAGAACAAGGGAATACAGTTCAAGTTTTGGCAATCAGGTGCCTACCTGTAGAACAAGCGAATACAGTTCGAGTTTTGGTAATCAGGTACCTACCTGGAGAACAAGGGAATACAGTTTAAGTTTTGGTAATCACGCTATACAGTTTAAGTTTTCGCAATCAGGCGCCCACCTGGAGAACAAGGGAATACCGTTCAAGTTTTGGAAATCAGGCACCCACCTGGAGAACAAGGGAATACAGTTCATGTTTTGGCAATAAGGCGCCCACCTGGAGAACAACGGAATTCAGTTCTAGTTTTGGAAATCAGGTGCCCACCTAGAGAACAAGGGAATACAGTTCAAGTTTTGGAAATCAGGCGCCCACCTGGATAACAAGGGAATAGAGTTCATGTTTTAGCAATAAGGCACCCACCTGGAGAATAATGGAATACAGTTAAAGTTTCGGCAATCAGGCTACTACTTGGAGAACAAGGAAATACAGTTCAGGTTTGGGCATTATGGCGCCTACCGAAAAAATAAGGGAATACAGTTTAAATTTTGGCAAACAGGTGCCCACCTGGAGAACTAGGGAATACGGTTAAAGTTTTGGCAATCAAGCACCCACCTGGAGAAAAAGGGAATACAGTTTGAGTTTTAGCAATCAGGCGCCCACCTGGAGAACAAGGGAATATAGTTCGAGTTTTGGTAATCAGGCCCCCACTTGTAGAACAAGGGAATACTGTTCATGTTTTCGAAATCAGGCCCCACCTGGAGAACAAGGGAATACAGTTTGAGTTTTGGTAATGAGGTACCTACCTGGAGAACAAGGGAATACAGTTTAAGTTTTCGCAATCAGGCATCCACCTGGAGAACAAGGGAATACAGTTCAAGTTTTGGAAATCAGGCGCCCACCTGGAGAACAAGGTAATACAGTTCAAGTTTTGGCAATTAGGCACCCACCTGGAGAACAAGGGAACGCAGTTTGAGTGTTGGCAATAAGGTGCCCACCTAGAGAACAAGGGAATACAGTTCATGTTTTGGCAATCAGGCGCCCACCTAGAGAATAAGGGAATACAGTTCGAGTTTTGGTAATCAGGCGCCCACATGGAGAACATGGGAATACAGTTCAAGTATTGGAAAATAGGTGCCCATCTGGAGAACAAGGGAATACAGTTCGAGTTTTGGTAATCAGGTACCTACCTGGAGAACAAGGGAATACAATTTAAGTTTTCGCAATCGGGCGCCCACCTGGAGAACAAGGGATTACAGTTCAAGTTTTGGAAATCAGGCGCCCACCTGGAGAACAAGGGAATATAGTTCATGTTTTGGCAATAAGGCGCCCACCTGGAGAACAAGGGAATACCGTTCAAGTTTTGGAAATCAGGCGCCCACCTGGAGAACAAGGGAATACAGTTCAAATTTTGGAAATCAGGCGCCCACCTGGAGAACAATGGAATACAGTTAAAGTTTTGGCAATAAGGCACCCACTTGGAGAACAAGGGAATACAGTTCGAGTTTCGGCAATCAGGCACCTACCTGGAGAACAAGGGAATACAGTCCAAGTTTTGGGCATTAAGGCGCCCACCTAGAGAATAAGGGAATACAGTTCAAGTTTTGGCAATCAGGCGCCCACCTGGAGAACAAGGGAATATAGTTAAAGTTTTGGCAATCAGGCACCTACCTGGAGAACAAGGGAATATAGTTTGAGTTTTAGCAATCAGGCACCCACTTGGAGAACAAGGGAATATAGTTCAAGTTTTAGCAATCAGGTGCCCACCTAGAGAACAAGGGAATACAGTTTGAGTTTTTTCAATAAGGTCCCACCTAGAGAACAAGGGAATACAGTTCATGTTTTGGAAATCAGGCGCTCAACTGGAGAACAATGAAATACAGTTAAAGTTTTGGCAATCAGGCACCCACTTGGAGAACAAGGGAATACAGTTTGAGTTTCGGCAATCAGGCACCTACCTGGAGAACAAGGGAATACAGTCCAAGTTTTGGGCATTAAGGCGCCCACCTAGAGAATAAGGGAATACAGTTCAAGTTTTGGCAATCAGGCGCCCACCTGGAGAACAAGGGAATATAGTTAAAGTTTTGGAAATCAGGCACCCACCTGGAGAACAAGGGAATATAGTTTGAGTTTTAGCAATCAGGCGCCCACCTGGAGAACAAGGGAATAGAGTTCAAATTTTGGAAATCAGGCGCCCACCTGGAGAACAATGGAATACAGTTAATGTTTTGGCAATCAGGCACCCACTTGGAGAACAAGGGAATACAGTTCGAGTTTCGGCAATCAGGCAGCTACCTGGAGAACAAGGGAATACAGTCCAAGTTTTGGGCATTAAGGCGCCCACCTAGAGAATAAGGGAATACAGTTCAAGTTTTGGCAATCAGGCGCCCACCTGGAGAACAAGGGAATATAGTTAAAGTTTTGGCAATCAGGCACCTACCTGGAGAACAAGGGAATATAGTTTGAGTTTTAGAAATCACGCACCCACCTGGAGAACAAGGGAATATAGTTCAAATTTTAGCAATCAGGCGCCCACCTAGAGAACAAGGGAATACAATTTGAGTTTTTGCAATAAGGTCCCACCTAGAGAACAAGGGAATACAGTTCATGTTTTGGAAATCAGGAGCTCAACTGGAGAACAAGGGAATACAGTTCGAGTTTTGGTAATCAGTCACCCACTTGGAGAACAAGGGAATACAGTTCAAGTTTTGGCAATCAGGTGCCCACCTGTAGAACAAGCGAATACAGTTCGAGTTTTGGTAATCAGGTACCTACCTGGAGAACAAGGGAATACAGTTTAAGTTTTCGCAATCAGGCGCCCACCTGGAGAACAAGGGAATACCGTTCAAGTTTTGGAAATCAGGCACCCACCTGGAGAACAAGGGAATACAGTTCATGTTTTGGCAATAAGGCGCCCACCTGGAGAACAACGGAATTCAGTTCTAGTTTTGGAAATCAGGTGCCCACCTAGAGAACAAGGGAATACAGTTCAAGTTTTGGAAATCAGGCGCCCACCTGGAGAACAAGGGAATAGAGTTCATGTTTTAGCAATAAGGCGCCCACCTGGAGAATAAGGGAATACAGTTAAAGTTTCGGCAATCAGGCTCCCACTTGGAGAACAAGGAAATACAGTTCAGGTTTGGGCATTAAGGCGCCTACCGAAAAAATAAGGGAATACAGTTCAAATTTTGGCAATCAGGCGCCCACCTGGAGAACTAGGGAATACGGTTAAAGTTTTGGCAATCAGGCACCCACCTGGAGAAAAAGGGAATACAATTTGAGTTTTTGCAATCAGGCGCCCAGCTGGAGAACAATGGAATACAGTTCAAGTTTTGGCAATTAGGCACCCACCTGGAGAACAAGGGAACACAGTTTGAGTGTTGGCAATAAGGCGCCCACATGGAGAACAAGGTAATACAGTTTAAGTTTTGGCAATCAGGCGCCCACCTGGAGAACAATGGAATACAGTTCGAGTTTTGGCAATCAGGCGCCCACCTGGAGAACAAGGGAATACATTTCGAGTTTTGGTAATCAGGCGCCCACCTGGAGAACAAGGGAATACAGTTCATGTTTTGGCAATAAGGCGCCCACCTGGAGAACAAGGGAATACAGTTCAAGTTTTGGAAATCAGGCGCCCACCGGGAGAACAAGGGAATACAGTTCATGTTTTAGAAATCAGGCGCCCACCTGGAGAACATGGGAATACAGTTCATGTCTTGGCAATACGTCGCCCACCTAGAGAACAAAGGAATACAGTTCAAGTTTTGGCAATCAGGCTCCCACTTGGAGAACAAGAAAATACAGTTCGGGTTTGGGCATTAAGGCGCCTACCCGGAGAATAAGGGAATACAGTTCAAGTTTGGAAATCAGGCGCCCACCTGGAGAACAAGGGAATACGGTTCAAGTTTTGGCAATTTGAGTCCCACCTGGAGAACAAGGGAACACAGTTTGAATGTTGGAAATCAGGCGCCCACCTGGAGAACATGGGAATACAGTTCGAGTTTTGGTAATCAGGTACCTACCTGGAGAACAAGGGAATACAGTTTAAGTTTTCGCAAACAGGCGCCCACCTGGAGAACAAGAGAATACAGTTCAAGTTTTGGAAATCAGGCGCCTACCTGGAGAACAAGGGAATACAGTTCATGTTTTGGCAATAAGGCGCCCACCTGGAGAACAAGGGAATACAGTTCATGTTTTGGAAATCAGGCGCCCACCGGGAGAACAAGGGAATACAGTTCAAGTTTTAGAAATCAGGCGCCCACCTGGAGAACATGGGAATACAGTTCCTGTCTTGGCAATAAGGCGCCCACCTAGAGAACAAAGGAATACAGTTCAAGTTTTGGCAATCAGGCTCCCACTTGGAGAACAAGGAAATACAGTTCGGGTTTGGGCATTAAGGCGCCTACCCGGAGAATAAGGGAATACAGTTCAAGTTTGGCAATCAGGCGCCCACCTGGAGAACAAGGGAATACAGTTAAAGTTTTGGCAACCAGGCACCCACCTGGAGAAAAATGGAATACAGTTTGAGTTTTAGCAACCAGGCGCCCAGCTGGAGAACAAGGGAATACAGTTCAAGTTTTGTAAATTAGGCACCCACCTGGAGAACTAGGGAACACAGTTTGAGTGTTGGCAATAAGGTGCCCACCTGAAGAACAAGGGAATACAGTTCAAGTTTTGGCAATCAGGCGCCCACCTGGAGAATAAGGGAATACAGTTCCAGTTTTGGTAATCAGGCGCCCACTTAGAGAACAAGGGAATATAGTTCAAGTTTTGGAAATCAGGCGCCCACCTAGAGAACAAGGGAATACGGTTCGAGTTTTTGTAATCAGGTACCTACCTGGAGAACAAGGGAATACAGTTTAAGTTTTCGGAATCAGGGGCCCACCTGGAGAACAAGGGAATATAGTTCATATTTTGGAAACCAGGTGCCCACCTGGAGAACAAGGAAATACAGTTCATGTTTTGGAAATCAGGCGCCCACCTGGAGAACAAGGGAATAGAGTTCATGTTTTAGCAATAAGGCGCCCACCTGGAGAATAAGGGAATACAGTTAAAGTTTCGGCAATCAGGCTCCCACTTGGAGAACAAGGAAATACAGTTCAGGTTTGGGCACTAAGGCGCCTACCGAAAAAATAAGGGAATACAGTTCAAATTTTGGCAATCAGGCGCCCACCTGGAGAACTAGGGAATACGGTTAAAGTTTTGGCAATCAGGCACCCACCTGGAGAAAAAGGGAATACAATTTGAGTTTTTGCAATCAGGCGCCCAGCTGGAGAACAATGGAATACAGTTCAAGTTTTGGCAATTAGGCACCCACCTGGAGAACAAGGGAACACAGTTTGAGTGTTGGCAATAAGGCGCCCACATGGAGAACAAGGTAATACTGTTTAAGTTTTGGCAATCAGGCGCCCACCTGGAGAACAATGGAATACAGTTCGAGTTTTGGCAATCAGGCGCCCACCTGGAGAACAAGGGAATACATTTCGAGTTTTGGTAATCAGGCGCCCACCTGGAGAACAAGGGAATACAGTTCATGTTTTGGCAATAAGGCGCCCACCTGGAGAACAAGGGAATATAGTTCAAGTTTTGGAAATCAGGCGCCCACCGGGAGAACAAGGGAATACAGTTCATGTTTTAGAAATCAGGCGCCCACCTGGAGAACATGGGAATACAGTTCATGTCTTGGCAATAAGTTGCCCACCTAGAGAACAAAGGAATACAGTTCAAGTTTTGGCAATCAGGCTCCCACTTGGAGAACAAGAAAATACAGTTCGGGTTTGGGCATTAAGGCGCCTACCCGGAGAATAAGGGAATACAGTTCAAGTTTGGAAATCAGGCGCCCACCTGGAGAACAAGGGAATACGGTTCAAGTTTTGGCAATTTGAGTCCCACCTAGAGAACAAGGGAACACAGTTTGAATGTTGGAAATCAGGCGCCCACCTGGAGAACATGGGAATACAGTTCGAGTTTTGGTAATCAGGTACCTACCTGGAGAACAAGGGAATACAGTTTAAGTTTTCGCAAACAGGCGCCCACCTGGAGAACAAAAGAATACAGTTCAAGTTTTGGAAATCAGGCGCCTACCTGGAGAACAAGGGAATACAGTTCATGTTTTGGCAATAAGGCGCCCACCTGGAGAACAAGGGAATACAGTTCATGTTTTGGAAATCAGGCGCCCACCGGGAGAACAAGGGAATACAGTTCAAGTTTTAGAAATCAGGCGCCCACCTGGAGAACATGGGAATACAGTTCATGTCTTGGCAATAAGGCGCCCACCTAGAGAACAAAGGAATACAGTTCAAGTTTTGGCAATCAGGCTCCCACTTGGAGAACAAGGAAATACAGTTCGGGTTTGGGCATTAAGGCGCCTACCCGGAGAATAAGGGAATACAGTTCAAGTTTGGCAATCAGGCGCCCACCTGGAGAACAAGGGAATACAGTTAAAGTTTTGGCAACCAGGCACCCACCTGGAGAAAAATGGAATACAGTTTGAGTTTTAGCAATCAGGCGCCCAGCTGGAGAACAAGGGAATACAGTTCAAGTTTTGTAAATTAGGCACCCACCTGGAGAACTAGGGAACACAGTTTGAGTGTTGGCAATAAGGTGCCCACCTGAAGAACAAGGGAATACAGTTCAAGTTTTGGCAATCAGGCGCCCACCTGGAGAATAAGGGAATACAGTTCGAGTTTTGGTAATCAGGCGCCCACTTAGAGAACAAGGGAATATAGTTCAAGTTTTGGAAATCAGGCGCCCACCCAGAGAACAAGGGAATACGGTTCGAGTTTTTGTAATCAGGTACCTACCTGGAGAACAAGGGAATACAGTTTAAGTTTTTGGAATCAGGGGCCCACCTGGAGAACAAGGGAATATAGTTCATGTTTTGGAAACCAGGTGCCCACCTGGAGAACAAGGAAATACAGTTCATGTTTTGGAAATAAGGCGCCCACCTGGAGAACAATGGAATGCAGTTCAAGTTTCGGTTATCAGGCTCCCACTTGGAGAACAAGGAATTACAGTTCGAGTTTGGGTATTAAGAAGCTTACCCGGAGAATAAGGGAATACAGTTCAAGTTTTGGCAATCAGGCGCCCATCTGGATAACAAGGGAATACGGTTAAAGTTTTGGTAATCAGGCACACAATTGGAGAACAAGGGAATATAGTTCGAGTTTTGGCAATTAGGCACCCACCTGGAGAACAAGGGAATACAGTTCAAGTTTTGGCAATCAGGCGCCCACCTAGAGAACAAGGGAATACAGTTCGAGTTTTTGCAATAAGCTGCCCACCTAGAGAACAAGGGAATACATTTCAAGTTTTGGAAATTAGGCGCGCACCTGGAGAATAAGGGAATACAGTTCGAGTTTTTTTAATTAGGCGCCCACTTGGAGAACAAGGGAATACAGTTCAAGTTTTGGAAATCAAGTGCCCATCGAGAGAACAAGGGAATATAGTTCAAGTTTTGGAAATCAGGCGCCCACCTGGAGAACAAGGGAATACAGTTCATGTTTTGGCAATAAGGCGCCCACCTAGAGAACAAGGGAATACAGTTGATGTTTCGGCAATAAGGCGCCCACCTGGAGAACATGGGAATACAGTTCGAGTTTTGGTAATCAGGTACCTACCTGGAGAACAAGGGAATACAGTTTAAGTTTTCGCAAACAGGCGCCCACCTGGAGAACAAGAGAATACAGTTCAAGTTTTGGAAATCAGGCGCCTACCTGGAGAACAAGGGAATACAGTTCATGTTTTGGCAATAAGGCGCCCACCTGGAGAACAAGGGAATACAGTTCAAGTTTTGGAAATCAGGCGCCCACCGGGAGAACAAGGGAATACAGTTCAAGTTTTAGAAATCAGGTGCCCACCTGGAGAACATAGGAATACAGTTTATGTCTTGGCAATAAGGCGCCCACCTAGAGAACAAAGGTATACAGTTCAAGTTTTGGCAATCAGGCTCCCACTTGGAGAACAAGGAAATACAGTTCGGGTTTGGGCATTAAGGCGCCTACTCGGAGAATAAGGGAATACAGTTCAAGTTTGGCAATCAGGCGCCCACCTGGAGAACAAGGGAATACGGTTAAAGTTTTGGCAACCAGGCACCTACCTAGAGAAAAAGGGAATACAGTTTGAGTTTTAGCAATCAGACGCCCAGCTGGAGAACAAGGGAATACAGTTCAAGTTTTGGAAATTAGGCACCCACCTGGAGAACTAGGGAACACAGTTTGAGTGTTGGCAATAAGGTTCCCACCTGGAGAACAAGGGAATACAGTTCAAGTTTTGGCAATCAGGCGCCCACCTGGAGAACAAGGGAATACAGTTCGAGTTTTGGTAATCAGGCGCCCACTTAGAGAACAAGGGAATATAGTTCAAGTTTTGGAAATCAGGCACCCACCTAGAGAACAAGGGAATACAGTTCGAGTTTTGGTAATCAGGTACCTACCTGGAGAACAAGGGAATACAGTTTAAGTTTTCGGAATCAGGCGCCCACCTGGAGAACAAGGGAATACAGTTCAAGTTTTGGCAATCAGGGGCCCACCTGGAGAACAAGGGAATACGGTTAAAGTTTTGGTAATCAGGCACACAACTGGAGAACAAGGGAATATAGTTCGAGTTTTGGCAATTAAGCACCCACATGGAGAACAAGGGAATACAGTTCAAGTTTTGGCAATCAGGCGCCCACCTAGAGAACAAGGGAATACAGTTCGAGTTTTTGCAATAAGCTGCCCACCTAGAGAACAAGGGAATACAGTTCAAGTTTTGGCAATCAGTCGCGCACCTGGTGAATAAGGGAATACAGTTCGAGTTTTTGTAATTAGGCGCCCACTTGGAGAACAAGGGAGTACAGTTCAAGTTATGGAAATCAAGCGCCCATCGAGAGAACAAGGGAATACAGTTCAAGTTTTGGAAATCAGGCGCCCACCTGGAGAACAAGGGAATACAGTTCATGTTTTGGCAATAAGGCGCCCACTTAGAGAACAAGGGAATACAGTTCAAGTTTCGGTTATCAGGCTCCCACTTGGAGAACAAGGAATTACAATTTGAGTTTGGGCATTAAGGAGCTTACTCGGAGAATAAAGGAATATAGTTCAAGTTTTGGCAATCAGGCACCCACCTGGAGAACAAGGGAATACGGTTAAAGTTTTGGTAATCAGGCACACAACTGGAGAACAAGGGAATATAGTTCGAGTTTTGGCAATTAGGCACCCACCTGGAGAATAAGGGAATACAGTTCAAGTTTTTGCAATTAGGCACCCACCTAGAGAACAAGGGAATACAGTTCGAGTTTTTGCAATAAGCTACCCACCTAGAGAACAAGGGAATACAGTTCAAGTTTTGGCAATCAGGCGCGCACCTGGAGAATAAGGGAATACAGTTCGAGTTTTTGTAATCAGGCGCCCACTTGGAGAACATGGGAATACAGTTCAAGTTTTGGAAATCAGGCGCCTACCTGGAGAACAAGGGAATACAGTTCATGTTTTGGCAATAACGCGCCCCCCCTGGAGAAAAAGGGAATACAGTTCAAGTTTTGGAAATCAGGCGCCCACCGGGAGAACAAGGGAATACAGTTCAAGTTTTAGAAATCAGGCGCCCACCTGGAGAACATAGGAATACAGTTCAAGTCTTGGCAATAAGGCGCCCACCTAGAGAACAAAGGAATACAGTTCAAGTTTTGGCAATCAGGCTCCCACTTGGAGAACAAGGAAATACAGTTCGGGTTTGGGCATTAAGGCGCCTACCCGGAGAATAAGGGAATACAGTTCAAGTTTGGCAATCAGGCGCCCACCTGGAGAACAAGGGAATACGGTTAAAGTTTTGGCAACCAGGCACCCACCTGGAGAAAAAGGGAATACAGTTTGAGTTTTAGCAATCAGGCGCCCGGCTGGAGAACAAGGGAATACAGTTCAAGTTTTGGAAATTAGGCACCCACCTGGAGAACTAAGGAACACAGTTTGAGTGTTGGCAATAAGGTACCCACCTGGAGAACAAGGGAATACAGTTCAAGTTTTGGCAATCAGGCGCCCACCTAGAGAACAAGGGAATACAGTTTGAGTTTTGGTAATCAGGCGCCCACTTAGAGCACAAGGGAATATAGTTCAAGTTTTGGAAATCAGGAGCCCACCTAGAGAACAAGGGAATACAGTTCGAGTTTTGGTAATCAGGTACCTACCTGGAGAACAACGGAATACAGTTTAAGTTTTCGGAATCAGGCGCCCACCTGGAGAATAAGGGAATATAGTTCAAGTTTTGGAAATCAGGCACCCACCTGGAGAACAAGGGAATACAGTTCATGTTTTGGCAATAAGGCGCCCACCTGGAGAACAATGGAATACAGTTCAAGTTTCGGTTATCAGGTTCCCACTTGGAGAACAAGGAATTACAGTTCGAGTTTGGGTATTAAGGAGCTTACCTGGAGAATAAGGGAATACAGTTCAAGTTTTGGCAATCAGGCGCCCACCTGGAGAACAAGGGAATACAGTTAAAGTTTTGGTAATCAGGCACACAACTGGAGAACAAGGGAATATAGTTCGAGTTTTGGCAATTAGGCACCCACCTGGAGAACAAGGGAATACAGTTCAAGTTTTGGCAATCAGGCGCCCACCTAGAGAACAAGGGAATACAGTTCAAGTTTTTGCAATAAGCTGCCCACCTAGAGAACAAGGGAATACAGTTTATGTTTTGGCAATCAGGCGCGCACCTGGAGAATAAGGGAATACAGTTCGAGTTTTTGTAATTAGGCGCCCACTTGGAGAATAAGGGAATATAGTTCAAGTTTTGGAAATCAAGCGCCCATCGAGAGAACAAGGGAATACAGTTCAAGTTTTGGAAATCAGGCACCCACCTGGAGAACAAGGGAATACAGTTCATGTTTTGGCAATAAGGCGCCCACCTAGAGAACAAGAGAATACAGTTCAAGTTTCGGTTATCAGGCTCCCACTTGGAGAACACGGATTACAGTTCGAGTTTGGGCATTAAGGAGCTTGCCCGGAGAATAAGGGAATACAGTTCAAGTTTTGGCAATCAGGCACCCACCTGGAGAACAAGGGAATACGGTTAAAGTTTTGGTAATCAGGCACCCACCTGGAGGATAAGGGAATACAGTTCAAGTTTTGGCAATCAGGCGCCCACCTAGAGAACAAGGGAATACAGTTCGAGTTTTTGCAATAAGCTGCCCACCTAGAGAACAAGGGAATGCAGTTCAAGTTTTGACAATCAGGCATTACCTGGAGAATAAGGGAATACAGTTCGAGTTTTTGTAATCAGGTGCCCACTTGGAGAACAAGGGAATAAAATTCAAGTTTTGGCAATCAGGTGCCCACATGGAGAACAAGGGAATACAGTTTAAGTTTTTGTAATCAGGTACCTACCTGGAGAACAAAGGAGTTTAAGTTTTGGCAATTAGGCACCTACTGGAGAACAAGGGAATACAGTTCAAGTTTTGAAAATCAGGCGCCCACCTAGAGAACAAGGGAATACAGTTCAAGTTTCGGTTATCAGGCTCCCACTTGGAGAACAAGGATTACAGTTCGAGTTTGGGCATTAAGGAGCTTACCCGCAGAATAAGGGAATACAGTTCAAGTTTTGGCAATCAGGCGCCCACCTGGAGAACAAGAGAATACGATTAAAGTTTTGGTAATCAGGCACCTACCTGGAGAATAAGGGAATACAGTTCAAGTTTTGGAAATCAGGCGCCCACCTAGAGAACAAGGGAATACAGTTCGAGTTTTTGCAATAAGCTGCCCACCTAGAGAACAAGGGAATGTAGTTCAAGTTTTGACAATCAGGCACGCACCTGGAGAATTAGGGAATACAGTTCGAGTTTTTGTAATCAGGTTCCCACTTGGAGAACAAGGGAATAAAATTCAAGTTTTGGCAATCGGGCGCCCACCTGTAGAACAAGGGAATACAGTTTAAGTTTTTGTAATCAGGTACCTACCTGGAGAACAAAGGAGTTTAAGTTTTGGCAATCAGGCACCTACTGGAGAACAAGGGAATACAGTTCAAGTTTTGAAAATCAGGCGCCCACCTGAAGAACAAGGGAATACAGTTCATGTTTTGGAAATAAGGCGCCCACCTGGAGAACAAGAGAATACAGTTCTAGTTCCGGCAATCAGGCTCCCACTTGGAGAACAAGGAAATACAGTTCGGGTTTGGGCATTAAGGCGCCTACCCGAAGAATAAGGGAATACATTTCAAGTTTGGCAATGAGGCGTCCACCTGGAGAACAAGGGAATACGGTTAATGTTTTGGTAATCAGGCACCCACATGGAGAAAAAGGGAATACAGTTTGAGTATTAGTAATCAGGCGCCCAGCTGGAGAACAAGGGAATACAATTCAAGTTTTGGAAATTAGGCACCCACCTGGAGAACAATGGAAAACAGTTTGAGTGTTGGCAATAAGGTGCCCACCTGGAGAACAAGGGAATACAGTTCAAGTTTTGGAAATTAGGCGCCCACCTGGAGAACAAGGGAATACAGTTCGAGTTTTGGTAATCAGGCGCCCACTTGGAGAACAAGGGAATACAGTTCAAGTTTTGGAAATCAGGCGCCCACCTAGAGAACAAGGGAATACAGTTCGAGTTTTTGCAATAAGCTGCCCACCTAGAGAACAAGAGAATGTAGTTCAAGTTTTGACAATCAGGCACGCACCTGGAGAATTAGGGAATACAGTTCGAGTTTTTGTAATCAGGTGCCCACTTGGAGAACAAGGGAATAAAATTCAAGTTTTGGCAATCGGGCGCCCACCTGTAGAACAAGGGAATACAGTTTAAGTTTTTGTAATCAGGTACCTACCTGGAGAACAAAAGAGTTTAAGTTTTGGCAATCAGGCACCTACTGGAGAACAAGGGAATACAGTTCAAGTTTTGAAAATCAGGCGCCCACCTGAAGAACAAGGGAATACAGTTCATGTTTTGGAAATAAGGCGCCCACCTGGAGAACAAGAGAATACAGTTCTAGTTTCGGCAATCAGGCTCCCACTTGGAGAACAAGGAAATACAGTTCGGGTTTGGGCATTAAGGCGCCTACCCGAAGAATAAGGGAATACATTTCAAGTTTGGCAATGAGGCGTCCACCTGGAGAACAAGGGAATACGGTTAATGTTTTGGTAATCAGGCACCCACATGGAGAAAAAGGGAATACAGTTTGAGTATTAGTAATCAGGCGCCCAGCTGGAGAACAAGGGAATACAATTCAAGTTTTGGAAATTAGGCACCCACCTGGAGAACAATGGAAAACAGTTTGAGTGTTGGCAATAAGGTGCCCACATGGAGAACAAGGGAATACAGTTCAAGTTTTGGAAATTAGGCGCCCACCTGGAGAACAAGGGAATACAGTTCGAGTTTTGGTAATCAGGCGCCCACTTGGAGAACAAGGGAATACAGTTCAAGTTTTGGCAATCAGGCGCCCACCTGGAGAACACGGGAATACAGTTCAAGTTTTGGTAATAAGGTACCTACCTAGACAATAAGGGAGTATAATTTAAGTTATCGCAATCAGGCGCCCACCTAGAGAACAATGGAATACAATTCATGTTTTGGAAATCAGGCACCCACCTGGAGAACAAGGGAATACAGTTCATGTTTTGGCAATAAAGCACCTACCTGGAGAACAAGGGAATACAGTTCAAGTTGTTTTGGAAATCAGGCGCCGACCTGGAGAACAAGGGAATACAGTTCAAGTTTTGGAAATTAGGCGCCCACCTGGAGAACAAGGGAATACAGTTCATGTTTTGGCAATAAGGCGCCCACCTGGAGAACAAGGGAATACAGTTCAAGTTTCGGCAATCAGGCTGCCACTTGGAGAACAATATAGTTCGGGTTTGGGCATTATGGTGCCTACCCGGAGAATAAGGGAATACAATTCAAGATTTGGTAATCAAGCGCACACCTGGAGAACAAGTGAATATAGTTAAAGTTTTGGCAATCAGGCACCCACCTGGAGAACAAGGGAATATAGTTCGAGTTTTATCAATCAGGCACCCACCTGGAGAACAAGGGAATACAGTTCAAGTTTTGTCAATCAGGCGCCTACCTAGAAAATAAGGGAATACAGTTCGAGTTTTTGCAATAAGGTGCCCACCTAGAGAACAAGGGAATACAGTTGAAGTTTTGGCAATCAGGCGCCCACCTGGAGAACAAGGGAATACAGTTTGAGTTTTGGTAATTAGGCGCCCACTTGGAGAACAAGCGAATACAGTTCAAGTTTTGGCAATCAGGCGCCCACCTGGAGAACAAGGGAATACAGTTCGAGTTTTGGTAATCAGGTACCTACCTGGATAACAAGGGAATACAGTTTAAGTTTGCCCAATTAGGCGCCTACCTAAATAACAAGGGAATACAGTTCATGTTTTGGCAATAAGGCGCCCACCTGGAGAACAAGAGAATACAGTTCAAGTTTCGGCAATCTGGCTCCCACTTGGAGAAAAAGGAAATATAGTTTGGGTTTGGGCATTAAGGCGCCTACCCGGAGAATAAGGGAATATATTTCAAGTTTGGCAATGAGGCGTCCACCTGGAGAACAAGGGAATACAGTTAAAGTTTTGGTAATCAGGCACCCACCTGGAGAAAAAGAGAATACAGTTTGAGTTTTAGCAATCAGTAGCCCAGCTGGAGAACAAGGGAATACAGTTCAAGTTTTGGAAATTAGGCACCCACCTGGAGAATAAGGGAACACAGTTTGAGTGTTGGCAATAAGGTGCCCACCTGGAGAACAAGGGAATACAGTTCGAGTTTTGGTAATCAGGTGCCCACTTGGAGAACCAGGGAATACAGTTCAAGTTTTTGTAATCAGGCGCCCACCTGGAGAACAAGGGAATACCGTTCGAGTTTTGGTAATAAGGTACCTACCTAGAGAACAAGGGAATACAGTTTAAGTTTTCGCAATCAGGCACCTACCTGGAGAACAATGGAATACAGTTCATGTTTTGGAAATCAGGCGCCCACCTGGAGAACAAGGGAATACAGTTCATGTTTTGGCAATAAGGCGCCCACCTGGAGAACAAGGGAATACAGTTCAAGTTTTGGAAATCAGGTGCCGACCTGGAGAACAAGGGAATACAGTTCAAGTTTTGGAAATTAGGCGCCCACCTGGAGAACAAGGGAATATAGTTCATGTTTTGGCAATAAGGCGCCCATTTGGAGAACAAGGAAATACAGTTCGGGATTGGGCATTAAGGCGCCTACCCGGAGAATAAGGTAATATAGTTTAAGTTTTGGCAATCAGGTGCCCACTTGGAGAACAAGTGAATACAGTTAAAGTTTTGGCAATCAGGCACCCACCTGGAGAACAAGGGAATATAGTTCGAGTTTTAGCAATCAGGCACCCACCTGGAGAACAAGGGAATACAGTTCAAATTTTGGCAATTAGGCACCCACCTGGAGAACAAGGGAATACAATTCGAGTTTTTGCAATAAGGTGCCCACCTAGAGAACAACGGAATACAGTTCAAGTTTTGGCAATCAGGCGCCCACCTGGAGAACAAGGGAATACAGTTTGAGTTTTGGTAATCAGGCGCCCACTTGGAGAACAAGCGAATACAGTTCATGATTTGGCAATAAGGTGCCCACCTGGAGAACAAGGGAATACAGTTCAAGTTTTGGCAATCAGGCGCCCACCTAGAGAACAAGGGAATACAGTTCGAGTTTTGGTAATCAGGCGCCCACTTGGAGAACATGGGAATACAGTTCGAGTTTCGGTAATCAGGTACCTACCTGGAGAACAAGGGAATACAGTTTAAGTTTTCGCAATCGGGCGCCCACCTGGAGAACAAGAGAATACAGTTCAAGTTTTGGAAATCAGGCGCCCACCTAGAGAACAAGGGAATATAGTTCATGTTTTGGCAATAAGGCGCCCACTTGGAGAACAAGGGAATACAATTCAAGTTTTGGAAATCAGGCGCCCACCTAGAGAACAAGGGAATACAGTTCAAATTTTGGAAACCAGGCCCCCACCTGGAGAAAAAGGGAATACAGTTAAAGTTTTGGCAATCAGACACCCACTTGGAGAACAAGGGAATACAGTTCATGTTTCGGCAATCAGGCACCTACCTGGAGAACAAGGGAATACAGTTCAAGTTTTGGGTATTAAGGCACCCACCCGGAGAATAAGGGAATACAGTTCAAGTTTTGGCAATCAGGCGCCCACCGGAGAACAAGGCAATATAGTTCAAGTTTTGGGCATTAAGGCGCTCACCCAGAGAATAAGGGAATACAGTTCAAGTTTTGGCAATCAGGCGCCCACCTGGAGAACAAGGGAATATAGTTAAAGTTTTGGCAATCAGGCAAACACCTGGAGAACATGGGAATATAGTTTGAGTTTTAGCAATCAGGCACCCACCAGGAGAACAAGGGAATATAGTTCAAGTTTTGGCAATCAGGCGCCCACCTAGAGAATAAGGGAATACAGTTTGAGTTTTTGCAATAAGGTCCCTCCTAAAGAACATGGGAACACAGTTCAAGGTTTGGCAATCAGGCACTCACCTGGAGAACAAGGGAATACAGTTCGAGTTTTGGTAATCAGGCGCCCACTTGGAGAACAAGGGAATACAGTTCAAGTTTTGGCAATCAGGTGCCCACCTGTAGAACAAGCGAATATAGTTCGAGTTTTGGTAATCAGGTACCTACATAGAGAACAAGGGAATACACTTTAAGTTTTCGCAATCAGGCGCCCACATGGAGAACAAGGGAATACCGTTCAAGTTTTGAAAATCAGGCACCCACCTGGAGAACAAGGGAATACAGTTCATGTTTTGGCAATAAGGCTCCCACCTGGAGAACAAGGGAATTCAGTTCTAGTTTTGGAAATCAGGTGCCCACCTAGAGAACAAGGGAATACAGTTCAAGGTTTGGAAATCAGGCGCCCACCTGGAGAACAAGGGAATAGAGTTCACCTTTTAGCAATAAGGAGCCCACCTGGAGAACAAGGGAATACAGTTAAAGTTTCGGCAATAAGTCTCCCACTTGGAGAACAAGGAAATACAGTTCAGGTTTGGGCATTAAGGCGCCTACCGAAAAAATAAGGGAATACAGTTCAAATTTATGCAATCAGGCGCCCACCTGGAGAACTAGGGAATACGGTTAAAGTTTTGGCAATCAGGCACCCACCTGGAGAAAAAGGGAATACAGTTTGAGTTTTAGCAATCAGGCGCCTAGCTAGAGAACAAGGGAATACAGTTCAAATTTTGGCAATTAGGCACCCACCTGGATAACAAGGGAACACAGTTTGAGTGTTTGTAATAAGGTGCCCACCTGGAGAACAAGGGAATACAATTTAAGTTTTCGCAAACAGGCGCCCACCTGGAGAACAAGAGAATACAATTCAAGTTTTGGAAATCAGGCGCCTACCTGGAGAACAAGGGAATACAGTTCATGTTTTGGCAATTAGGCGCCCACCTGGATAACAAGAGAATACAGTTCAAGTTTTGGAAATCAGGCGCCCACCGGGAGAACAAGGGAATACCGTTCAAGTTTTGGAAATCAGGCACCCACCTGGAGAACAAGGAAATACAGTTCATGTTTTGGCAATAAGGCTCCCACCTGGAGAACAAGGGAATTCAGTTCTAGTTTTGGGAATCAAGTGCCCACCTAGAGAACAAGGGAATACAGTTCAAGTTTTGGAAATCAGGCGCCCACCTGGAGAACAAGGGAATAGAGTTCATGTTTTAGCAATAAGGCGCCCACCTGGAGAACAAGGGAATACAATTAAAGTTTCGGCAATCAGGCTCCCACTTGGAGAACAAGGAAATACAGTTCAGGTTTGGGCATTAAGGCGCCTACCCAAAAAATAAGGGAATACAGTTCAAATTTTGGCAATCAGGCGCCCACCTGGAAAACTAGGGAATACAGTTAAAGTTTTGGCAATCAGGCACCCACCTGGAGAAAAAGGGAATACAGTTTGAGTTTTAGCAATCAGGCGCCCAGTTGGAGAACAAGGGAATACAGTTCAAATTTTGGCAATTAGGCACCCACCTGGAGAACAAGGTAATACAGTTCCAGTTTTGGCAATCAGGCGCCCACCAGAAGAACAAGGGAATACAGTTCGAGTTTTGGCAATCAGGCGCCCACCTGGAGAACAAGGGAATACAGTTCGAGTTTTGCTAATTAGGCGCCCACTTGGAGAACAAGGGAATACAGTTCAACTTTTGGAAATCAGGCGCCCACCTGGAGAACAAGGGAATATAGTTCGAGTTTTGTTAATAAGGTACCTACCTGGATAACAAGGGAATACAATTTTAGTTTTCAAAAACAGGTGCCCACCTGGAGAACAAGAGAATACAGTTCAAGTTTTGGAAATCAGGCGCCTACCTGGAGAACAAGGGAATACAGTTCATGTTTTGGCAATTAGGCGCCTACCTGGATAACAAGGGAATACAATTCAAGTTTTGGAAATCAGGTGACCACCGGGAGAACAAGGGAATACAGTTCGAGTTTTAGAAATCAGGCGCTCACCTGGAGAACAAGGGAATACAGTTCATGTCTTGGCAATAAGGCGCCCACCTAGAGAACAAAGGAATACAGTTCAAGTTTTGGCAATCAGGCTCCCACTTGGAGAACAAGGAAATACAGTTCGGGTTTGGGCATTAAGGCGCCTACCCGGAGAATAAGGGAATACAGTTCAAGTTTGGCAACCTTGCGCCCACCTGGAGAACAAGGGAATACGGTTAAAGTTTTGGAAACCAGGCACCCACCTGGAGAAAAAGGGAATACAGTTTAAGTTTTAGCAATCAGGCGCCCAGCTGGAGAACAAGGGAATACAGTTCAAGTTTTGGAAATTAGGCACCCACTTGGAGAACTAGGGAACACAGTTTGAGTGTTGGCAATAAGGTGCCCACCTGGAGAACAAGGGAATACAGTTCAAGTTTTGGCAATCAGGCGTCCACCTGGAGAACAAGGGAATACAGTTCGAGTTTTGGTAATCAGGTGCCCACTTAGAGAACAAGGGAATATAGTTCAAGTTTTGGAAATAAGGCGCCCACCTAGAGAACAAGGGAATACAGTTCAAGTTTTGGTAATCAGGTACCTACCTGGAGAACAAGGGAATACAGTTTAAGTTTTCAGAATCAGGCGCCCACCTGGAGAACAAGGGAATATAGTTCAAGTTTTGGAAATCAGGAGCCCACCTAGAGAACAAGGGAATACAGTTCATGTTTTGGCAATAAGGCGCCCACCTGGAGAACAAGGGAATACAATTCAAGTTTTGGAAATCAGGCGCCCATCGAGAGAACAAGGGAATACAGTTCATGTTTTGGAAGTCAGGCGCCCACCTGGAGAACAAGGGAATACAGTTCATGTTTTGGCAATAAGGCGCCCACCTGGAAAACAGGGGAATACAATTCAAGTTTCGGTTATCAGGCTCCCACTTGGATAACAAGGAATATCAGTTCGAGTTTGGGCATTAAGGAGATTACCTGGAGAATAAGGGAATACAGTTCGAGTTTTTGCAATAAGCTGCCCACCTAGAGAACAAGGGAATACAGTTCAAGTTCTGGAAATCAGGCGCCCACCTGGAGAATAAGGGAATACAGTTCGAGTTTTTGTAATCAGGCGCCCACTTGAAGAACAAGGAAATACAATTCATGTTTTGGCAATTAGGCGCCCACCTGGAGAACAAGGGAATATAGTTTAAGTTTTGGTAATCAGGTACCTACCCGGAGAACAAGGGAATACAGTTTAAGTTTTTGCAATCAGGTACCCACGGGAGAACAAGGGAATACAGTTCAAGTTTTGAAAATCAGGCGCCCACCTGAAGAACAAGGGAATACAGTTCATGTTTTGGCAATTAAGCGCCTACCTGGATAACAAGGGAATACAGTTCAAGTTTTGGAAATCAGGCGCCCACCGGGAGAACAAGGGAATACAGTTCGAGTTTTAGAAATCAGGCGCCCACCTGGAGAACAAGGGAATACAGTTCATGTCTTGGCAATAAGGCGCCCACCTAGAGAACAATGGAATACAGTTCAAGTTTTGGCAATCAGGCTCCCACTTGGAGAACAAGGAAATACAGTTCGGGTTTGGGCATTAAGGCGCCTACCCGGAGAATAAGGGAATACAGTTCAAGTTTGGCAACCATGCGCCCACCTGGAGAACAAGGGAATACGGTTAAAGTTTTGGAAACCAGGCACCCACCTGGAGAAAAAGGGAATACAGTTTAAGTTTTAGCAATCAGGCGCCCAGCTGGAGAACAAGGGAATACAGTTCAAGTTTTGGAAATTAGGCACCCACCTGGAGAACTAGGTAACACAGTTTGAGTGTTGGCAATAAGGTGCCCACCTGGAGAACAAGGGAATACAGTTCAAGTTTTGGCAATCAGGCGTCCACCTGGAGAACAAGGGAATACAGTTCTAGTTTTGGTAATCAGGTGCCCACTTAGAGAACAAGGGAATATAGTTCAAGTTTTGGAAATAAGGCGCCCACCTAGAGAACAAGGGAATACAGTTCGAGTTTTGGTAATCAGGTACCTACCTGGAGAACAAGGGAATACAGTTTAAGTTTTCAGAATCAGGCGCCCACCTGGAGAACAAAGGAATATAGTTCAAGTTTTGGAAATCAGGAGCCCACCTAGAGAACAAGGGAATACAGTTCATGTTTTGGCAATAAGGCGCCCACCTGGAGAACAAGGGAATACAGTTCAAGTTTTGGAAATCAGGCGCCCATCGAGAGAACAAGGGAATACAGTTCATGTTTTGGAAGTCAGGCGCCCACCTGGAGAACAAGGGAATACAGTTCATGTTTTGGCAATAAGGCGCCCACCTGGAAAACAGGGGAATACAATTCAAGTTTCGGTTATCAGGCTCCCACTTGGAGAACAAGGAATAACAGTTCGAGTTTGGGCATTAAGGAGATTACCTGGAGAATAAGGGAATACAGTTCAAGTTCTGGAAATCAGGCGCCCACCTGGAGAATAAGGGAATACAGTTCGAGTTTTTGTAATCAGGCGCCCACTTGAAGAACAAGGAAATACAATTCAAGTTTTGGCAATTAGGCGCCCACCTGGAGAATAAGGGAATATAGTTTAAGTTTTGGTAATCAGGTACCTACCCGGAGAACAAGGGAATACAGTTTAAGTTTTTACAATCAGGTACCCACGGGAGAACAAGGGAATACAGTTCAAGTTTTGAAAATCAGGCGCCCACCTGAAGAACAAGGGAATACAGTTCATGTTTTGGCAATAAGGTACCCACCTGGAGAACAAGAGAATACAGTTCAAGTTTCGGCAATCAGGCTCCCACTTGGAGAACAAGGAAATACAGTTCGGGTTTGGGCATTAAGGCGCCTACCCGAAGAATAAGGGAATACATTTCAAGATTGGCAATGAGGCGTCCACCTGGACAACAAGGGAATACGGTTAAAGTTTTGGTAATCAGGCACCCACCTGGAGAAAAAGGGAATACAGTTTGAGTATTAGCAATCAGGCGCCCAGCTGGAGAACAAGGGAATACAGTTTATGTTTTGGAAATTAGGCACCCACCTGGAGAACAAGGGAACACAGTTTGAGTGTTGGCAATAAGGTGCCCACCTGGAGTACAAGGGAATACAGTTCAAGTTTTGGAAATCAGGCGCCCACCTGGAGAACAAGGGAATACAGTTCGAGTTTTGGTAATCAGGCTCCCACTTGGAGAACAAGGGAATAAAGTTCAAGTTTTGGTAATCAGGCGCCCACCTAGAGAACAAGGCAATACAGTTCAAGTTTTGGTAATAAGGTACTTACCTAGACAACAAGGGAGTATAATTTAAGTTTTCGCAATCAGGCGCCCACCTAGAGAACAATGGAATACAATTCATGTTTTGGAAATCAGGCACCCACCTGGAGAACAAGGGAATACAGTTCATGTTTTGGCAATAAAGCACCTACCTGGAGAACAAGGGAATACAGTTCAAGTTGTTTTGGAAATCAGGCGCCGACCTGGAGAACAAGGGAATACAGTTCAAGTTTTGGAAATTAGGCGCCCACCTGGAGAACAAGGGAATACAGTTCATGTTTTGGCAATAAGGCGCCCACCTGGAGAACAAGGGAATACAGTTCAAGTTTCGGCAGTCAGGCTGCCACTTGGAGAACAAGGAAATACAGTTCGGGTTTGGGCATTAAGGCGCCTACCCGGAGAATAAGGGAATAAAATTCAAGTTTTGGCAATCAGGCGCACACCTGGAAAACAAGGGAATATAGTTAAAGTTTTGGCAATCGGGCACCCACCTGGAGAACAAGGGAATATAGTTCGAGTTTTAGCAATCAGGCACCCACCTGGAGAACAAGGGAATTCAGTTCAAGTTTTGGCAATCAGACGCCCACCTAAAAAACAAGGGAATACAATTCGAGTTTTTGCAATAAGGTGCCCACCTAGAGAACAAGGGAATACAGTTCAAGTTTTGGCAATCAGGCGCCCACCTGGAGAACAAGGGAATACAGTTCGAGTTTTGGTAGTTAGGCGCCCACTTGGAGAACAAGCAAATACAGTTCAAGTTTTGGCAATCAGGCGCCCACCTGGAGAACAAGGGAATACAGTTCGAGTTTTGGTAATCAGGTACCTACCTAGAGAACAAGGGAATACAGTTTAAGTTTGCGCAATTAGGCGCCCACCTGAAGAACAAGGGAATACATTTCATGTTTTGGCAATAAGGAGTCCACCTGGAGAACAAGAGAATACAGTTCAAGTTTCGGCAATCAGGCTCCCACTTGGAGAAAAAGGAAATACAGTTCGGGTTTGGGCATTAAGGCGCCTACCCGGAGAATAAGGGAATATATTTCAAGTTTGGCAATGAGGCGTCCACCTGGAGAACAAGGGAATACAGTTAATGTTTTGGTAATCAGGCACCCACCTGGAGAAAAAGGGAATACAGTTTGAGTTTTAGCAATCAGGCGCCCAGCTGGAGAACAAGGGAATACAGTTCAAGTTTTGGAAATTAGGCACCCACCTGGAGAACAAGGGAACACAGTTTGAGTGTTGGCAATAAGGTGCCCACCTGGAGAACAAGGGAATACAATTCATGTTTTGGAAATCAGGCGTCCACCTGGAGAACAAGGGAATACAGTTCGAGTTTTGGTAATCAGGCGCCCACTTGGAGAACATGGAAATACAGTTCAAGTTTTGGAAAATAAGGCGCCCACATAGAGAACAAGGGAATACAGTTTGAGTTTTGGTAATAAGGTACCTACCTAGAGAATAAGGGAATACAGTTTAAGTTTTCGCAATCAGGCGCCCACCTGGAGAACAATGGAATACAGTTCATATTTTTGAAATCAGGCGCCCACCTGGAGAACAAGGGAATACAGTTCATGTTTTGGCAATAAGGCGCCCACCTGGAGAACAAAGGAATACAGTTCAAGTTTTGGAAATCAGGTGCCGACCTGGAGAACAAGGGAATACAGTTCAAGTTTTGGAAATTAGGCGCCCACCTGGAGAACAAGGGAATACAGTTCATGTTTTGGAAATAAGGCGCCCACCTGGAGAACAAGTGAATACAGTTCAAATTTCGGCAATCAGGCTCCCACTTGGAGAACAAGGAAATACAGTTTGGGATTGGGCATTAAGGCGCCTACCTAGAGAATAAGGGAATACAATTCTAGTTTTGGCAATCAGGCGCCCACCTGGAGAACAAGGGAATATAGTTAAAGTTTGGGCAATCAGGCACCCACCTGGAGAACAAGGGAATATAGTTCGAGTTTTATCAATCAGGCACCCACCTGGAGAACAAGGGAATACAGTTCAAGTTTTGGCAATCATGCATCCACCTGGAGAACAAGGGAATACTGTTCGAGTTTTTGCAATAAGGTGCACACCTAGAGTACAAGGGAATACAGTTCGAGTCTTGGCAATCAGGTGCCCACCTGGAGAACAAGGGAATACAGTTCAAGTTTTGGTAATCAGGCGCCCACTTGGAGAACAAGCGAATACAGTTCAAGTTTTGGCAATCAGTCGCCTACCTGGAGAACAAGGGAATACAGTTCGAGTTTTGGTAATCAGGTACCTACCTGGAGAACAAGGGAATACAGTTTAAGTTTGCGCAATCAGGCGCCCACCTGGAGAACAAGGGAATACAATTTAAGTTTTGGAAATAAGGCACCCACCTAGAGAACAAAGGATTACAGTTCAAGTTTTGCAAATCAGGCGCCCACCTGGAGAACAACGGAATACAGTTCAAGTTTTGGAAATCAGGCGCCCATCTGGAGAATAAGGGAATACATATCATGTTTTGGCAATAAGGCCCCCACCTAGAGAACAAGGGAATACAGTTCAAGTTTCGGCAATCAGGCTTCCACTTGGAGAAAAAGGAAATACAGTTCGAGTTTGGCATTCAAGTGCCCACTTGGAGAACAAGGAAATACAGTTAAAGTTTTGGCAATCAGGCAGCCACCTGGAGAACAAGGGAATATAGTACGAGTTTTAGCGATCAGGCACCCACCTGGAGAACAAGAGAATACAGTTCAAGTTTTGGCAATCAGGCGCTCACTTAGGGAACAAGGGAATACAGTTCGAGTTTTTGCAATAAGGTGCCCACCTAGAGAACAAGGGAATACAATTCAAGTTTTGGCAATTAGGCACCCACCTGGAGAACAAGGGAATACAATTCAAGTTTTGGAAATAAGGTGCCCACCTGGAGAACAAGGGAATACAGTTCAAGTTTTGGCAATCAGGCGCCCACCTGGAGAACAAGGGAATACAGTTCGGGTTTTGGTAATCAGGCGGCCACTTGGCGAACAAGGGAATACAGTTCAAGTTTTAGCAATCAGGCGCCCACCTGGAGCACAAGGGAATACAGTTCAAGTTTTGGATATCAGGTACCTACCTGGAAAACAAGGGAATACAGTTTAAGTTTTCGCAATCAGGCGCCCACCTGGAGAACAAGGGAATACAGTACAAGTTTTGGAAATCAGGTGCCCACCTAGAGAACAAGGGAATGCAGTTCATGTTTTGGCAATAAGGCGCCCACCTGGAGAACAACGGAATACAATTCAAGTTTTGGAAATTAGGCGCCCACCTGGAGAACAACGGAATACAGTTCAAGTTTTGGAAATCAGGCGACCACCTGGAGAACAAGTGAATACAGTTCATGTTTTGGCAATCAGGCACCCACCTAGAGAACAAGGGAATATAGTCCAAGTTTTAACAATCAGGCACCCGCCTGGAGAACAAGGGAATATAGTTCAAGTTTTGGCAATCAGGCGCCCACCTAGATAACACGGGAATATAGTTCGAGTTTTTGCAATAAGGTGCCCACCTAGAGAACAAGGGAATATAATTCAAGTTTCAGCAATCAGGCGCCCACTTGGAGAATAAGGGAATACAGTTCAAGTTTTGGAAATCAGGCACCCACCTAGAGAACAAGGGAATACAATTCAAGTTTTGGCAATCAAGCGCCCACCTAGAGAACAAGGGAATACAGTTCAAGTTTTGGCAATAGGGCACCCACTTGGAGAAAAAGGGAACACAGTTTGAGTGTTGGCAATAAGGTGCCCACCTGGAGAACAAGGCAATACAGTTCAAGTTTTGGCAATCAGGCACCCACCTGGAAACATGGGAATACAGTTCGAGTTTTAGTAATCTGGTGCCCACTTGGAGAACAAGGGAATACAGTTCAAGTTTTGGAAATCTGGCACCCACCGGGAGAACAAGGGAATACAGTTCGAGTTTTGATAATCAGGTACCTACCTGGAGAACAAGGGAACGCAGTTTGAGAGTTTGCAATAAGGTGCCCACCTGGAGAACAAGGCAATATAGTTCAAGTTTTGGCAATCATGCGCCCACCTAGAGAACAAGGGAATACAATTCAAGTTTTGGTAATCAGGCGCTCACTTGGAGAACAAGGGAATACAGTTCAAGTTTTGGAAAATCAGGAGCCCACCTGGAGAACAAGGGAATACAGTTTAAGTTTTCGCAATCAGGCGCCCATCTGGAGAACAAGGGAATACCGTTCAAGTTTTGGAAATCAGGCGTCCACCTAGAGAACAAGGGAATACAGTTCATGTTTTGGCAATAAGGCGCCCACCTGGAGAATAAGGGAATACAGTTCAAGTTTTGGAAATCAGGCGCCCACTTGGAGAACAAGGAAATACAGTTCGAGTTTGGTTATTAAGGCGCCTACCCGGAGAATAAGGTAATATAGTTTAAGTTTTGGCAATCTGGTGCCCACTTGGAGAACAAGTGAATACAGTTAAAGTTTTGGCAATCAGGCACCCACCTGGAGAACAAGGGAATATAGTTCAAGTTTCGGCAATCAGGCTCCCACTTGGAGAAAAAGGAAATACAGTTCAAGTTTGGCATTCAAGTGCCCACTTGGAGAACAAGGGAATACAGTTAAAGTTTTGGCAATCAGGCAGCCACCTGGAGAACAAGGGAATATAGTTCGAGTTTTAGCGATCAGGCACCCACCTGGAGAACAAGAGAATACAGTTCAAGTTTTGATAATCAGGCGCCCACTTGGAGAACAAGGGAATACAGTTCAAGTTTTGGAAATCTAGCGCCCACCTAGAGAACAAGGGAATACAGTTCGAGTTTTGGTAATAAAGTACCTACTTGGAGAACAAGGGAATATAGTTTAAGTTTTCGCAATTAGGCACCCACCTGGAGAACAAGGGAATACAGTTCGAGTTTTTGCAATAAGGTCCCACCTAGAAAACAAGGGAATACAATTCAAGTTTTGGCAATCAGGCGCTCACCTGGAGAACAAGGAAATACAGTTCGAGTTTTGGTAATCAGGCGCCTACTTGGAGAACAAGGTAATACAGTTCAAGTTTTGGTAATCAGGCACCCACCTGGAGAACAGGGGAATACATTTCGAGTTTTGGTAATCACGTACCTACCTGGAGAACAAGGGAATACAGTTTAAGTTTTCGCAATCAGGCGCCCACTTGGAGAACAAGGGAATACAATTCATGTTTTGGAAATCAGGCGCCCACCTGAAGAACAAGGGAATACAGTTCATGTTTTGGCAATAAGGCGCCCACCCGGAGAACAAGGGAATACAATTCAAGTTTTGGAAATCAGGCGCCCACCTGGAGAACAAGGGAATACAATTCAAGTTTTGGCAATAAGGTGCCCACCTGAAGAATAAAGGAATACAGTTCAAGTTTTCGCAATCAGGCGCCCACCTGGAGGAGAAGGGAATATATTTCATGTTTTGGCAATAAGGCGCCCACCTGGAGAACAAGGGAATACAATTCAAGTTTTAGAAATTAGGCACCCACCTGGAGAACAACGGAATACAGTTCAAGTTTTGGAAATCAGGCGCCCACCTGGAGAACAAGTGAATACAATTCATGTTTTGGCAATCAGGCACCCACCTAGAGAACAAGGGAATATAGTCCAAGTTTTAACAATCAGGCACCCGCCTGGAGAACAAGGGAATATAGTTCAAGTTTTGGCAATCAGGCGCCCACCTAGAGAACACGAGAATATAGTTCGAGTTTTTGCAATAAGGTTCCTACCTAGAGAACAAGGGAATATAATTCAAGTTTAGGCAATCAGGCGCCCACTTGGAGAACAAGGGAATACAGTTCAAGTTTTGGCAATCAGGTACCCACCTGGAGAACAAGGGAATACAGTTCAAGTTTTGGCAATCAAGCGCCCACCAGAGAACAAGGGAATATAGTTCAAGTTTTGGCAATAGGGCACCCACCTGGAGAAAAAGGGAACACAATTTGAGTGTTGGCAATAAGGTTGCCCACCTGGAGAACAAGGCAATACAGTTCAAGTTTTGGCAATCAGGCGCCCACCTGGAAACATGGGAATACAGTTTGAGTTTTGGTAATCTGGCGCCCACTCTGAGAACAAGGGAATACAGTTCAAGTTTTGGAAATCTGGCACCCACCTGGAGAACAAGGGAATACAGTTCGAGTTTTGATAATCAGGTACCTACCTGGAGAACAAGGGAACACAGTTTGAGTGTTTGCAATAAGGTGCCCACCTGGAGAACAAGGCAATACAGTTCAAGTTTTGGCAATCATGCGTCCACCTAGAGAACAAGGGAATACAATTCAAGTTTTGGTAATCAGGCGCTCACTTGGAGAACAAGGGAATACAGTTCAAGTTTTGGAAAATCAGGAGCCCACCTGGAGAACAAGGGAATACAGTTCGAGTTTTGGTAATCAGGTACCTACCTGGAGAACAAGGGAATACAGTTTAATTTTTCGCAATCAGGCGCCTATCTGGAGAACAAGGGAATACAGTTCAAGTTTTGGAAATCAGGCGCCCACTTAGAGAACAAGGGAATACAGTTCATGTTTTGGCAATAAGGCGCCCACCTGGAGAATAAGGGAATACAGTTCAAGTTTTGGAAATCAGGCGCCCACTTGGAGAACAAGGGAACACAATTTGAGTGTTGGCAACAAGGTGCCCACCTGGAGAACAAGACAATACTATTCATGTTTTGGCACTCAGGTGCCCACCTAGAGAACAATTGAATACAGTTCGAGTTTTGGTAATCAGGCGCCCACTTGGAGAACAAGCGAATACAATTCAAGTTTTGGCAATCAGGCGACTACCTGGAGAACAAGGGAATACAGTTCGAGTTTTGGTAATCAGGTACCTACTTGGAGAACAAGGGAATACAGTTTAAGTTTGCGCAATCAGGCGCCCATCTGGAGAACAAGGGAATACAGTTCAAGTTTTGAAAATCAGGCTCCCACTTGGAGAACAAGGAAATACAGTTCAAGTTTGGGTATTAAGGCGCCTACCTGGAGAATAAGGTAATATAGTTTAAGTTTTGGCAATCAGGTGCCCACGTGGAGAACAAGTGAATACAGTTAAAGTTTTGGCAATCAGGCACCCACCTGGAGAACAAGGGAATATAGTTCGAGTTTTAGCAATCAGGCACCCACCTGGAGAACAAGGGAATACAGTTCAAATTTTGGCAATTAGGCACCCACCTGGAGAACAAGGGAATACAATTCAAGTTTTAGAAATTAGGCGCCCACCTGGAGAACAACGGAATACAGTTCAAGTTTTGGAAATCAGGCGCCCACCTGGAGAACAAGTGAATACAGTTCATGTTTTGGCAATCAGGCACCCACCTAAAGAACAAGGGAATATAGTCCAAGTTTTAACAATCAGGCACCCGCCTGGAGAACAAGGGAATATAGTTCAAGTTTTGGCAATCAGGCGCCCACCTAGAGAACACGAGAATATAGTTCGAGTTTTTGCAATAAGGTGCCCACCTAGAGAACAAGGGAATATAATTCAAGTTTCGGCAATCAGGCGCCCACTTGGAGAACAAGGGAATACAGTTCAAGTTTTGGCAATCAGGTACCCACCTGGAGAACAAGGGAATACAGTTCAAGTTTTGGCAATCAAGCGCCCACCTAGAGAACAAGGGAATACAGTTCAAGTTTTGGCAATAAGGCATCCACCTAGAGAATAAGGGAATACAGTTCAAGTTTTGGCAATAGGGCACCCACCTGGAGAAAAAGGGAACACAATTTGAGTGTTGGCAATAAGGTGCCCACCTGGAGAACAAGGCAATACAGTTCAAGTTTTGGCAATCAGGCGCCCACCTGGAAACATGGGAATACAATTTGAGTTTTGGTAATCTGGCGCCCACTCTGAGAACAAGGGAATACATTTCAAGTTTTGGAAATCTGGCACCCACCTGGAGAACAAGGGAATACAGTTCGAGTTTTGATAATCAGGTACCTACCTGGAGAACAAGGGAACACAGTTTGAGTGTTTGCAATAAGGTGCCCACCTGGTGAACAAGGCAATACAGTTCAAGTTTTGGCAATCATGCGCCCACCTAGAGAATAAGGGAATACAAATCAAGTTTTGGTAATCAGGCGCTCACTTGGAGAACAATGGAATACAGTTCAAGTTTTGGAAAATCAGGAGCCCACCTGGAGAACAAGGGAATACAGTTCGAGTTTTGGTAATCGGGTACCTACCTGGAGAACAAGGGAAAACAGTTTAAGTTTTCGCAATCAGGCGCCTATCTGGAGAACAAGGGAATACAGTTCAAGTTTTGGAAATCAGGCGCCCACTTAGAGAACAAGGGAATACAGTTCATGTTTTGGCAATAAGGTGCCCACCTGGAGAATAAGGGAATACAGTTCAAGTTTTGGAAATCAGGCGCCCACTTGGAGAACAAGGAAATACAGTTCAAGTTTGGGTATTAAGGCGCCTACCCGGAGAATAAGGTAATATAGTTTATGTTTTGGCAATCAGGTGCCCACGTGGAGAACAAGTGAATACAGTTAAAGTTTTGGCAATCAGGCACCCACCTGGAGAACAAGGGAATATAGTTCGAGTTTTAGCAATCAGGCACCCACCTGGAGAACAAGGGAATACAGTTCAAATTTTGGCAATTAGGCACCCACCTGGAGAACAAGGGAACACAGTTTGGGTGTTTGAAATAAGGTGCCCACCTGGAGAACAAGGCAATACAGTTCAAGTTTTGGCAATCAGGCGCCCACTTGGAAAAAGGGAATACAGTTCAAGTTTTGATAATCAGGCGCCCACTTGGAGAACAAGGGAATACAGTTCAAGTTTTGGAAATCTAGCGCCCACCTGGAGAACAAGGGAATACAATTCGCGTTTTGGTAATCAAGTACCTACTTGGAGAACAAGGGAATACAGTTTAAGTTTTCGTAATTAGGCACCCACCTGGAGAACAAGGGAATACAGTTCGAGTTTTTGCATTAAGGTCCCACCTAGAGAACAAGGGAATACAATTCAAGTTTTGGCAATCAGGCGCTCACCTGGAGAATAAGGAAATACAGTTCGAGTTTTGGTAATCAGGTGCCCACTTGGAGAACAAGGTAATACAGTTCAAGTTTTGGTAATCAGGCACCCACCTGGAGAACAAGGGAATACATTTCGAGTTTTGGTAATCACGTACCTACCTGGAGAACAAGGGAATACAGTTTAAGTTTTCGTAATCAGGCACCCACTTGGAGAACAAGGGAATACAATTCATGTTTTGGAAATCAGGCGCCCACCAGAAGAACAAGGGAATACAGTTCATGTTTTGGCAATAAGGCGCCCACCTGGAGAACAAGGGAATACAGTTCAAGTTTTGGAAATCAGGCGCCCACCTGGAGAACAAGGGAATACAATTCAAGTTTTGGAAATCAGGGGCCAACGTGGAGAACAAGGGAATACAGTTAATGTTTTGGCAATAAGGTGCCCACCTGGAGAATAAAGGAATACAGTTCAAGTTTCGGCAATCAGGCTTCCACTTGGAGAACAAGGAAATATAGTTCGAGTTTGGGCATTAAGGCACCTACCCGAAGAATAAGGTAATACAGTTCAAGTTTTGGCTATCAGGTGCCCACCTGGAGATCAAGGGAATACAGTTAAAGTTTTGGCAATCAGGCACCCACCTGGAGAACAAGGGAATATAGTTCGAGTTTTAGCTATCCGGAACCCACCTAGAGAACAAGGGAATACAGTTCAAGTTTTGGCAATCAAGCACCCACCTAAAGAATAAGGGAATACAGTTCAAGTTTTGGCAATTAGGAACCCACCTGGAGAACAAGGGAACACAGTTTGAGTGTTGGCAATAAGGTGCCCACCTGGAAAACAAGACAATACAATTCAAGTTTTGGCACTCAGGTGCCCACCTAGAGAACAAGTGAATACAGTTCGAGTTTTGGTAATCAGGCGCCCACTTGGAGAACAAGCGAATACAATTCAAGTTTTGGCAATCAGGCGCCTACCTGGAGAACAAGGGAATACAGTTCGAGTTTTGGTAATCAGGTACCTACTTGGAGAACAATGGAATACAGTTTAAGTTTGCGCAATCAGGCGCCCACCTGGCGAACAAGGGAATACAGTTCAAGTTTTGGAAATAAGGCACCCACCTAGAGAACAAAGGAATACAGTTCAAGTTTTGGAAATCAGGCGCCCACCTGGAGAACAAGGGAATATAGTCCAAGTTTTAACAATCAGGCACCCGCCTGGAGAACAAGGGAATATAGTTCAAGTTTTGGCAATCAGGCGCCCACCTAGATAACACGGGAATATAGTTCGAGTTTTTGCAATAAGGTGCCCACCTAGAGAACAAGGGAATATAATTAAAGTTTCGGCAATCAGGCGCCCACTTGGAGAACAAGGGAATACAGTTCAAGTATTGGCAATCAGGCACCCACCTGGAGAACAAGGGAATACAATTCTAGTTTTGGCAATCAAGCGCCCACCTAGAGAACAAGGGAATACAGTTCAAGTTTTGGCAATAGGGCATCCACCTGGAGAAAAAGGGAACACAGTTTGAGTGTTGGCAATAAGGTGCCCACCTGGAGAACAAGGCAATACAGTTCAAGTTTTGGCAATCAGGCGCCCACATGGAAACATGGGTATACAATTCGAGTTTTGGTAATCTGGCGCCCACTTGGAGAACAAGGGAATACAGTTCAAGTTTTGGAAATCTGGCACCCACCTGGAGAACAAGGGAATACAGTTCGAGTTTTGATAATTAGGTACCTACCTGGAGAACAAGGGAACACAGTTTGAGTGTTTGCAATAAGGTGCCCACCTGGAGAACAAGGCAATATAGTTCAAGTTTTGGCAATCATGCGCCCACCTAGAGAACAAGGGAATACAATTCAAGTTTTGGTAATCAGGCGCTCACTTGGAGAACAAGGGAATACAGTTCAAGTTTTGGAAATCAGGCGCCCACCTGGAGAACAAGGGAATATAGTCCAAGTTTTAACAATCAGGCACCCGCCTGGAGAACAAGGGAATATAGTTCAAGTTTTGGCAATCAGGCGCCCACCTAGATAACACGGGAATATAGTTCGAGTTTTTGCAATAAGGTGCCCACCTAGAGAACAAGGGAATATAATTCAAGTTTCGGCAATCAGGCGCCCACTTGGAGAACAAGGGAATACAGTTCAAGTTTTGGCAATCATGCACCCACCTGGAGAACAAGGGAATACAATTCTAGTTTTGGCAATCAAGCGCCCACCTAGAGAACAAGGGAATACAGTTCAAGTTTTGGCAATAGGGCATCCACCTGGAGAAAAAGGGAACACAGTTTGAGTGTTGGCAATAAGGTGCCCACCTGGAGAACAAGGCAATACAGTTCAAGTTTTGGCAATCAGGCGCCCACATGGAAACATGGGTATACAATTCGAGTTTTGGTAATCTGGCGCCCACTTAGAGAACAAGGGAATACAGTTCAAGTTTTGGAAATCTGGCACCCACCTGGAGAACAAGGGAATACAGTTCGAGTTTTGATAATTAGGTACCTACCTGGAGAACAAGGGAACACAGTTTGAGTGTTTGCAATAAGGTGCCCACCTGGAGAACAAGGCAATATAGTTCAAGTTTTGGCAATCATGCGCCCACCTAGAGAACAAGGGAATACAATTCAAGTTTTGGTAATCAGGTGCTCACTTGGAGAACAAGGGAATACAGTTCAAGTTTTGGAAAATCAGGAGCCCACCTGGAGAACAAGGGAATACAGTTCGAGTTTTGGTAATCAGGTACCTACCTGGAGAACAAGGGAATACTGTTTAAGTTTTCGCAATCAGGCGCCCATCTGGAGAACAAGGGAATACAGTTCAAGTTTTGGAAATCAGGCGCCCACCTAGAGAACAAGGGAATACAGTTCATGTTTTGGAAATAAGGCGCCCACCTGGAGAATAAGGGAATACAATTCAAGTTTTGGAAATCAGGCGCCCACTTGGAGAACAAGGGAATACAGTTCAAGTTTTGGAAAATCAGGAGCCCACCTGGAGAACAAGGGAATACAGTTCGAGTTTTGGTAATCAGGTACCTACCTGGAGAACAAGGGAATACTGTTTAAGTTTTCGCAATCAGGCGCCCATCTGGAGAACAAGGGAATACAGTTCAAGTTTTGGAAATCAGGCGCCCACCTAGAGAACAAGGGAATACAGTTCATGTTTTGGCAATAAGGCGCCCATCTGGAGAACAAGGGAATACAGTTCAAATTTTGGAAATCAGGCGCCTACTTGGAGAACAAGGAAATACAGTTCGAGTTTGGTTATTAAGGCGCCTACCCGGAGAATAAGGTAATATAGTTTAAGTTTTGGCAATCAGGTGCCCACATGGAGAACAAGTGAATACAGTTAAAGTTTTGGCAATCAGGCACCCACCTGGAGAACAAGGGAATATAGTTCGAGTTTTAGCAATCAGGCACCCACCTAGAGAACAAGGGAATACAGTTCAAATTTTGGCAATTAGGCACCCACCTGGAGAACAAGGGAACACAGTTTGGGTGTTGGAAATAAGGTGCCCACCTGGAGAACAAGGCAATATAGTTCAAGTTTTGGCAATCATGCGCCCACCTAGAGAACAAGGGAGTACAATTCAAGTTTTGGTAATCAGGCGCTCACTTGGAGAACAAGGGAATACAGTTCAAGTTTTGGAAAATCAGGAGCCCACCTGGAGAACAAGGGAATATAGTTCGAGTTTTGGTAATCAGGTACCTACCTGGAGAACAAGGGAATACTGTTTAAGTTTTCGCAATCAGGCGCCCATCTAGAGAACAAGGGAATACAGTTCAAATTTTGGAAATCAGGCGCCCACCTAGAGAATAAGGGAATACAGTTCATGTATTGGCAATAAGGCGCCCACCTGGAGAATAAGGGAATACAGTTCAAGTTTTGGAAATCAGGCGCCTACTTGGAGAACAAGGAAATACAGTTCGAGTTTGGTTATTAAGGCGCCTACCCGGAGAATAAGGTAATATAGTTTAAGTTTTAGCAATCAGGTGCCCACTTGGAGAACAAGTGAATACAGTTAAAGTTTTGGCAATCAGTCACCCACCTGGAGAACAAGGGAATATAGTTCGAGTTTTAGCAATCAGGCACCCACCTGGAGAACAAGGGAATACAGTTCAAATTTTGGCAATTAGGCACCCACCTGGAGAATAAGGGAACACAGTTTGGGTGTTGGAAATAAGGTGCCCACCTGGAGAACAAGGCAATATAGTTCAAGTTTTGGCAATCATGCGCCCATCTAGAGAACAAGGGAATACAATTCAAGTTTTGGTAATCAGGCGCTCACTTGGAGAACAAGGGAATACAGTTCAAGTTTTGGAAAATCAGGAGCCCACCTGGAGAACAAGGGAATACAGTTCGAGTTTTGGTGATCAGGTACCTACCTGGAGAACAAGGGAATACAGTTTAAGTTTTCGCAATCAGGCGCCCATCTGGAGAACAAGGGAATACAGTTCAAGTTTTGGAAATCAGGCGCCCACCTAGAGAACAAGGGAATACAGTTCATGTTTTGGAAATAAGGCGCCCACCTGGAGAATAAGGGAATACAGTTCAAGTTTTGGAAATCAGTCACCCACTTGGAGAACAAGGGAATATAGTACGAGTTTTAGCAATCAGGCACCCACCTGGAGAACAAGGGCATACAGTTCAAATTTTGGTAATTAGGTACCTACCTGGAGAACAAGGGAACACAGTTTGAGTGTTTGCAATAAGGTGCCCACCTGGAGAACAAGGCAATATAGTTCAAGTTTTGGCAATCATGCGCCCACCTAGAGAACAAGGGAATACAATTCAAGTTTTGGTAATCAGGCGCTCACTTGGAGAACAAGGGAATACAGTTCAAGTTTTGGAAAATCAGGAGCCCACCTGGAGAACAAGGGAATACAGTTCGAGTTTTGGTAATCAGGTACCTACCTGGAGAACAAGGGAATACTGTTTAAGTTTTCGCAATCAGGCGCCCATCTGGAGAACAAGGGAATACAGTTCAAGTTTTGGAAATCAGGCGCCCACCTAGAGAACAAGGGAATACAGTTCATGTTTTGGAAATAAGGCGCCCACCTGGAGAATAAGGGAATACAATTCAAGTTTTGGAAATCAGGCGCCCACTTGGAGAACAAGGGAATACAGTTCAAGTTTTGGAAAATCAGGAGCCCACCTGGAGAACAAGGGAATACAGTTCGAGTTTTGGTAATCAGGTACCTACCTGGAGAACAAGGGAATACTGTTTAAGTTTTCGCAATCAGGCGCCCATCTGGAGAACAAGGGAATACAGTTCAAGTTTTGGAAATCAGGCGCCCACCTAGAGAACAAGGGAATACAGTTCATGTTTTGGCAATAAGGCGCCCATCTGGAGAACAAGGGAATACAGTTCAAATTTTGGAAATCAGGCGCCTACTTGGAGAACAAGGAAATACAGTTCGAGTTTGGTTATTAAGGCGCCTACTCGGAGAATAAGGTAATATAGTTTAAGTTTTGGAAATCAGGTGCCCACTTGGAGAACAAGTGAATACAGTTAAAGTTTTGGCAATCAGGCACCCACCTGGAGAACAAGGGAATATAGTTCGAGTTTTAGCAATCAGGCACCCACCTAGAGAACAAGGGAATACAGTTCAAATTTTGGCAATTAGGCACCCACCTGGAGAACAATGGAACACAGTTTGGGTGTTGGAAATAAGGTGCCCACCTGGAGAACAAGGCAATATAGTTCAAGTTTTGGCAATCATGCGCCCACCTAGAGAACAAGGGAGTACAATTCAAGTTTTGGTAATCAGGCGCTCACTTGGAGAACAAGGGAATACAGTTCAAGTTTTGGAAAATCTGGAGCCCACCTGGAGAACAAGGGAATATAGTTCGAGTTTTGGTAATCAGGTACCTACCTGGAGAACAAGGGAATACTGTTTAAGTTTTCGCAATCAGGCGCCCATCTAGAGAACAAGGGAATACAGTTCAAATTTTGGAAATCAGGCGCCCACCTAGAGAATAAGGGAATACAGTTCATGTTTTGGCAATAAGGCGCCCACCTGGAGAATAAGGAAATACAGTTCAAGTTTTGGAAATCAGGCGCCTACTTGGAGAACAAGGAAATACAGTTCGAGTTTGGTTATTAAGGCGCCTACCCGGAGAATAAGGTAATATAGTTTAAGTTTTGGCAATCAGGTGCCCACTTGGAGAACAAGTGAATACAGTTAAAGTTTTGGCAATCAGTCACCCACCTGGAGAACAAGGGAATATAGTTCGAGTTTTAGCAATCAGGCACCCACCTGGAGAACAAGGGAATACAGTTCAAATTTTGGCAATTAGGCACCCACCTGGAGAATAAGGGAACACAGTTTGGGTGTTGGAAATAAGGTGCCCACCTGGAGAACAAGGCAATATAGTTCAAGTTTTGGCAATCATGCGCCCACCTAGAGAACAAGGGAATACAATTCAAGTTTTGGTAATCAGGCGCTCACTTGGAGAACAAGGGAATACAGTTCAAGTTTTGGAAAATCAGGAGCCCACCTGGAGAACAAGGGAATACAGTTCGAGTTTTGGTAATCAGGTACCTACCTGGAGAACAAGGGAATACAGTTTAATTTTTCGCAATCAGGCGCCCATCTGGAGAAAAAGGGAATACAGTTCAAGTTTTGGAAATCAGGCGCCCACCTTGATAACAAGGGAATACAGTTCATGTTTTGGAAATCAGGCGCCCACCTAGAGAATAAGGGAATACAGTTCATGTTTTGGCAATCAGGCACCCACCTAGAGAACAAGGGAATATAGTCCAAGTTTTAACAATCAGGCACCCGCCTGGAGAACAAGGGAATATAGTTCAAGTTTTGGCAATCAGGCGCCCACCTAGATAACACGGGAATATAGTTCGAGTTTTTGCAATAAGGTGCCCACCTAGAGAACAAGGGAATATAATTCAAGTTTCAGCAATCAGGCGCCCACTTGGAGAATAAGGGAATACAGTTCAAGTTTTGGAAATCAGGCACCCACCTGGAGAACAAGGGAATACAATTCAAGTTTTGGCAATCAAGCGCCAACCTAGAGAACAAGGGAATACAGTTCAAGTTTTGGCAATAGGGCACCCACTTGGAGAAAAAGGGAACACAGTTTGAGTGTTGGCAATAAGGTGCCCACCTGGAGAACAAGGCAATACAGTTCAAGTTTTGGCAATCAGGCACCCACCTGGAAACATGGGAATACAGTTCGAGTTTTAGTAATCTGGTGCCCACTTGGAGAACAAGGGAATACAGTTCAAGTTTTGGAAATCTGGCACCCACCGGGAGAACAAGGGAATACAGTTCGAGTTTTGATAATCAGGTACCTACCTGGAGAACAAGGGAACGCAGTTTGAGAGTTTGCAATAAGGTGCCCACCTGGAGAACAAGGCAATATAGTTCAAGTTTTGGCAATCATGCGCCCACCTAGAGAACAAAGGAATACAATTCAAGTTTTGGTAATCAGGCGCTCACTTGGAGAACAAGGGAATACAGTTCAAGTTTTGGAAAATCAGGAGCCCACCTGGAGAACAAGGGAATACAGTTTAAGTTTTCGCAATCAGGCGCCCATCTGGAGAACAAGGGAATACCGTTCAAGTTTTGGAAATCAGGCGTCCACCTAGAGAACAAGGGAATACAGTTCATGTTTTGGCAATAAGGCGCCCACTTGGAGAATAAGGGAATACAATTCAAGTTTTGGAAATCAGGCGCCCACTTGGAGAACAAGGAAATACAGTTCGAGTTTGGTTATTAAGGCGCCTACCCGGAGAATAAGGTAATATTGTTTAAGTTTTGGCAATCTGGTGCCCACTTGGAGAACAAGTGAATACAGTTAAAGTTTTGGCAATCAGGCACCCACCTGGAGAACAAGGGAATATAGTTCAAGTTTCGGCAATCAGGCTCCCACTTGGAGAAAAAGGAAATACAGTTCAAGTTTGGCATTCAAGTGCCCACTTGGAGAACAAGGGAATACAGTTAAAGTTTTGGCAATCAGGCAGCCACCTGGAGAACAAGGGAATATAGTTCGAGTTTTAGCAATCAGGCACCCACCTGGAGAACAAGAGAATACAGTTCAAGTTTTGATAATCAGGCGCCCACTTGGAGAACAAGGGAATACAGTTCAAGTTTTGGAAATCTAGCGCCCACCTAGAGAACAAGGGAATACAGTTCGAGTTTTGGTAATCAAGTACCTACTTGGAGAACAAGGGAATATAGTTTAAGTTTTCGCAATTAGGCACCCACCTGGAGAACAAGGGAATACAGTTCGAGTTTTTGCAATAAGGTCCCACCTAGAGAACAAGGGAATACAATTCAAGTTTTGGCAATCAGGCGCTCACCTGGAGAACAAGGAAATACAGTTCGAGTTTTGGTAATCAGGCGCCTGCTTGGAGAACAAGGTAATACAGTTCAAGTTTTGGTAATCAGGCACCCACCTGGAGAACAGGGGAATACATTTCGAGTTTTGGTAATCACGTACCTACCTGGAGAACAAGGGAATACAGTTTAAGTTTTCGCAATCAGGCGCCCACTTGGAGAACAAGGGAATACAATTCATGTTTTGGAAATCAGGCGCCCACCTGAAGAACAAGGGAATACAGTTCATGTTTTGGCAATAAGGCGCCCACCCGGAGAACAAGGGAATACAGTTCAAGTTTTGGAAATCAGGCGCCCACCTGGAGAACAAGGGAATACAATTCAAGTTTTGGCAATAAGGTGCCCACCTGAAGAATAAAGGAATACAGTTCAAGTTTTCGCAATCAGGCGCCCACCTGGAGGAGAAGGGAATATATTTAATGTTTTGGCAATAAGGCACCCACCTGGAGAACAAGGGAATACAATTCAAGTTTTAGAAATTAGGCACCCACCTGGAGAACAACGGAATACAGTTCAAGTTTTGGAAATCAGGCGACCACCTGGAGAACAAGTGAATACAATTCATGTTTTGGCAATCAGGCACCCACCTAGAGAACAAGGGAATATAGTCCAAGTTTTAACAATCAGGCACCCGCCTGGAGAACAAGGGAATATAGTTCAAGTTTTGGCAATCAGGCGCCCACCTAGAGAACACGAGAATATAGTTCGAGTTTTTGCAATAAGGTTCCCACCTAGAGAACAAGGGAATATAATTCAAGTTTCGGCAATCAGGCGCCCACTTGGAGAACAAGGGAATACAGTTCAAGTTTTGGCAATCAGGTACCCACCTGGAGAACAAGGGAATACAGTTCAAGTTTTGGCAATCAAGCGCCCACCAGAGAACAAGGGAATATAGTTCAAGTTTTGGCAATAGGGCACCCACCTGGAGAAAAAGGGAACACAATTTGAGTGTTGGCAATAAGGTGCCCACCTGGAGAACAAGGCAATACAGTTCAAGTTTTGGCAATCAGGCGCCCACCTGGAAACATGGGAATACAGTTTGAGTTTTGGTAATCTGGCGCCCACTCTGAGAACAAGGGAATACAGTTCAAGTTTTGGAAATCTGGCACCCACCTGGAGAACAAGGGAATACCGTTCGAGTTTTGATAATTAGGTACCTACCTGGAGAACAAGGGAACACAGTTTGAGTGTTTGCAATAAGGTGCCCACCTGGAGAACAAGGCAATACAGTTCAAGTTTTGGCAATCATGCGTCCACCTAGAGAACAAGGGAATACAATTCAAGTTTTGGTAATCAGGCGCTCACTTGGAGAACAAGGGAATACAGTTCAAGTTTTGGAAAATCAGGAGCCCACCTGGAGAACAAGGGAATACAGTTCGAGTTTTGGTAATCAGGTACCTACCTGGAGAACAAGGGAATACAGTTTAATTTTTCGCAATCAGGTGCCTATCTGGAGAACAAGGGAATACAGTTCAAGTTTTGGAAATCAGGCGCCCACTTAGAGAACAAGGGAATACAGTTCATGTTTTGGCAATAAGGCGCCCACCTGGAGAATAAGGGAATACAGTTCAAGTTTTGGAAATCAGGCGCCCACTTGGAGAACAAGGGAACACAATTTGAGTGTTGGCAACAAGGTGCCCACCTGGAGAACAAGACAATACTATTCATGTTTTGGCACTCAGGTGCCCACCTAGAGAACAATTGAATACAGTTCGAGTTTTGGTAATCAGGCGCCCACTTGGAGAACAAGCGAATACAATTCAAGTTTTGGCAATCAGGCGCCTACCTGGAGAACAAGGGAATACAGTTCGAGTTTTGGTAATCAGGTACCTACTTGGAGAACAATGGAATACAGTTTAAGTTTGCGCAATCAGGCGCCCACCTGGCGAACAAGGGAATACAGTTCAAGTTTTGAAAATCAGGCTCCCACTTGGAGAACAAGGAAATACAGTTCAAGTTTGGGTATTAAGGCGCCTACCTGGAGAATAAGGTAATATAGTTTAAGTTTTGGCAATCAGGTGCCCACGTGGAGAACAAGTGAATACAGTTAAAGTTTTGGCAATCAGGCACCCACCTGGAGAACAAGGGAATATAGTTCGAGTTTTAGCAATCAGGCACCCACCTGGAGAACAAGGGAATACAGTTCAAATTTTGGCAATTAGGCACCCACCTGGAGAACAAGGGAATACAATTCAAGTTTTAGAAATTAGGCGCCCACCTGGAGAACAACGGAATACAGTTCAAGTTTTGGAAATCAGGCGCCCACCTGGAGAACAAGTGAATACAGTTCATGTTTTGGCAATCAGGCACCCACCTAAAGAACAAGGGAATATAGTCCAAGTTTTAACAATCAGGCACCCGCCTGGAGAACAAGGGAATATAGTTCATGTTTTGGCAATCAGGCGCCCACCTAGAGAACACGAGAATATAGTTCGAGTTTTTGCAATAAGGTGCCCACCTAGAGAACAAGGGAATATAATTCAAGTTTCGGCAATCAGGCGCCCACTTGGAGAACAAGGGAATACAGTTCAAGTTTTGGCAATCAGGTACCCACCTGGAGAACAAGGGAATACAGTTCAAGTTTTGGCAATCAAGCGCCCACCTAGAGAACAAAGGAATACAGTTCAAGTTTTGGCAATAAGGCATCCACCTAGAGAATAAGGGAATACAGTTCAAGTTTTGGCAATAGGGCACCCACCTGGAGAAAAAGGGAACACAATTTGAGTGTTGGCAATAAGGTGCCCACCTGGAGAACAAGGCAATACAGTTCAAGTTTTGGCAATCAGGCGCCCACCTGGAAACATGGGAATACAGTTTGAGTTTTGGTAATCTGGCGCCCACTCTGAGAACAAGGGAATACATTTCAAGTTTTGGAAATCTGGCACCCACCTGGAGAACAAGGGAATACAGTTCGAGTTTTGATAATCAGGTACCTACCTGGAGAACAAGGGAACACAGTTTGAGTGTTTGCAATAAGGTGCCCACCTGGTGAACAAGGCAATACAGTTCAAGTTTTGGCAATCATGCGCCCACCTAGAGAACAAGGGAATACATATCAAGTTTTGGTAATCAGGCGCTCACTTGGAGAACAATGGAATACAGTTCAAGTTTTGGAAAATCAGGAGCCCACCTGGAGAACAAGGGAATACAGTTCGAGTTTTGGTAATCAGGTACCTACCTGGAGAACAAGGGAAAACAGTTTAAGTTTTCGCAATCAGGCGCCTATCTGGAGAACAAGGGAATACAGTTCAAGTTTTGGAAATCAGGCGCCCACTTAGAGAACAAGGGAATACAGTTCATGTTTTGGCAATAAGGTGCCCACCTGGAGAATAAGGGAATACAGTTCAAGTTTTGGAAATCAGGCGCCCACTTGGAGAACAAGGAAATACAGTTCAAGTTTGGGTATTAAGGCGCCTACCTGGAGAATAAGGTAATATAGTTTATGTTTTGGCAATCAGGTGCCCACGTGGAGAACAAGTGAATACAGTTAAAGTTTTGGCAATCAGGCACCCACCTGGAGAACAAGGGAATATAGTTCGAGTTTAGCAATCAGGCACCCACCTGGACAACAAGGGAATACAGTTCAAATTTTGGCAATTAGGCACCCACCTGGAGAACAAGGGAACACAGTTTGGGTGTTTGAAATAAGGTGCCCACCTGGAGAACAAGGCAATATAGTTCAAGTTTTGGCAATCAGGCGCCCACTTGGAAAAAGGGAATACAGTTCAAGTTTTGATAATCAGGCGCCCACTTGGAGAACAAGGGAATACAGTTCAAGTTTTGGAAATCTAGCGCCCACCTGGAGAACAAGGGAATACAATTCGCGTTTTGGTAATCAAGTACCTACTTGGAGAACAAGGGAATACAGTTTAAGTTTTCGTAATTAGGCACCCACCTAGAGAACAAGGGAATACAGTTCGAGTTTTTGCATTAAGGTCCCACCTAGAGAACAAGGGAATACAATTCAAGTTTTGGCAATCAGGCGCTCACCTGGAGAATAAGGAAATACAGTTCGAGTTTTGGTAATCAGGCGCCCACTTGGAGAACAAGGTAATACAGTTCAAGTTTTGGTAATCAGGCACCCACCTGGAGAACAAGGGAATACATTTCGAGTTTTGGTAATCACGTACCTACCTGGAGAACAAGGGAATACAGTTTAAGTTTTCGTAATCAGGCACCCACTTGGAGAACAAGGGAATACAATTCATGTTTTGGAAATCAGGCGCCCACCAGAAGAACAAGGGAATACAGTTCATGTTTTGGCAATAAGGCGCCCACCTGGAGAACAAGGGAATACAGTTCAAGTTTTGGAAATCAGGCGCCCACCTGGAGAACAAGGGAATACAATTCAAGTTTTGGAAATCAGGCGCCAACGTGGAGAACAAGGGAATACAGTTAATGTTTTGGCAATAAGGTGCCCACCTGGAGAATAAAGGAATACAGTTCAAGTTTCGGCAATCAGGCTTCCACTTGGAGAACAAGGAAATATAGTTCGAGTTTGGGCATTAAGGCACCTACCCGAAGAATAAGGTAATACAGTTCAAGTTTTGGCTATCAGGTGCCCACCTGGAGATCAAGGGAATACAGTTAAAGTTTTGGCAATCAGGCACCCACCTGGAGAACAAGGGAATATAGTTCGAGTTTTAGCTATCCGGCACCCACCTAGAGAACAAGGGAATACAATTCAAGTTTTGGCAATCAAGCACCCACCTAAAGAATAAGGGAATACAGTTCAAGTTTTGGCAATTAGGAACCCACCTGGAGAACAAGGGAACACAGTTTGAGTGTTGGCAATAAGGTGCCCACCTGGAAAACAAGACAATACAATTCAAGTTTTGGCACTCAGGTGCCCACCTAGAGAACAAGTGAATACAGTTCGAGTTTTGGTAATCAGGCGCCCACTTGGAGAACAAGCGAATACAATTCAAGTTTTGGCAATCAGGCGCCTACCTGGAGAACAAGGGAATACAGTTCGAGTTTTGGTAATCAGGTACCTACTTGGAGAACAATGGAATACAGTTTAAGTTTGCACAATCAGGCGCCCACCTGGCGAACAAGGGAATACAGTTCAAGTTTTGGAAATAAGGCACCCACCTAGAGAACAAAGGAATACAGTTCAAGTTTTGGAAATCAGGCGCCCACCTGGAGAACAAGGGAATATAGTCCAAGTTTTAACAATCAGGCACCCGCCTAGAGAACAAGGGAATATAGTTCAAGTTTTGGCAATCAGGCGCCCACCTAGATAACACGGGAATATAGTTCGAGTTTTTGCAATAAGGTGCCCACCTAGAGAACAAGGGAATATAATTCAAGTTTCGGCAATCAGGCGCCCACTTGGAGAACAAGGGAATACAGTTCAAGTTTTGGCAATCAGGCACCCACCTGGAGAACAAGGGAATACAATTCTAGTTTTGGCAATCAAGCGCCCACCTAGAGAACAAGGGAATACAGATCAAGTTTTGGCAATAGGGCATCCACCTGGAGAAAAAGGGAACACAGTTTGAGTGTTGGCAATAAGGTGCCCACCTGGAGAACAAGGCAATACAGTTCAAGTTTTGGCAATCAGGCGCCCACATGGAAACATGGGTATACAATTCGAGTTTTGGTAATCTGGCGCCCACTTGGAGAACAAGGGAATACAGTTCAAGTTTTGGAAATCTGGCACCCACCTGGAGAACAAGGGAATACAGTTCGAGTTTTGATAATTAGGTACCTACCTGGAGAACAAGGGAACACAGTTTGAGTGTTTGCAATAAGGTGCCCACCTGGAGAACAAGGCAATATAGTTCAAGTTTTGGCAATCATGCGCCCACCTAGAGAACAAGGGAATACAATTCAAGTTTTGGTAATCAGGCGCTCACTTGGAGAACAAGGGAATACAGTTCAAGTTTTGGAAATCAGGCGCCCACCTGGAGAACAAGGGAATATAGTCCAAGTTTTAACAATCAGGCACCCGCCTGGAGAACAAGGGAATATAGTTCAAGTTTTGGCAATCAGGCGCCCACCTAGATAACACGGGAATATAGTTCGAGTTTTTGCAATAAGGTGCCCACCTAGAGAACAAGGGAATATAATTCAAGTTTCGGCAATCAGGCGCCCACTTGGAGAACAAGGGAATACAGTTCAAGTTTTGGCAATCAGGCACCCACCTGGAGAACAAGGGAATACAATTCTAGTTTTGGCAATCAAGCGCCCACCTAGAGAACAAGGGAATACAGTTCAAGTTTTGGCAATAGGGCATCCACCTGGAGAAAAAGGGAACACAGTTTGAGTGTTGGCAATAAGGTGCCCACCTGGAGAACAAGGCAATACAGTTCAAGTTTTGGCAATCAGGCGCCCACATGGAAACATGGGTATACAATTCGAGTTTTGGTAATCTGGCGCCCACTTGGAGAACAAGGGAATACAGTTCAAGTTTTGGAAATCTGGCACCCACCTGGAGAACAAGGGAATACAGTTCGAGTTTTGATAATTAGGTACCTACCTGGAGAACAAGGGAACACAGTTTGAGTGTTTGCAATAAGGTGCCCACCTGGAGAACAAGGCAATATAGTTCAAGTTTTGGCAATCATGCGCCCACCTAGAGAACAAGGGAATACAATTCAAGTTTTGGTAATCAGGCGCTCACTTGGAGAACAAGGGAATACAGTTCAAGTTTTGGAAAATCAGGAGCCCACCTGGAGAACAAGGGAATACAGTTCGAGTTTTGGTAATCAGGTACCTACCTGGAGAACAAGGGAATACAGTTTAATTTTTCGCAATCAGGTGCCCATCTGGAGAACAAGGGAATACAGTTCAAGTTTTGGAAATCAGGCGCCCACCTAGAAAACAAGGGAATACAGTTCATGTTTTGGAAATAAGGCGCCCACCTGGAGAATAAGGGAATACAATTCAAGTTTTGGAAATCAGGCGCCCACTTGGAGAACAAGGGAATACAGTTCAAGTTTTGGAAAATCAGGAGCCCACCTGGAGAACAAGGGAATACAGTTCGAGTTTTGGTAATCAGGTACCTACCTGGAGAACAAGGGAATACTGTTTATGTTTTCGCAATCAGGCGCCCATCTGGAGAACAAGGGAATACAGTTCAAATTTTGGAAATTAGGCGCCCACCTAGAGAACAAGGGAATACAGTTCATGTTTTGGCAATAAGGCGCCCATCTGGAGAACAAGGGAATACAGTTCAAATTTTGGAAATCAGGCGCCTACTTGGAGAACAAGGAAATACAGTTCGAGTTTGGTTATTAAGGCGCCTACCCGGAGAATAAGGTAATATAGTTTAAGTTTTGGCAATCAGGTGCCCACTTGGAGAACAAGTGAATACAGTTAAAGTTTTGGCAATCAGGCACCCACCTGGAGAACAAGGGAATATAGTTCGAGTTTTAGCAATCAGGCACCCACCTAGAGAACAAGGGAATACAGTTCAAATTTTGGCAATTAGGCACCCACCTGGAGAACAAGGGAACACAGTTTGGGTGTTGGAAATAAGGTGCCCACCTGGAGAACAAGGCAATATAGTTCAAGTTTTGGCAATCATGCGCCCACCTAGAGAACAAGGGAGTACAATTCAAGTTTTGGTAATCAGGCGCTCACTTGGAGAACAAGGGAATACAGTTCAAGTTTTGGAAAATCAGGAACCCACCTGGAGAACAAGGGAATATAGTTCGAGTTTTGGTAATCAGGTACCTACCTGGAGAACAAGGGAATACTGTTTAAGTTTTCGCAATCAGGCGCCCATCTAGAGAACAAGGGAATACAGTTCAAATTTTGGAAATCAGGCGCCCACCTAGAGAATAAGGGAATACAGTTCATGTTTTGGCAATAAGGCGCCCACCTGGAGAATAAGGGAATACAGTTCAAGTTTTGGAAATCAGGCGCCTACTTGGAGAACAAGGAAATACAGTTCGAGTTTGGTTATTAAGGCGCCTACCCGGAGAATAAGGTAATATAGTTTAAGTTTTGGCAATCAGGTGCCCACTTGGAGAACAAGTGAATACAGTTAAAGTTTTGGCAATCAGTCACCCACCTGGAGAACAAGGGAATATAGTTCGAGTTTTAGCAATCAGGCACCCACCTGGAGAACAAGGGAATACAGTTCAAATTTTGGCAATTAGGCACCCACCTGGAGAATAAGGGAACACAGTTTGGGTGTTGGAAATAAGGTGCCCACCTGGAGAACAAGGCAATATAGTTCAAGTTTTGGCAATCATGCGCCCACCTAGAGAACAAGGGAATACAATTCAAGTTTTGGTAATCAGGCGCTCACTTGGAGAACAAGGGAATACAGTTCAAGTTTTGGAAAATCAGGAGCCCACCTGGAGAACAAGGGAATACAGTTCGAGTTTTGGTAATCAGGTACCTACCTGGAGAACAAGGGAATACAGTTTAAGTTTTCGCAATCAGGCGCCCATCTGGAGAACAAGGGAATACAGTTCAAGTTTTGGAAATCAGGCGCCCACCTAGAGAACAAGGGAATACAGTTCATGTTTTGGAAATAAGGCGCCCACCTGGAGAATAAGGGAATACAGTTCAAGTTTTGGAAATCAGGCGCCCACTTGGAGAATAAGGAAATACAGTTCGAGTTTGGTTATTAAGGCGCCTACCCGGAGAATAAGGTAATATAGTTTATGTTTTGGCAATCAGGTGCCCACTTGGAGAACAAGTGAATACAGTTAAAGTTTTGGCAATCAGGCACCTACCTGGAGAACAAGGGAATATAATTCGAGTTTTAGCAATCAGGCACCCACCTGGAAAACAAGGGAACACAGTTCAAATTTTGGCAATTAGGCACCCACCTGGAGAACAAGGGAACACAGTTTGGGTGTTGGAAATAAGGTGCCCACCTGGAGAACAAGGCAATATAGTTCAAGTTTTGGCAATCATGTGCCCACCTAGAGAACAAGGGAATACAATTCAAGTTTTGGTAATCAGGAGCTCACTTGGAGAACAAGGGAATACAGTTCAAGTTTTGGAAAATCAGGAGCCCACCTGGAGAACAAGGGAATACAGTTCGAGTTTTGGTAATCAGGTACCTACCTGGAGAACAAGGGAATACAGTTTAAGTTTTCGCAATCAGGCGCCCATCTGGAGAACAAGGGAATACAGTTCAAGTTTTGGAAATCAGGCGCCCACCTGGAGAACAAAGGAATACAGTTCATGTTTTGGCAATAAGGCGCCCACCTGGAGAATAAGGGAATACAGTTCAAGTTTTGGAAATCAGGCGCCTACTTGGAGAACAAGGAAATACAGTTCGAGTTTGGTTATTAAGGCGCCTACCCGGAGAATAAGGTAATATAGTTTAAGTTTTGGCAATCAGGTGCCCACTTGGAGAACAAGTGAATACAGTTAAAGTTTTGGCAATCAGGCACCCACCTGGAGAACAAGGGAATATAGTTCGAGTTTTAGCAATCAGGCACCCACCTGGAGAACAAGGGAATACAGTTCAAATTTTGGCAATTAGGCACCCACCTGGAGAACAAGGGAACACAGTTTGGGTGTTGGAAATAAGGTGCCCACTTGGAGAACAAGGCAATACAGTTCAAGTTTTGGCAATCAGGCGCCCACTTGGAAAAAGGGAATACAGTTCAAGTTTTTATAATCAGGCGCCCACTTGGAGAACAAGGGAATACAGTTCAAGTTTTGGAAATCTAGCGCCCACCTGGAGAACAAGGGAATACAGTTCGAGTTTTGGTAATCAAGTACCTACTTGGAGAACAAGGGAATACAGTTTAAGTTTTTGCAATTAGGCACCCACCTGGAGAACAAGGGAATACAGTTCGAGTTTTTGCAATAAAATCCCACCTAGAGAACAAGGGAATACAATTCAAGTTTTGGCAATCAGGCGCTCACCTGGAGAACAAGGAAATACAGTTTGAGTTTTGGTAATCAGGCGCCCACTTGGAGAACAAGGTAATACAGTTCAAGTTTTGGTAATCAGGCACTCACCTGGAGAACAAGGGAATACATTTCGAGTTTTGGTAATCATGTACCTACCTAGAGAACAAGGGAATACAGTTTAAGTTTTCGCAATCAGGCGCCCACTTAGAGAACAAGGGAATACAGTTCATGTTTTGGAAATCAGGCGCCCACCTGAAGAACAAGGGAATACAGTTCATGTTTTGGCAATAAGGCGCCCACCTGGAGAACAAGGGAATACAGTTCAAGTTTTGGAAATCAGGCGCCCACCTGGAGAACAAGGGAATACAATTCAAGTTTTGGCAATAAGGTGCCCACCTGAAGAATAAAGGAATACAGTTCAAGTTTTCGCAATCAGGTGCCCACCTGGAGGAGAAGGAAATATATTTCATGTTTTCGCAATCAGGCGCCTATCTGGAGAAAAAGGGAATACAGTTCATGTTTTCGCAATCAGGCGCCCACTTGGAGAACAGGAAATCTAGCGCCCACCTGGAGAACAAGGGAATACAATTCGCGTTTTGGTAATCAAGTACCTACTTGGAGAACAAGGGAATACAGTTTAAGTTTTCGCAATTAGGCACCCACCTGGAGAACAAGGGAATACAGTTCGAGTTTTTGCAATAAGGTCCCACCTAGAGAACAAGGGAATACAATTAAAGTTTTGCCAATCAGGCGCTCACCTGTAGAATAAGGAAATACAGTTCGAGTTTTGGTAATCAAGCGCCCACTTGGAGAACAAGGTAATACAGTTCAAGTTTTGGTAATCAGGCACCCACCTGGAGAACAAGGGAATACATTTCGAGTTTTGGTAATCACGTACCTACCTGGAGAACAAGGGAATACAGTTTAAGTTTTCGCAATCAGGCGCCCACTTGGAGAACAAGGGAATACAGTTCATGTTATGGAAATCAGGCGCCCACTTGAAGAACAAGGGAATACAGTTCATGTTTTGGCAATAAGGCGCCCACCTGGAGAACAAGGGAATACCGTTCGAGTTTTGGAAATCAGGCGCCCACCTGGAGAACAAGGGAATAAAATTCAAGTTTTGGAAATCAGGCGCCAACGTGGAGAACAAGGGAATACAGTTAATGTTTTGGCAATAAGGTGCCCAACTGGAGAATAAAGGAATACAGTTCAAGTTTCGGCAATCAGGCTTCCACTTGGAGAACAAGGAAATATAGTTCGAGTTTGGGCATTAAGGCGACTACCCGGAGAATAAGGTAATACAGTTCAGGTTTTGGCTATCAGGTGCCCACCTGGAGAACAAGGGAATACAGTTAAAGTTTTGGCAATCAGGCACCCACCTGGAGAACAAGGGAATATAGTTCGAGTTTTAGCTATCCGGCACCCACCTGGAGAACAAGGGAATACAGTTCAAGTTTTGGCAATCAAGCACCCACCTAAAGAATAAGGGAATATAGTTCAAGTTTTGGCTATTAGGCACCTACCTGGAGAACAAGGGAACACAGTTTGAGTGTTGGCAATAAGGTGCCCACCTGGAGAACAAGACAATACTGTTCAAGTTCTGGCACTCAGGTGCCCACCTGGAGAACAAGTGAATACAGTTCGAGTTTTGGTAATCAGGCGCCCACTTGGAGAACAAGCAAATACAATTCAAGTTTTGGCAATCAGGCGCCTACCTGGAGAACAAGGGAATACAGTTTGAGTTTTGGTAATCAGGTTCCTACCTAGAGAACAAGGGAATACAGTTTAAGTTTGCGCAATCAGGCGCCCACCTGGAGAACAAGGGAATACAGTTCAAGTTTCGAAAATAAGGCACCCACCTAGAGAACAAAGGAATACAGTTCAAGTTTTGGAAATCAGGCGCCCAACTGGAGAACAACGGAATACAGTTCAAGTTTTGGAAATCAGGCGCCAATCTGGAGAATAAGGGAATACATATCATGTTATGGAAATAAGGCCCCCACCTGGAGAACAAGGGAATACAATTCATGTTTCGGCAAGCAGGCTCCCACTTGGAGAACAAGGAAATACAGTTAGAGTTTGGCATTCAGGCGCCCACTTGGAGAACAAGGGAATACAGTTAAAGTTTTGGCAATCAGGCAGCCACCTGGAGAACAAGGGAATATAGTTCGAGTTTTAGCAATCAGGCACCCACCTGGAGAACAAGAGAATACAGTTCAAGTTTTGGCAATCAGGCGCCCACCTAGAGAACAAGGGAATACAGTTTGAATTTTTGCAATAAGGTGCCCACCTAGAGAACAAGGGAATACAATTCAAGTTTTGGCAATTAGGCACCCACCTGGAGAACAAGGGAATACAATTCAAGTTTTGGAAATAAGGTTCCCACCTGGAGAACAAGGGAATACAGTTCAAGTTTTGGCAATCAGGCGCCCACTTGGAGAACAAGGGAATACAGTTCGGGTTTTGGTAATCAGGCGCCCACTTGGAGAACAAGGGAATATAGTTCAAGTTTTAGCAATCAGGAGCCCACCTGGAGAACAAGGGAATACAGTTCAAGTTTTGGATATCAGGTACTTACCTGGAAAACAAGGGAATACAGTTTAAGTTTTCACAATCAGGTGCCCACCTGGAGAACAAGTGAATATAGTTCATGTTTTGGCAATCAGGCACCCACCTAGAGAACAAGGGAATATAGTCCGAGTTTTAACATTCAGGCACCCGCCTGGAGATCAAGGGAATATAGTTCAAGTTTTGGGAATCAGGCGCCCACCTAGAGAACACGGGAATACAGTTCGAGTTTTTGCAATAAGGTGCCCACCTAGAGAACAAGGGAATATAATTCAAGTTTCGGCAATCAGGTGCCCACTTGGAGAACAAGGCAATACAGTTCGAGTTTTGGTAATCAGGCGCCCACTTGGAGAACAAGCAAATACAATTCAAGTTTTGGCAATCAGGCGCCTACCTGGAGAACAAGGGAATACAGTTTGAGTTTTGGTAATCAGGTTCCTACCTAGAGAACAAGGGAATACAGTTTAAGTTTGCGCAATCAGGCGCCCACCTGGAGAACAAGGGAATACAGTTCAAGTTTCGAAAATAAGGCACCCACCTAGAGAACAAAGGAATACAGTTCAAGTTTTGGAAATCAGGCGCCCAACTGGAGAACAACGGAATACAGTTCAAGTTTTGGAAATCAGGCGCCAATCTGGAGAATAAGGGAATACATATCATGTTATGGAAATAAGGCCCCCACCTGGAGAACAAGGGAATACAATTCATGTTTCGGCAAGCAGGCTCCCACTTGGAGAACAAGGAAATACAGTTAGAGTTTGGCATTCAGGCGCCCACTTGGAGAACAAGGGAATACAGTTAAAGTTTTGGCAATCAGGCAGCCACCTGGAGAACAAGGGAATATAGTTCGAGTTTTAGCAATCAGGCACCCACCTGGAGAACAAGAGAATACAGTTCAAGTTTTGGCAATCAGGCGCCCACCTAGAGAACAAGGGAATACAGTTTGAATTTTTGCAATAAGGTGCCCACCTAGAGAACAAGGGAATACAATTCAAGTTTTGGCAATTAGGCACCCACCTGGAGAACAAGGGAATACAATTCAAGTTTTGGAAATAAGGTTCCCACCTGGAGAACAAGGGAATACAGTTCAAGTTTTGGCAATCCAGGCGCCCACTTGGAGAACAAGGGAATACAGTTCGGGTTTTGGTAATCAGGCGCCCACTTGGAGAACAAGGGAATATAGTTCAAGTTTTAGCAATCAGGAGCCCACCTGGAGAACAAGGGAATACAGTTCAAGTTTTGGATATCAGGTACCTACCTGGAAAACAAGGGAATACAGTTTAAGTTTTCACAATCAGGTGCCCACCTGGAGAACAAGTGAATATAGTTCATGTTTTGGCAATCAGGCACCCACCTAGAGAACAAGGGAATATAGTCCGAGTTTTAACATTCAGGCACCCGCCTGGAGATCAAGGGAATATAGTTCAAGTTTTGGGAATCAGGCGCCCACCTAGAGAACACGGGAATACAGTTCGAGTTTTTGCAATAAGGTGCCCACCTAGAGAACAAGGGAATATAATTCAAGTTTCGGCAATCAGGTGCCCACTTGGAGAACAAGGCAATAGAGTACAAGTTTTGGCAATCAGGCACCCACTTGGAGAACAAGGGAATACAGTTCAAGTTTTGACAATCATGTGTCCACCTAGAGAACAAGGAAATACAGTTCAAGTTTTGGCAATAAGGCACTCACCTGGAGAACAAGGGAACACAGTTTGAGTGTTGGCAATAAGGTGCCCACCTGGAGAACAAGGCAATACAGTACAAGTTTTGGCAATCAGGCGCCCACATGGAAACATGGGAATACAGTTCGAGTTTTGGTAATCTGGCGCACACTTGGAGAACGAGGGAATACAGTTCAAGTTTTGGAAATCTGGCACCCATCTGGAGAACAAGGGAATACAGTTCGAGTTTTGATAATCAGGTACCTACCTGGAGAACAAGGAAACACAGTTTGAGTGTTGGCAATAAGGTGCCTACCTGGAGAACAAGGCAATACAGTTCAAGTTTTGGCAATCATGTGCCCACCTAGAGAACAAGGGAATACAATTCAAGTTTTGGTAATCAGGTGCTCACTTGGAGAACAAGGGAATACAGTTCAAGTTTTGGAAAATTAGGAGAACACCTGGAGAACAAGGGAATACAATTCGAGTTTTGGTAATCAGGTACCTACCTGGAGAACAAGGGAATACAGTTTAAGTTTTCGCAATCAGGCACCCATCTAGAGAACAAGGGAATACAGTTTATATTTTGGAAATCAGGTGCCCACATAGAGAACAAGGGAATACAATTAATGTTTTGGCAATAAGGCGCCCACCTGCAGAATAAGGGAATACAGTTCATGTTTTGGCAATCAGGCTCCCACTTGGAGAACAAGGAAATACAGTTCGAGTTTGGGTATTAAGGCGCCTACCCGGAGAATAAGGTAATATAGTTTAAGTTTTGGCAATCAGGTGCCCACCTGGAGAACAAGTGAATACAGTTATAGTTTTGGCAATCAGGCACCCACCTGGATAACAAGGGAATATAGTTCAAGTTTTAGCAATCAGGCACCCACCTGGAGAACAAGGGAATACAGTTCAAGTTTTGGCAATCAAGTGCCCACCTAGAGAACAAGGGAATACAGTTCAAATTTTGGCAATTAGGCACCCACCTGGAGAACAAGGGAATACAATTTGGGTGTTGGCAATAAGGTGCCCACCTAGAGAACAAGGCAATACAGTTCAAGTTTTGGCAATCAGGCGCCCACTTGGAAAAAGGGAATACAGTTCAAGTTTTGATAATCAGGCGCCCACTTGGAGAACAAGGGAATACAATTCAAGTTTTAAAAATCTAGCGCCCACCTGGAGAACAAGGGAATACAGTTCGAGTTTTGGTAATCAAGTACCTACTTGTAGAATAAGGGAATACAGTTTAAGTTTTCGCAATCAGGCGCCCACCTGGAGAACAAGGGAATACAGTTCGAGTTTTTGCAATAAGGTCCCACCTAGAGAACAAGGGAATACAATTCAAGTTTTGGCAATCAGGCGCTCACCCGGAGAACAAGGAAATACAGTTTATGTTTTGGAAATCAGGTGCCCACATAGAGAACAAGGGAATACAATTCATGTTTTGCCAATAAGGCGCCCACCTGGAGAACAAGGGAATACAATTAATGTTTTTGCAATTAGGCGCCCACCTGGAGAACAAGGGAATACAATTCAAGTTTTCGAAATAAGGTGCCCACCTAGAGAACAAGGGAATACAGTTCAAGTTTTGGCAATCAGGCGCCCACTTGGAGAACAAGGAAATACAGTTTATGTTTTGGAAATCAGGTGCCCACATAGAGAACAAGGGAATACAATTCATGTTTTGGCAATAAGGCGCCCACCTGGAGAACAAGGGAATAGAATTAATGTTTTGGCAATTAGGCACCCACCTGGAGAACAAGGGAATACAATTCAAGTTTTGGAAATAAGGTGCCCACCCGGAGAACAAGGGAATACAGTTCAAGTTTTGGCAATCAGGCGCCCACTTGGAGAACAAGGGAATACAGTTTGGGTTTTGGTAATCAGGCGCCCACTTGGAGAACAAGGGAATACAGTTCAAGTTTTAGCAATCAGGCGCCCACCTGGAGAACAAGGGAATACAGTTCAAGTTTTGGATATCAGGTACCTACCTGGAAAACAAGGGAATACAGTTTAAGTTTTTACAATCAGGCGCCCACCTGGAGAACAAGGGAATACAGTTCATGTTTTGGCAATAAGGCGCCCACCTGGAGAACAAGGGAATACAATTCATGTTTTGAAAATTAGGCGCCCACCTGGAGAACAACGGAATACAGTTCAAGTTTTGGAAATCAGGCGCCCACCTGGAGAACAAGTGAATGCAGTTCACGTTTTGGCAATCAGGCACCCACCTAGAGAACAAGAGAATATAGTCCGAGTTTTAACAATCAGGCACCCGCCTGGAGATCAAGGGAATATAGTTCAAGTTTTGGCAATCAGGCGCCCACATAGAGAACACGGGAATACAGTTCGAGTTTTTGCAATAAGGTGCCCACCTAGAGAACAAAGGAATATAATTCAAGTTTCGGCAATCAGGAGCCCACTTGGAGAACAAGGGAATACAGTTCAAGTTTTGGCAATCAGGCACCCACTTGGAGAACAAGGTAATAAAGTTCAAGTTTTGGCAATCAAGCGCCCACCTAGAGAACAAGGTAATAAAGTTCAAGTTTTGTCAATAAGGCACCCACCTGGAGAACAAGGGAACACAGTTTGAGTGTTGGCAATAAGGTGCCCACCTGGAGAACAAGGCAATACAGTTCAAGTTTTGGCAATCAAGCGCCCACCTGGAAACATGGGAATACAGTTCGAGTTTTGGTAATCTGGCGCCCACTTGGAGAACAAGGGAATACAGTTCAAGTTTTGGAAATCTGGCACCCATCTGGAGAACAAGGGAATACAGTTCGAGTTTTGATAATCAGGTACCTACCTGGAGAACAAGGGAACACAGTTTGAGTGTTGGCAATTAGGTGCCCACTTGGAAAACTAGGCAATACAGTTCAAATTTTGGCAATCATGTGCCCACCTGGAGAACAAGGGAATACAGATCGAGTTTTGTTAATCAGGTACCTACCTGGAGAACAAGGGAATATAGTTTAAGTTTGCGCAATCAGGCGCCCACCTAGAGAACAAGGGAATACAGTTCAAGTTTTGGAAATAAGGCACCCACCTAGAGAACAAAGGAATACAGTTCAAGTTTTGGAAATCAGGCGGCCACCTGGAGAACAAGGGAATATAGTCCAAGTTTTAACAATCAGGCACCTGCCTGGAGAACAAGGGAATATAGTTCAAGTTTTGGCAATCAGGCGCCCACCTAGATAACACGGGAATATAGTTCGAGTTTTTGCAATAAGGTGCCCACCTAGAGAACAAGGGAATATAATTCAAGTTTCGGTAATCAGGCGCCCACTTGGAGAACAAGGGAATACAGTTCATGTTTTGGCAATCAGGCACCCACCTGGAGAACAAGAGAATACAATTCTAGTTTTGGCAATCAAGCGCTCACCTATTGAACAAGGGAATACAGTTCAAGTTTTGGCAATAGGGCACCCACCTGGAGAAAAAGGGAACACAGTTTGAGTGTTGGCAATAAGGTGCCCACCTGGAGAACAAGGCAACACAGTTCAAGTTTTGGCAATCAGGCGCCCACCTGGAAACATGGGAATACAGTTCGAGTTTTGGTAATCTGGCGCCCATTTGGAGAATAAAGGAATACAGTTCAAGTTTTGGAAATCTGGCACCCACCTGGAGAACAAGGGAATACAGTTCGAGTTTTGATAATTAGGTACCTACCTGGAGAACAAGGGAACACAGTTTGAGTGTTTGCAATAAGGTGCCCACCTGGAGAACAAGGCAATATAGTTCAAGTTTTGGCAATCATGCGCCCACCTAGAGAACAAGGGAATACAATTCAAGTTTTGGTAATCAGGCGCTCACTTGGAGAACAAGGGAATACAGTTCAAGTTTTGGAAAATCAGGAGCCCACCTGGAGAACAAGGGAATACAGTTCGAGTTTTGGTAATCAAGTACCTACCTGGAGAACAAGAGAATACAGTTTAAGTTTTCGCAATCAGGCTCCCATCTGGAGAACAAGGGAATACAGTTCAAGTTTTGGCAATCAGGCGCCCACATAGAGAACAAGGGAATACAGTTCATGTTTTGGCAATAAGGCGCCCACCTGGAGAATAAGGGAATACAGTTCAAGTTTTGGAAATCAGGCGCCCACTTGGAGAACAAGGAAATACAGTTTGAGTTTGGTTATTAAGGCGCCTACCCGGAGAATAAGGTAATATAGTTTAAGTTTTGTCAATCAGGTGCCCACTTGGAGAACAAGTGAATACAGTTAAAGTTTTGGCAATCAGGCACACACTTGGAGAACAAGGGTATATAGTTCGAGTTTTAACAATCAGGCACCCACCTGGAGAACAAGGGAATACAGTTCAAATTTTGGCAATTAGGCACCCACCTGGAGAACAAGGGAACACAGTTTGGGTGTTGGAAATAAGGTGCCCACCTGGAGAACAAGGCAATACAGTTCAAGTTTTGGCAATCAGGCTCCCACTTGGAAAAAGGGAATACAGTTCAAGTTTTGATAATCAGGCGCCCACTTGGAGAACAAGGGAATACAGTTCGAGTTTTGGAAATCTAGCGCCCACCTGGAGAACAAGGGAATACAGTTCGAGTTTTGGTAATCAAGTACCTACTTGGAGAACAAGGGAATATAGTTTAAGTTTTCGCAATTAGGCACCCACCTAGAGAACAAGGGAATACAATTCGAGTTTTTGCAATAAAATCCCACCTAGAGAACAAGGGAATACAATTCAAGTTTTGGCAATTAGGCGCTCACCTGGAGAACAAGGAAATACAGTTCGAGTTTTGGTAATCAGGCGCCCACTTGGAGAACAAGGTAATACAGTTCAAGTTTTGGTAATCAGGCACCCACCTGGAGAACAAGGGAATACATTTCGAGTTTTGGTAATCTCGTACCTACCTGGAGAACAAGGGAATACAGTTTAAGTTTTCGCAATCAGGCGCCCACTTGGAGAACAAGGGAATACAGTTCATGTTTTGGAAATCAGGCGCCCACCAGAAGAACAAGGGAATACAGTTCATGTTTTGGCAATAAGGCGCCCACCTGGAGAACAAGGGAATACAGTTCAAGTTTTGGAAATCAGGCGCCCACCTGGAGAACAAGGGAATACAATTCAAGTTTTGGCAATAAGGTGCCCACCTGAAGAATAAAGGAATACAGTTCAAGTTTTCGCAATCAGGTGCCCACCTGGAGGAGAAGGGAATATATTTCATGTTTTCGCAATCAGGCGCCTATCTGGAGAAAAAGGGAATACAGTTCATGTTTTCGCAATCAGGCGCCCACTTGGAGAACAAGGGAATACAGTTCATGTTTTGGAAATCAGGCGCCCACCTGAAGAACAAGGGAATACAGTTCATGTTTTGGCAATAAGGCGCCCACCTGGAGAACAAGGGAATACAGTTCAAGGTTTGGAAATCAGGCGCCCACCTGGAGAACAAAGGAATACAATTCAAGTTTTGGCAATAAGGTGCCCACCTGAAGAATAAAGGAATACAGTTCAAGTTTTCGCAATCAGGCGCCCACCTGGAGGAGAAGGGAATATATTTCATGTTTTGGCAATAAGGCGCCCACCTGGAGAACAAGGGAATACAATTAAAGTTTTGGAAATTAGGCGCCCACCTGGAGAACAACGGAATACAGTTCAAGTTTTAGAAATCAGGCGCCCACCTGGAGAACAAGTGAATACAGTTCATATTTTGGCAATCAGGCACCCACCTAGAGAACAAGGGAATATAGTCCAAGTTTTAACAATCAGGCACCCGCCTGGAGAACAAGGGAATATAGTTCAAGTTTTGGCAATCAGGCGCCCACCTAGAGAACACGAGAATATAGTTCGAGTTTTTGCAATAAGGTGCCCACCTAGAGAACAAGGGAATATAATTCAAGTTTCGGCAATCAGGCGCCCACTTGGAGAACAAGGGAATACAGTTCAAGTTTTGGCAATCAGGTACCCACCTGGAGAACAAGGGAATACAGTTCAAGTTTTGGCAATCAAGCGCCCACCTAGAGAATAAGGGAATACAGTTCAAGTTTTGGCAATAGGGCACCCATCTGGAGAAAAAGGGAACACAGTTTGAGTGTTGGCAATAAGGTGCCCACCTGGAGAACAAGGCAATACAGTTCAAGTTTTGGCAATCAGGCGCCCACCAGGAAACATGGGAATACAGTTTGAGTTTTGGTAATCTGGCGCCCACTTTGAGAACAAGGGAATACAGTTCAAGTTTTGGAAATCTGGCACCCACCTGGAGAACAAGGGAATACAGTTCGAGTTTTGATAATCAGGTACCTACTTGGAGAACAAGGGAACACAGTTTGAGTGTTTGCAATAAGGTGCCCACCTGGAGAACAAAGCAATACAGTTCAAGTTTTGGCAATCATGCGCCCACCTAGAGAACAAGGGAATACAATTCAAGTTTTGGTAATCAGGCGCTCACTTGGAGAACAAGGGAATACAGTTCAAGTTTTGGAAAATCAGGAGCCCACTTGGAGAACAAGGGAATACAGTTCGAGTTTTTGTAATCAGGTACCTACCTGGAGAACAAGGGAATACAATTCAAGTTTTGGAAATCAGGCGCCCACCTGGAGAACAAGGGAATATAGTCCAAGTTTTAACAATCAGGCACCCGCCTGGAGAACAAGGGAATATAGTTCAAGTTTTGGCAATCAGGCGCCCACCTAGATAACACGGGAATATAGTTCGAGTTTTTGCAATAAGGTGCCCACCTAGAGAACAAGGGAATATAATTCAAGTTTCGGTAATCAGGCGCCCACTTGGAGAACAAGGGAATACAGTTCATGTTTTGGCAATCAGGCACCCACCTGGAGAACAAGAGAATACAATTCTAGTTTTGGCAATCAAGCGCTCACCTATTGAACAAGGGAATACAGTTCAAGTTTTGGCAATAGGGCACCCACCTGGAGAAAAAGGGAACACAGTTTGAGTGTTGGCAATAAGGTGCCCACCTGGAGAACAAGGCAATACAGTTCAAGTTTTGGCAATCAGGCGCCCACCTGGAAACATGGGAATACAGTTCGAGTTTTGGTAATCTGGCGCCCATTTGGAGAATAAAGGAATACAGTTCAAGTTTTGGAAATCTGGCACCCACCTGGAGAACAAGGGAATACAGTTCGAGTTTTGATAATCAGGTACCTACCTGGAGAACAAGGGAACACAGATTGAGTGTTTGCAATAAGGTGCCCACTTGGAGAACAAGGCAATATAGTTCAAGTTTTTGCAATCATGCGCCCACCTAGAGAACAAGGGAATACAATTCAAGTTTTGGTAATCAGTCGCTCACTTGGAGAACAAGGGAATACAGTTCAAGTTTTGGAAAATCAGGAGCCCACCTGGAGAACAAGGGAATTTAGTTCGAGTTTTGGTAATCAAGTACCTACCTGGAGAACAAGGGAATACAGTTTAAGTTTTCGCAATCAGGCTCCCATCTGGAGAACATGGGAATACAGTTCAAGTTTTGGCAATCAGGCGCCCACATAGAGAACAAGGGAATACAGTTCATGTTTTGGCAATAAGGCGCCCACCTGGAGAATAAGGGAATACAGTTCAAGTTTTGGAAATCAGGCGCCCACTTGGAGAACAAGGAAATACAGTTTGAGTTTGGTTATTAAGGCGCCTACCCGGAGAATAAGGTAATATAGTTTAAGTTTTGTCAATCAGGTGCCCACTTGGAGAACAAGTGAATACAGTTAAAGTTTTGGCAATCAGGCACACACTTGGAGAACAAGGGTATATAGTTCGAGTTTTAACCATCAGGCACCCACCTGGAGAACAAGGGAATAAAGTTCAAATTTTACTTCCTGGTGCTAATTCTATTCCAGACATTTTCCAGTATAATACTAATGATTTATCTATATTTTTATCATCTACTGCTACTGAATAGTTAGCACTTACTATAAATTTAAATTTTTGGTATATTAAGTTACCTCTTACAGCACTTATTATACTCTTTTCTATAGGTTGTACAATCCTATCATCTGCCAAGTATATTTCTATAGGGGTATCTATTCCTTCCCTAAAACATGCTTTTATTAGGATCTCCGTTCCTCCTAAGTGTACATATTTTATTGGATTTTTTGCTTTTATATCTTGTATTTCTTTATTTAGTAGTCTTTTATTTAAAATTGGTATTTGTGCTTTTCCTTTGATGTATTTACAATCTATTATATGTTCTCTTTGGCTTACTACATAGTATTCTTCTTTCTGTCTTTTAAACCAATTCTTTATTGTTGGTACTTCTAATATTTTGTCTATACTTAGATCCAATTCTTTTCCTTTTATTTGTTCAAATATATTAGTGTCAAATATTATTTTTTGTTCTGAAGATTGTTCATCTTGGTGTTCTTCTTGTTGTATAATTTGTATATCTTTTTCAGTCATAATTTTCTTCATCTGACTCTTCTATATCCTTGTTTATTTCATTTTCAGAGAACTCGTTTTCTGATATCTCATATATGCTGTCTTCACTGCTTAATTCATAATCTACATATTCTACTTGTGTATATTTATCATTATCTATCAATATTTCGGTAATTTGTTTCTTCTTTGGGTTTTTTGGTAATTTACAATCTTTGGCTAAGTGTCCTAGCTTTCCACAATTATAGCAAGTACATTCTGTTAGTTTTTTCTTTTTCCTATATGGTTTTTTATGTTTATAATTTTTTACATAATATCTTCTTCTTGGTTTCCTATATTTATACTTTGAATATTTTGATTTAAATTTCTTTTTCTTTCCTTCTTTTTTGTAATATTTATCTGTGCAGCCAAATTGGGGTGCTATTCTACTTTTGCAACATGCCAAATTTTTTACTAATATTTTTTCCATTTTCATGTTTTCTTTATATTTTTCACATAATTCTATAAACCAGTTTTGTAGAAATTTTATCCTTACTCCTAATGTATCTGCTAGTCCTGCTTCGTTCCAACTTTTTATTATTTTTGAGCTAAAGGGTTCTGGTAATTTTGTAAAATATAATTTTCTTATCTCTTTACTTTCATCTGGACTATATGTTCCTTTATAATAATAGTATCTAAATGCACAAGTATATTCATCTATATAACACATATTACATATTGCTAATTTTGTCATTAAATTTCTATTTGTAATTTTTTCTTTATTTTGTTCTTCTACTTCTGTTGTCATACTACTAAATTCATTTCTTATTGCTATTTCATATTTATTTAATATATCTGTAACTGTTGTTGTAGTTGTACCGTCAAGTTTTTTATTACTCCTTAATGTGTCTAAGCTTTCACTTGATAAATTTTGTAACCATAATTTTACAGTTCCTATTAATGTTCTTTCTATATATCCTGGTGTTTCCGTTATTGTTATTTTATTATCTATTAGTTGTTTTGAGATATATCCTATCCATAATTGTATTGTTTTATTTATATCTGCTACACAATCTAGATCTAAAAAATTATATTGTTCAGTTATCTGTCTTGGTGCCCATTTCTTATTTAACCTTTTATCCCATAATGTTTTGTTTCTGTCATATGCATCATAACTTACTCTGTAATAGGTTGGGTTTAATTGTTTTGGATTTTTTATTCCTGATATGCTTGGTTTATCTTCGTTCATATCTCCTGTATTTATTTCTGGGTTTATTTTTATCTTTTCTGTTTTTTCTATAAGTTCTGTGTATGTTTCACTTGTTTCTGAATAGTTTTCTCCTAGTTCTGTGTCTTTATCACTTTGGTCATTTATTTCGTTTATACTTATTTTTGATGGACTCTCCTGTACTTCTTCTAACTGTAATTTGAATCTTTCTATCTCATTTGTTAGTTTTAGTTCTTCTTCTTCTTCTTTACGTTTTTCCTTTTCTTTTAGTTTATTTGCATACATCTGTTTTAGCATCTCTAATTCTTTTTCTAATTCTGTTATTTTAGTGTTTTTTACTTCCTCTATCTGTTGTATTTTTTCTTTAGCTTGCTGTTGTATTTCTTTAATCTCTCGTTTTCTATCTATTTCTTCGTTTTCTTTTGTTATTCTAACCATGGCGGTTAAACTATCCTCTAGTTTTACAGTTTCTTTTTCTAACATTAAGTTTAGGTTATTTCCTATTTTTTTATATCTTCTTCCTAAGTTAGAAAATATTATTGTTATTTTTAATCCTTCTGGATTCTCATATGTTTTCTCTTCTAATGCGAATTCTTCTTTATTCATCTTTTATCATTTAGATAACAAACATATTTATATTCTGTTTTAGATATTATATCGATTAATTTGGACAGCCTAGCTTTGTTTATTTTTGTGATACTTAAGTATTCATATTCTATATATAGTTTCTTTAGTTTCTTCCTAATTTTCTGCGATTTCTTAGTTATTTTGATTGTTTCACTGTTTTGCGGGTTTGTACTATTAATGTCAGTGTTATTTTTCATGATTTGCTTCTTAATATAAATGTTTATTTTTCATAGCTCTGATACCATTTTGGGGGAGGGGGGGTTGTTTGAGTTCATCTTATTTTTCATAGGATCTTTTTTATGTAGTTGTGGAATTAAATGCTTTTTCATGATTATCTGTAGCTAATGAAATTAACCTTGAAATTTCTTTTATATTTTCAAGTGTGTATTCTAAGTATTTAATATCTTTAGTTTTTTGATATTCTTCTATATTTTTTTCTAATATTATTTTTGACATATTTATATGTTTTAGAATTTCTAACCAGTACTTAAAATATTTGTAACTATCAATTTTTGATTTGTTCATATTAATACTGAGATGTATACCTGTTGATACATATATCCATGGTTTCTATATTTCTCAGTGTTATTTCTTTTCTGTGTTGATAACTTTCAAGTTTATCTTCATAAAATTCAATTTCATTTTCTATAGTTAATAAAGCTTTATTACGTAATTTATTATATCTAATAATATCTTTGCAGGTTTTAATATTGTATTTAACACAATCTATTTTTCTATTTATGTTACTGAGGTTTTTAAGAAGTTTCCATTTCTGGGTATTATAGAATCTTATATAATGAAAAGTGTTATGTTTCATTTATAAAAAGATTTTATTAACTTGATATGTGATCATTAGTCTGAATATAAATCTAGTTCATATAGATCTAATATATCTATTTCATGTGATACAATTAGTTCTGTAAATGCTTGTTCCATTACATATATTATTTCAAAAGTAACTAAAATATCGTAAATTTTTCTTTTAACATCGTTATTAAGTCTCTTAAAGATATATAACATAAGTATTTTATAGTCAATATTTTCTTCTAATAAATATGTGTGGTTGTTCATTTATAATTATTATTTATCATGTGTTTACTAAACATATTCCCTCTAACCTCTTTGTTTATCATAGAGTTTATCATATTTTAATAAGTTATACTGAACAATCTTTTCTGGTCACTACCATGTTTTTCATGCTTCAATCATTTACCCTAACAGCGCCTCAACTCTGTGTACTCCCCTAAACGGCTTCCTTGCCTACTGGTTTCCACTTTAGGATGGCATAGTCTGGGCTTAACTACTCTCAGCATTATTAGACAGGCAAACTTTCTCAAGATGTTCTTTATAACAGTACTATAACATGATAAACAATTATGATTTTTAAGAGATTATAAGGAATATAAGAGTTTAGTTAAACATGATTATAAATAAACTTACCTGGTTTTGTAACTCGTTTGAATGCTCCATAGCTGTTTTAGATACTTGTAAATAACTCAGATATTTCTTACAAGAGAGAAGATAAGAGAGAATATTAGAGAGAGAAGGTAAGGGTGAGGATGTCTGAGGATGTCCTCCTTCCTCAGATTTACATTCTATATAAAGAAAATTAAAACGACTCTTACTGTTTACAAATGACTCCTACTATTCATGAACGACCTTTACTGTTCATGATTATGACATATACTATTTACTTTATGACTCTTACTATTCATGAACGACCTTTACTGTTCATGATTATGACATATACTATTTACTTTATGACTCTTACTATTCATGAACGACCTTTACTGTTCATAAATGCGACTAGTACTATTTACTTTACATTATATGTTTCCAGTAGTTGTCTTCTTCTTTTGTCTTCTTTGTTGATACCTTCATTCTAGTTGGACTTCTGGTACATAGTTATCATCTCCGTTGCACTTTGAACATATGTGGTATGGATATTTGTGTCCTACTAGTTTGCAGTATCTTGTTAATAACTCGTTTGAAATAAATTCTTTTTTCAATGCTCTGGTAGTTGGTTGCATTTCTGGCTTTAATAATGATAAAATCCATTTCTGGACTTCATCCATATCTCCTTGTCGTAGTTCCTTCGAGTTGGCATATATCATCAATTGGTCTCTGGAATAGTAGCTCCAGATAGCATTTCCTTGTAGATAATTGTTAGCTAGTTCTTGAATAATAGTTGTTATACCAATTATTCTTTTATTAGCATAGAAACTTGGTATCTCCATTTTCTGTATCTCCGGTTGTTTCTCTATCTCTTCCGGTATTATCATATCTCGTGTTAGTCCTATTTTTATCACCTGTATTATGGGTTTTATTTCATCATATAGTATTTCCGCTGGTGCTGTATAGAATTTGATGAAGAATAGGTTGCCTTTTGTAATTCTCTTGAAGGTGACAAATGCTTTGTATAGCTCTGGTATTCCAATTATTTCTTCTCCGTCATGGGTATATACTGTGCTGAGTAGTCCGTAGTTGTAACATGTTTTTACTAGGTTTGCTTTTGTTTTTGGCTGGGCTATAAGCCTATTATATCCCTGTAGTTTTTGGGTTACATAATCTTGTGTTGGATCTGTAGTAGTTGTTGATCTAGGGTTTAGGTTCAGAAATGTCTGGATTTTATATATATTCTCAATATATGTTTGAGTAATATGGTTATATACCTTTTTGTTGTGGTGTAGGCTATTAGCATAGGTTGAAGTTTGTGGGGCTATAACTATTGCTTCTCTTGGCTTTTTGATGTAAATGGCTTATCAAATACGGTATTTAGGTTTACATTGATATGTGGCTTTTTGCTAACTTGTTTGCTTGTACCTGCAGCTGTATATAAAGCAACTGTGTTATGGGTTTTTTGGAGTTTCCCAACGTCTCCTTCTACCTCTGGAAGTTTAGAGTCTTCCGATTGACTTAGCTCCGCATTTTTATAGTCATGCTGCTGACTTTCTAGCTGTTGTAATCTTTTTCCCATACTCTCCATCTGTAAGGATAGAGTAGTAAGGATTGTAAATATGTCTTTTGATTCTTGGCTTTCATCTGTTTGGGTACCTTTGTCTTGATAGGTAGTCTGCAATAACATTCTTGTCAGTTCGTATTACTTCAATTGTAAATGTAAAATTTTGTATATTTAATACAAGTCTCCTTATTTCCTTTGTAGTTACTGAATCCTGTACTTTCCGAGTTATCCACCATTTTACTTGTGTATTATCTGTTCTTACTATAAATTTGTTATAAACAATATATGGCTCAAATGCTAACAAACATTTATATAATCCAAATAGTTCTTTCCTATTTATTTCCCATTTTAATTGTGGTTCCGTGTATGATCCGGAATAATATCTACAATGGTGTTCAATTTTTTCATTATCATATTTATATTTTAGAACTCCTCCGTAGCTGTGATCACTAGAATCAGTTTCTACAATATATGTAAATTGTTTCTTTTCATCTGGAAAATATAGTTTTGGTAATTTTTTACACATATTTTTTATCTTCTGTATATGTATTTTATCTTTTTCGTCAAAATGATATTCTATGTCCTTTTTTAATTTTTTCTGTAATGGTTTTAAGTTTTCTGCTAATTTAGGAATATATTCTCTTACTTGGTTAACCAATCCTAAAAATGATTGTAACTTCTTTTTTGTATCAAGTGTTTCATTCAAGTTAATTATTTTTTGTACTACATGGGTTTGCATTTTTATTCCGTTTTTATCTATTTGTATACCTAAAAATTCTATTTGATTTTTCATTACTTCTGCTTTCTTTTTACTTAAACTTATTCCTGATATTTCTACAATGTGTATGAATTTTTCTAGTAGTTTTATATGTTCGTTCTCTGTTCTAGAATATAGCAATATATCATCTATATATATTATACAATTTTCTAATTGGTTGAAGTAATTATCCATAAAATGTTGATACCTACCTGGTGCATTTTTATATCCAAAAGGTAATACGTTCCATTCGTAAAATCCTTGTGGTACTGTGAATGCTGTTAACTTTTTAGATTCATCTTCTAGTTTTAAATGGTAAAATCCTGATTTACAGTCAAATTTACTAAAATAGTTATATCCTTGTATTTGTCTAATTTTTAGTATTTTATTTGGTATCGGATAATTATATGTTTTTGTTTTTGCATTTAAATTTCTATAATCTATAACCATACGGCTTTTTCCTCTTTTTTGTTCACTATGCTTATTTACTATAAATGCTGGGCTAGTATGTTTACTATTACTTTCTTGTATGTAGTTATTATCTAATAATTCTTTTATATGCATTTTAAATTCTGTTAAATCATTAAAATTGTATTTTAAAGGTTTTTGTGTTATTATGCTATTTTCATCTATTAGTTCAATCTTTATTTTTTTTTGATGTTTTTCCCATCCTTGGAGTGGATTATCATTATATAGTAATTCTAGTTTATCTTGTAGTGGTTTTATCTTATTTATGGAGAAAATAATTATCTCTATATTATGGTTACTTTGTATTACATTTTCTAATTTTTGGGTAATCTTTTCACTTCCTTTAATCCAGGGTGTTGTTTTTCTTACTTTATTATTTACTCTTTTTGCTCCTAATTTTTGTTTACACGGGGTAGTAAACCACCAATGTGTTTTTGTTATAATATGTGGGTATAATTTATCTAAAAATGGCATTCCTAATAATATATCTTTATTTGTGAATTCGTAACTATATATTTCTTCTATGGTTAATATTTTATCCCATATTTATATTTTTATATTTCTTGCTTTATATGTTATCATACTTCCTTCATTATTAAATCCTGTTACTACTATGGGGGTTTTTAGCTTTTCCCATTTACTTTCTGGTAAACAATTATGTCTACACATATTAGCTTCTGCTCCTGTATCCACCATAGGTGTATAATATCTATTATAATATCCTTCTACTATTATTTTGGAAAGTATGTATATCTTTGGCATTATATCAAAGTTCTTTTTATTATTATTTTCTTATTTTCATAACTTATTGTTAATTGCCTATCTTCTAATTTATATGGTTTGACTTTTTCTAACCATTTTATCCCTAGTGTAATATTTTTATCTCCTTGATATATTTTAAAATTTATTAATATTGGTATTCCTCCAATAATTAATTCTTTTTCAGTTGTTTCTTCGTTTTTTCTTAACGCTTTTGGTAGTTCTGAATTTTGTTGTTCTATTGTTACTATCTCTTGTTCTGGTATTAGTTCTCTTATAACATAATTCTCTTCCTGCCCTGTATTTATTAGTATTAAATATTTTCTTTGGTCCATTATTCCTGTTATATAATAATGATGTGGGTTTATTTCTTCTATTTTTTGTTCTATTAATTTTTGTGGAGTGGTATAATTTATTCTTTTTGATGTACTTCTTGATGATGTTTCTGGCATTTCATTATTTATTCGTTTTGATGTGCTTAATCTTTCTTTTACTATTTCTAAATCTTCATCCATGTCTATTTCTGTATAACTGTAATCATTGTTGTCTATAACTGATACTATTCTTTCGAATGGATTTTCTATTTGTATTTTATTTATTTTATTTTTAGCTGTTATCTTATGTTTTGTTGTTAAGACATATAGATTTTTACATCTTGCTGTGAATATTTTACTTCCTGGTGCTAATTCTATTCCAGACATTTTCCAGTATAATACTAAGGCTCCCACTTGGAAAAAGGGAATACAGTTCAAGTTTTGATAATCAGGCGCCCACTTGGAGAACAAGGGAATACAGTTCGAGTTTTGGAAATCTAGCGCCCACCTGGAGAACAAGGGAATACAGTTCGAGTTTTGGTAATCAAGTACCTACTTGGAGAACAAGGGAATACAGTTTAAGTTTTCGCAATTAGGCACCCACCTAGAGAACAAGGGAATACAATTCGAGTTTTTGCAATAAGGTCCCACCTAGAGAACAAGGGAATACAATTCAAGTTTTGGCAATTAGGCGCTCACCTGGAGAACAAGGAAATACAGTTCGAGTTTTGGTAATCAGGCGCCCACTTGGAGAACAAGGTAATACAGTTCAAGTTTTGGTAATCAGGCACCCACCTGGAGAACAAGGGAATACATTTCGAGTTTTGGTAATCACGTACCTACCTGGAGAACAAGGGAATACAGTTTAAGTTTTCGCAATCAGGCGCCCACTTGGAGAACAAGGGAATACAGTTCATGTTTTGGAAATCAGGCGCCCACCAGAAGAACAATGGAATACAGTTCATGTTTTGGCAATAAGGCGCCCACCTGGAGAACAAGGGAATACAGTTCAAGTTTTGGAAATCAGGCGCCCACCTGGAGAACAAGGGAATACAATTCAAGTTTTGGCAATAAGGTGCCCACCTGAAGAATAAAGGAATACAGTTCAAGTTTTCGCAATCAGGTGCCCACCTGGAGGAGAAGGGAATATATTTCATGTTTTCGCAATCAGGCGCCTATCTGGAGAAAAAGGGAATACAGTTCATGTTTTCGCAATCAGGCGCCCACTTGGAGAACAAGGGAATACAGTTCATGTTTTAGAAATCAGGCGCCCACCTGAAGAACAAGGGAATACAGTTCATGTTTTGGCAATAAGGCGCCCACCTGTAGAACAAGGGAATACAGTTCAAGGTTTGGAAATCAGGCGCCCACCTGGAGAACAAAGGAATACAATTCAAGTTTTGGCAATAAGGTGCCCACCTGAAGAATAAAGGAATACAGTTCAAGTTTTCGCAATCAGGCGCCCACCTGGAGGAGAAGGGAATATATTTCATGTTTTGGCAATAAGGCGCCCACCTGGAGAACAAGGGAATACAATTAAAGTTTTGGAAATTAGGCGCCCACCTGGAGAACAACGGAATACAGTTCAAGTTTTAGAAATCAGGCGCCCACCTGGAGAACAAGTGAATACAGTTCATATTTTGGCAATCAGGCACCCACCTAGAGAACAAGGGAATATAGTCCAAGTTTTAACAATCAGGCACCCGCCTGGAGAACAAGGGAATATAGTTCATGTTTTGGCAATCAGGCGCCCACCTAGAGAACACGAGAATATAGTTCGAGTTTTTGCAATAAGGTGCCCACCTAGAGAACAAGGGAATATAATTCAAGTTTCGGCAATCAGGCGCCCACTTGGAGAACAAGGGAATACAGTTCAAGTTTTGGCAATCAGGTACCCACCTGGAGAACAAGGGAATACAGTTCAAGTTTTGGCAATCAAGCGCCCACCTAGAGAATAAGGGAATACAGTTCAAGTTTTGGCAATAGGGCACCCATCTGGAGAAAAAGGGAACACAGTTTGAGTGTTGGCAATAAGGTGCCCACCTGGAGATCAAGGCAATACAGTTCAAGTTTTGGCAATCAGGCGCCAACCAGGAAACATGGGAATACAGTTTGAGTTTTGGTAATCTGGCGCCCACTTTGAGAACAAGGGAATACAGTTCAAGTTTTGAAAATCTGTCACCCACCTGGAGAACAAGGGAATACAGTTCGAGTTTTGATAATCAGGTACCTACTTGGAGAACAAGGGAACACAGTTTGAGTGTTTGCAATAAGGTGCCCACCTGGAGAACAAGGCAATACAGTTCAAGTTTTGGCAATCATGCGCCCACCTAGAGAACAAGGGAATACAATTCAAGTTTTGGTAATCAGGCGCTCACTTGGAGAACAAGGGAATACAGTTCAAGTTTTGGAAAATCAGGAGCCCACTTGGAGAACAAGGGAATACAGTTCGAGTTTTTGTAATCAGGTACCTACCTTGAGAACAAGGGAATACAGTTTAAGTTTTCGCAATCAGGCGCCCATCTGGAGAACAAGGGAATACAGTTCAAGTTTTGGAAATCAGGCGCCCACCTAGAGAACAAGGGAATACAGTTCATGTTTTGGCAATAAGGCGCCCACCTGGAGAATAAGGGAATACAGTTCAAGTTTTGGAAATCAGGTGCCCACTTGGAGAACAAGGAAATACAGTTCGAGTTTGGGTATTAAGGCGCCTACCCGGAGAATAAGGTAATATAGTTTTAGTTTTGGTAATCAGGTGCCCACTTGGAGAACAAGTGAATACAGTTAAAGTTTTGGCAATCAGGCACCCACTTGGAGAACAAGGGAATATAGTTCGAGTTTTAGCAATCAGGCACTCACCTGGAGAACAAGGGAATGCAGTTCAAATTTTGGCAATTAGGCACCCACCTGGAGAACAAGGGAACACAGTTTGGGTGTTTGAAATAAGGTGCCCACCTGGAGAACAAGGCAATACAGTTCATGTTTTGGCAATCATGTGCCCACCTAGAGAACAAGGGAATACAATTCAAGTTTTGGTAATCAGGTGCTCACTTGGAGAACAAGGGAATACAGTTCATGTTTTGGAAAATTAGGAGCACACCTGGAGAACAAGGGAATACAATTCGAGTTTTGGTAATCAGGTACCTACCTGGAGAACAAGGGAATACAGTTTAAGTTTTCGCAATCAGGCGCCCATCTAGAGAACAAGGGAATACAGTTTATGTTTTGGAAATCAGGTTCCCACGTAGAGAACAAGGGAATACAATTAATGTTTTGGCAATAAGGCGCCCACCTGCAGAATAAGGGAATACAGTTCAAGTTTTGGCAATCAGGCTCCCACTTGGAGAACAAGGAAATACAGTTCGAGTTTGGGTATTAAGGCGCCTATCTGGAGAATAAGGTAATATAGTTTATGTTTTGGCAATCAGGTGCCCACCTAGAGAACAAGTGAATACAGTTAAAGTTTTGGCAATCAGACACCCACCTGGATAACAAGGGAATATAGTTCGAGTTTTAGCAATCAGGCACCCACCTGGAGAACAAGGGAATGCAGTTCAAATTTTGGCAATTAGGCACCCACCTGGAGAACAAGGGAACACAGTTTGGGTGTTTGAAATAAGGTGCCCACCTGGAGAACAAGGCAATACAGTTCAAGTTTTGGCAATCAGGCGCCCACTTGGAAAAAGGGAATACAGTTCAAGTTTTGATAATCAGGCGCCCACTTGGAGAACAAGGGAATACAATTCAAGTTTTAAAAATCTAGCGCCCACCTGGAGAACAAGGGAATACAGTTCGAGTTTTGGTAATCAAGTACCTACTTGGAGAACAAGGGAATACAGTTTAAGTTTTTGCAATTAGGCGCCCACCTGGAGAACAAGGGAATACAGTTCGAGTTTTTGCAATAAGGTCCCACCTAGAGAACAAGGGAATACAATTCAAGTTTTGGTAATCAGGCGCTCACCTGGAGAACAAGGAAATACTATTTATGTTTTGGAAATCAGGTGCCCACATAGAGAACAAGGGAATACAATTCATGTTTTGGCAATAAGGCGCCCACCTGGAGAACAAGGGAATACAATTCAAGTTTTGGCAATAAGGCGCCCACCTGGAGAACAAGGGAATACAATTCAAGTTTTGGAAATAAGGTGCCCACCTGGAGAACAAGGGAATACAGTTCAAGTTTTGGCAATCAGGCGCCCACTTGGAGAACAAGAAAATACAGTTTATGTTTTGGAAATCAGGTGCCCACATAGAGAACAAGGGAATACAATTCATGTTTTGGCAATAAGGCGCCCACCTGGAGAACAAGGGAATACAATTAATGTTTTGGCAATAAGGCGCCCACCTGGAGAACAAGGGAATACAATTCAAGTTTGGAAATAAGGTGCCCACCTGGAGAACAAGGGAATACAGTTCAAGTTTTGGCAATCAGGCGCCCACTTGGAGAACAAGAAAATACAGTTTATGTTTTGGAAATCAGGTGCCCACATAGAGAAAGAGGGAATACAATTCATGTTTTGAAAATAAGGCGCCCACCTGGAGAACAAGGGAATACAATTAATGTTTTGGCAATTAGGCACCCACCTGGAGAACAAGGGAATACAATTCAAGTTTTGGAAATAAGGTGCCCACCTGGAGAACAAGGGAATACAGTTCAAGTTTTGGCAATCAGGCGCCCACTTGGAGAACAAGGGAATACAGTTCGGGTTTTGGTAATCAGGCGCCCACTTGGAGAACAAGGGAATACAGTTCAAATTTTAGCAATCAGGCGCCCACCTGGAGAACAAGGGAATACAGTTCAAGTTTTGGATATCAGGTACCTACCTGAAAAACAAGGGAATACAGTTTAAGTTTTCACAATCAGGCGCCCACCTGTAGAACAAGGGAATACAGTTCATGTTTTGGCAATAAGGCGCCCACCTGGAGAACAAGGGAATACAATTCATGTTTTGGAAATTAGGCGCCCACCTGGAGAACAACGGAATACAGTTCAAGTTTTGGAAATCAGGCGCCCATCTGGAGAATAAGGGAATACATATCATGTTATGGAAATAAGGCCCCCACCTGGAGAACAAGGGAATACAATTCAAGTTTCGGCAAACAGGCTCCCACTTGGAGAACAAGGAAATACATTTAGAGTTTGGCATTCAGGCGCCCACTTGGAGAACAAGGGAATACAGTTAAAGTTTTGGCAATCAGGCAGCCACCTGGAGAACAAGGGAATATAGTTCGAGTTTTAGCAATCAGGCACCCACCTAGAGAACAAGAGAATACAGTTCAAGTTTTGGCAATCAGGCGCCCACCTAGAGAACAAGGGAATACAGTTTGAGTTTTTGCAATAAGGTGCCCACCTAGAGAACAAGGGAATACAATTCAAGTTTTGGCAATTAGGCACCCACCTGGAGAACAAGGGAATACAATTCAAGTTTGGGAAAAAAGGTGCCCACCTGGAGAACAAGGGAATACAGTTCAAGTTTTGGCAATCAGGCGCCCACTTGGAGAACAAGTGAATACAGTTCGGGTTTTGGTAATCAGGCGCCCACTTGGAGAACAAGGGAATATAGTTCAAGTTTTAGCAATAAGGCGCCCACCTGGAGAACAAGGGAATACAGTTCAAGTTTTGGATATCAGGTACCTACCTGGAAAACAAGGGAATACAGTTTAAGTTTTCACAATCAGGCGCCCACCTGGAGAACAAGGGAATACAGTTCATGTTTTGGCAATAAGGTGCCCACCTAGAGAACAAGGGAATACAATTCATGTTTTGGAAATTAGGCGCCCACCTGGAGAACAACGGAATACAGTTCAAGTTTTGGAAATCAGGCGCCCACCTGGAGAACAAGTGAATACAGTTCATGTTTTGGCAATCAGGCACCCACCTAAAGAACAAGGGAATATAGTCCAAGTTTTAACAATCAGGCACCCGCCTGGAGAACAAGGGAATATAGTTCAAGTTTTGGCAATCAGGCGCCCACCTAGAGAACACGGGAATACAGTTCGAGTTTTTGCAATAAGGTGCCCACCTAGAGAACAAGGAAATATAATTCATGTTTCGGCAATCAGGTGCCCACTTGGAGAACAAGGGAATACAGTTCAAGTTTTGGCAATCAGGCACCCACTTGGAGAACAAGGGAATACAGTTCAAGTTTTGGCAATCATGTGCCCACCTAGAGAACAAGGGAATACAGTTCAAGTTTTGGCAATAAGGCACCCACCTGGAGAACAAGGGAACACAGTTTGAGTGTTGGCAATAAGGTGCCCACCTGGAGAACAAGGCAATACAGTACAAGTTTTGGCAATCAGGCGCCCACCTGGAAACATGGGAATACAGTTCGAGTTTTGGTAATCTGGCGCCCACTTGGAGAACAAGGGAATACAGTTCAAGTTTTGGAAATCTGGCACCCATCTGGAGAACAAGGGAATACAGTTCGAGTTTTGATAATCAGGTACCAACCTGGAGAACAAGGGAACACAGTTTGAGTGTTGGCAATAAGGTGCCCACCTGGAGAACAAGGCAATACAGTTCATGTTTTGGCAATCATGTGCCCACCTAGAGAACAAGGGAATACAATTCAAGTTTTGGTAATCAGGTGCTCACTTGGAGAACAAGGGAATACAGTTCATGTTTTGGAAAATTAGGAGCACACCTGGAGAACAAGGGAATACAATTCGAGTTTTGGTAATCAGGTACCTACCTGGAGAACAAGGGAATACAGTTTAAGTTTTCGCAATCAGGCGCCCATCTAGAGAACAAGGGAATACAGTTTATGTTTTGGAAATCAGGTGCCCACATAGAGAACAAGGGAATACAATTAATGTTTTGGCAATAAGGCGCCCACCTGCAGAATAAGGGAATACAGTTCAAGTTTTGGCAATCAGGCTCCCACTTGGAGAACAAGGAAATACAGTTCGAGTTTGGGTATTAAGGCGCCTACCCGGAGAATAAGGTAATATAGTTTAAGTTTTGGCAATCAGGTGCCCACCTGGAGAACAAGTGAATACAGTTAAAGTTTTGGCAATCAGGCACCCACCTGGATAACAAGGGAATATAGTTCGAGTTTTAGCAATCAGGCACCCACCTGGAGAACAAGGGAATACAGTTCAAGTTTTGGCAATCAAGTGCCCACCTAGAGAAAGTGGGAATACAGTTCAAATTTTGGCAATTAGGCACCCACCTGAAGAACAAGGGAACACAATTTGGGTGTTGGCAATAAGGTGCCCACCTGGAGAACAAGGCAATACAGTTCAAGTTTTGGCAATCAGGTGCCCACTTGGAAAAAGGGAATACAGTTCAAGTTTTGATAATCAGGTGCCCACTTGGAGAACAAGGGAATACAATTCAAGTTTTAAAAATCTAGCGCCCACCTGCAGAACAAGGGAATACAGTTCGAGTTTTGGTAATCAAGTACCTACTTGGAGAACAAGGGAATACAGTTTAAGTTTTTGCAATCAGGCGCCAACCTGGAGAACAAGGGAATACAGTTCGAGTTTTTTCAATAAGGTCCCACCTAGAGAACAAGGGAATACAATTCAAGTTTTGGCAATCAGGCGCTCACCTGGAAAACAAGGAAATACTATTTATGTTTTGGAAATCAGGTGCCCACATAGAGAACAAGGGAATACAATTCATGTTTTGGCAATAAGGCGCCCACCTGGAGAACAAGGGAATACAATTAATGTTTTGGCAATAAGGCGCCCACCTGGAGAACAAGGGAATACAATTCAAGTTTTGGAAATAAGGTGCCCACCTGGAGAACAAGGGAATACAGTTCAAGTTTTGGCAATCAGGCGCCCACTTGGAGAACAAGAAAATACAGTTTATGTTTTGGAAATCAGGTGCCCACATAGAGAAAGAGGGAATACAATTCATGTTTTGAAAATAAGGCGCCCACCTGGAGAACAAGGGAATACAATTAATGTTTTGGCAATGAGGCACCCACCTGGAGAACAAGGGAATACAATTCAAGTTTTGGAAATAAGGTGCTCACCTGGAGAACAAGGGAATACAGTTCAAGTTTTGGCAATCAGGCGCCCACTTGGAGAACAAGGGAATACAGTTCGGGTTTTGGTAATCAGGCGCCCACTTGGAGAACAAGGGAATACAGTTCAAGTTTTAGCAATCAGGCGCCCACCTGGAGAACAAGGGAATACAGTTCAAGTTTTGGATATCAGGTACCTACCTGGAAAACAAGGGAATACAGTTTAAGTTTTCACAATCAGGCGCCCACCTGGAGAACAAGGGAATACAGTTCATGTTTTGGAAATAAGGCGCCCACCTGGAGAACAAGGGAATACAATTCATGTTTTGGAAATTAGGCGCCCACCTGGAGAACAACGGAATACAGTTCAAGTTTTGGAAATTAGGCGCCCACCTGGAGAACAAGTGAATACATTTCATGTTTTGGCAATCAGGCACCCACCTAGAGAACAAGGGAATATAGTCCGAGTTTTAACAATCAGGCACCCGCCTGGAGATCAAGGGAATATAGTTCAAGTTTTGGCAATCAGGCTCCCACCTAGAGAACACGGGAATACAGTTCGAGTTTTTGCAATAAGGTGCCCACCTAGAGAACAAGGGAATATAATTCAAGTTTCGGCAATCAGGTGCCCACTTGGAGAACAAGGGAATACAGTTCAAGTTTTGGCAATCAGGCACCCACCTGGAGAACAAGGTAATACAGTTCAAGTTTTGGCAATCATGTGCCCACTTAGAGAACAAGGTAATACAGTTCAAGTTTTGGCAATAAGGCACCCACCTGGAGAACAAGGGAACACAGTTTGAGTGTTGGCAATAAGGTGCCCACCTGGAGAACAAGGCAATACAGTTCAAGTTTTGGCAATCAGGCGCCCACCTGGAAACATGGGAATACAGTTCGAGTTTTGGTAATCTGGCGCCCACTTGGAGAACAAGGGAATACAGTTCAAGTTTTGGAAATCTGGAACCCATCTGGAGAACAAGGGAATACAGTTCGAGTTTTGATAATCAGGTATCTACCTGGAGAACAAGGGAACACAGTTTGAGTGTTGGCAATAAGGTGCCCACTTGGAAAACAAGGCAATACAGTTCAAGTTTTTGCAATCATATGCCCACCTAGAGAACAAGGGAATACAATTCAAGTTTTGGTAATCAGGTGCTCACTTGGAGAACAAGGGAATACAGCTCAAGTTTTGGAAAATTAGGAGCCCACCTGGAGAACAAGGGAATACAATTTGAGTTTTGGTAATCAGGTACCTACCTGGAGAACAAGGGAATACAGTTTAAGTTTTCGCAATCAGGCGCCCATCTAGAGAACAAGGGAATACAGTTTATGTTTTGGAAATCAGGTGCCCACCTGGAGAACAAGGCAATACAGTTCAAGTTTTGGCAATCATGCGCCCACCTAGAGAACAAGGGAATACAATTCAAGTTTTGGTAATCAGGCGCTCACTTGGAGAACTAGGGAATACAGTTCATGTTTTGGAAAATCAGGAGCCCACCTAGAGAACAAGGGAATACAGTTCGAGTTTTGGTAATCAGGCGCCCACCTAGAGAACAAGGGAATACAGTTCATGTTTTGGCAATAAGGCGCCCACCTGGAGAATAAGGGAATACAGTTCAAGTTTTGGAAATCAGGCGCCCACTTGGAGAACAAGGAAATACAGTTCGAGTTTGGGTATTAAGGCGCCTTCCCGGAGAATAAGGTAATATAGTTTTAGTTTTGGCAATCAGGTGCCCACTTGGAGAACAAGTGAATACAGTTAAAATTTGGCATTCAGGCACCCACCTGGAGAACAAGGGAATATAGTTCGAGCTTTAGCAATCAGGCACCTACCTGGAGAACAAGGGAATACAGTTCAAATTTTGGCAATTAGGCACCCACCTGGAGAACAAGGGAACACAGTTTGAGTGGTACTTCTAATATTTTGTCTATGCTTAGATCCAATTCTTTTCCTTTTATTTGTTCAAATATATTAGCGTCAAATATTATTTTTTGTTCTGAAGATTGTTCATCTTGGTGTTCTTCTTGTTGTATAATTTGTATATCTTTTTCAGTCATAATTTTCCTCATCTGATTCTTCTATATCCTTGTTTATTTCCTTTTCATTTTCAGAGAACTCGTTTTCTGATATCTCATATATGCTGTCTTCACTGCTTAATTCATAATCTACATATTCTACTTGTGTATATTTATCATTATCTATCAATATTTCGGTAATTTGTTTCTTCTTTGGGTTTTTTGGTAATTTACAATCTTTGGCTAAGTGTCCTAGCTTTCCACAATTATAGCAAGTACATTCTGTTAGTTTTTTCTTTTTCCTATATGGTTTTTTATGTTTATAATTTTTTACATAATATCTTCCTCTTGGTTTCCTATATTTATATTTTGAATATTTTGATTTAAATTTCTTTTTCTTTCCTTCTTTTTTGTAATATTTATCTGTGCAGCCAAATTGGGGTGCTATTCTACTTTTGCAACATGCCAAATTTTTTACTAATATTTTTTCCATTTTCATGTTTTCTTTATATTTTTCACATAATTCTATAAACCAGTTTTGTAGAAATTTTATCCTTGCTCCTAATGTATCTGCTAGTCCTGCTTCGTTCCAATTTTTTATTATTTTTGAGCTAAAGGGTTCTGGTAATTTTGTAAAATATAATTTTCTTATCTCTTTACTTTCATCCGGACTATATGTTCCTTTATAATAATAGTCTATAAATGCACAAGTATATTCATCTATATAACACATATTACATATTGCTAATTTTGTCATTAAATTCCTATTTGTATTTTTTTCTTTATTTTGTTCTTCTACTTCTGTTGTCATACTACTAAATTCATTTCTTATTGCTATTTCATAATTATTTAATATGTCTGTAACTGTTGTTGTAGTTGTACCGTCAAGTTTTTTATTACTCCTTAATGTGTCTAAGCTTTCACTTGATAAATTTTGTAACCATAATTTTACAGTTCCTATTAATGTTCTTTCTATATATCCTGGTGTTTCCGCTATTGCTATTTTATTATCTATTAGTTGTTTTGAGATATATCCTATCCATAATTGTATTGTTTTATTTATATTGCTACACAATCTAGATCTAAAAAATTATATTGTTCAGTTATCTGTCTTGGTGCCCATTTCTTATTTAACCTTTTATCCCATAATGTTTTGTTTTTATCATATGCATCATAACTTACTCTGTAATAGGTTGGGTTTAATTGTTTCGGATTTTTTACTCCTGATGTGCTTGGTTTATCCTCGTTCATATCTCCTGTATTTATTTCTGGGTTTATTTTTATCTTTTCTGTTTTTTCTATAAGTTCTGTGTATGTTTCACTTGTTTCTGAATAGTTTTCTCCTAGTTCTGTGTCTTTATCACTTTGGTCATTTATTTCGTTTATACTTATTTTTGATGGACTCTCCTGTACTTCTTCTAACTGTAATTTGAATCTTTCTATCTCATTTGTTAGTTTTAGTTCTTGTTCTTCTTCTTTACGTTTTTCCTTTTCTTTTAGTTTATTTGCATACATCTGTTTTAGCATCTCTAATTCTTTTTCTAATTCTGTTATTTTAGTGTTTTTTACTTCCTCTATCTGTTGTATTTTTTCTTTAGCTTGCTGTTGTATTTCTTTAATCTCTCGTTTTCTATCTATTTCTTCGTTTTCTTTTGTTATTCTAACCATGGCGGTTAAACTATCCTCTAGTTTTACAGTTTCTTTTTCTAACATTAAGTTTAGGTTATTTCCTATTTTTTTATATCTTCTTCCTAAGTTGGAAAATATTATTGTTATTTTTAATCCTTCTGGATTCTCATATGTTTTCTCTTCTAGTGCGAATTCTTCTTTATTCATCTTTTATCTTTTAGATAACAAACATATTTATATTCTGTTTTAGATATTATATCTATTAATTTAGACAGCCTAGCTTTGTTTATTTTTGTGATACTTAAGTATTCATATTCTATGTATAGTTTCTTTAGTTTCTTTCTAATTTTCTGCGATTTCTTAGTTATTTTAATTGTTTCACTGTTTTGCGGGTTTGTACTATTAATGTCAGTGTTATTTTTCATGATTTGCTTCTTAATATAAATGTTTATTTTTCATAGCTCTGATACCAATTTGAAGGGTCATGTTTAATACTGAGATGTATACCTGTTGATACATATATCCATGGTTTCTATATTTCTCAGACTTAATAACGATGTTAAAAGAAAAATTTATGATATTTTAGTTACTTTTGAAATAATATATGTAATGGAACAAGCATTTACAGAACTAATTGTATCACAAGAAATAGATATATTAGATACGTAATAAAGCTTTATTAACTATAGAAAATGAAATTGAATTCTATGAAGATAAACTTGAAAGTTATCAACACAGAAAAGAAATAAATCTGAGAAATATAGAAACCATGGATATATGTATCAACAGGTATACATCTCAGTATTAAACATGACCCCTCAAATTGGTGGGCTTAACTACTCTCAGCATTATTAGACAGGAAAACTTTCTCAAGATGTTCTTTATAACAGTACTATAACATGATAAACAATTATGATATTCAAGAGATTATAAGGAATATAAGAGGAATACGGTTAAAGTTTTGGCAATCAGGCACCCACCTAGAGAACAAGGGAATATAGTTCTAGTTTTAGCAATCAGTCACCCACCTGCAGAACAAGGGAATATAGTTCAAGTTTTGGCAATCAGGCGCCCACCTAGAGAACAAGGGAATACAGTTCGAGTTTTTACAATAAGGTCCTACCTAGAGAACAAAAGAATACAATTCAAGTTTTGGGAATCATGCGCTCACCTGTAGAACAAGGGAATACAGTTCGAGTTTTTGTAATCAGGCGCCCACTTGGAGAACAAGGGAATACAGTTCAAGTTTTGGTAATCAGGCTCCCACCTGGAGAACAAGGGAATACAATTTGAGTTTTGGTAATCAGGTACCTACCTGGAGAACAAGGGAATACAATTTAAGTTTTCGCAATCAGGCGCCCACCTGGAGAACAAGGGAATATAGTTCAAGTTTTGAAAATCAGGCGCCCACCTGGAGAACAAGGAAATATTGTTCATGTTTTGGCAATAAGGCACCCAACAGGAGAACAAGGGAATACAGTTCAAGTTTTGGAAATCAGGTTCCCACTTAGAGAACAAGAGAATATAGTTCAAGTTTTTGAAATCAGGCGCCCACATGGAGAACAAGGGAATACAGTTCATATTTTGGCAATAAGGCGCCCACCTGGAGGACAAGGGAATACAGTTCAAGTTTCGGCAATAAAGCTCCCACTCGGAGAACAAGGAAATATAGTTCAGGTTTGGGCATTAAGGAGCTTATCCAGAGAATAAGGGAATACAATTTAAGTTGTGGCAATTAGGTGCCCACCTGGAGAACAAGGGAATACGGTTAAAGTTTTGGCAATCAGGCACCCACCTGGAGAAAAAGGGAACACAGTTTGAGTTTTAGCAATCAGGCTCCCACCTGGAGAACAAGGGAATACAGTTCAAGTTTTGGCAATTTGTCACCCACCTGGAGAACAAGGGAACACAGTTTGAGTGTTGGCAATAAGGTTCCCACCTGGAGAACAATGTAATATAGTTCAAGTTTTGGCAATCAGGCGCCCACCTGGAGAACAAGGGATTACAGTTCGAGTTTTGGTAATCAGGTGCCCACTTGGAGAACAAGGGAATACAGTTCAAGTTTTGGAAATCAGGCGCCCACCTGGAGAACAAGGGAATACAGTTCGAGTTTTGGTAATCAGGTACCTACCTGGAGAACAAGGGAATACAATTTAAGTTTTTGCAATCAGGCGCCCACCTGAAGAATAAGGGAATAGGATTCAAGTTTTGGAAATCAGGCGCCCACCTATAGAACAAGGGAATACAGTTCATGTTTTGGCAATAAGGCGCCCAGCTGGAGACCAAGGGAATATAGTTCAAGTTTTGGAAATCAGGCGCCCACCTGGAGAACAAGGGAATACAGTTCAAGTTTTGGAAATCAGGTGCCCACCTACAGAACAAGGGAATACAGTTCATGTTTTGGTAATAAGGCGCCCAGCTGGAGAACAAGGGAATACAGTTCAAGTTTTGGAAATCAGGTGCCCACCAGGAGAACAAGGGAATACAGTTCAAGTTTTGGAAATCAGGCGCCCACCTGCAGAACAAGGGAATACAGTTCATGTTTTGGCAATAAGGCGCCCAACTGGAGAACAAGGGAACACAGTTCAAGTTTTGGAAATAAGGTGCCCACCTGGAGAACAAGGGAATACAGTTCAAGTTTTGGCAATCAGGCGCCCACCTGGAGAATAAGGGAATACAGTTCATGTTTTGGCAATAAGGCGCCCACCTAGAGAATAAGGGAATACAGTTCAAGTTTCGGCAATCAGGCTCCCACCTGGAGAACAAGGAAATACAGTTCGAGTTTGGCCATTAAGGCGCCTACCCGGAGAATAAGGTAATACAGTTCAAGTTTTGGCTATCAGGTGCCCACCTGGAGAACAAGGGAATACAGTTAAAGTTTTGGCAATTAGACACCCACCTGGAGAACAAGGGAATATAGTTCGAGTTTTAGAAATCCGGCACCCTCCTGGAGAACAAGGGAATACAGTTCAAGTTTTGGCAATCAAGCGCCCACCTAGTGAATAAGGGAATATAGTTCAAGTTTTGGCAATTAGGCACCCACCTGTAGAACAAGGGAATACAGTTTGAGTGTTGGCAATAAGGTACCCACCTGGAGAACAAGGGAATATAGTTCAAGTTTTGGCAATCAGGCGCCCACCTAGAGAAAAAGGGAATATAGTTTGAGTTTTGGTAATCAGGCACCCACTTGGAGAACAAGGGAATACAGTTCAAGTTTTGGAAATTAGGCGCCCACCTGGAGAATAAGGGAATACAGTTCGAGTTTTGGTAATCAGGTACCTACCTGGAGAACAGGGGAATACAATTCGAGTTTTGGTAATTAGGTACCTACCTGGAGAACAAGGGAATACAGTTTATGTTTTTGCAATCAGGCACCCACCTGGAGAACAAGGGAATATAGTTCAAGTTTTGGAAATCAGGCGCCCACCTTGAGAACAAGGGAACATAGTTTGAGTGTTGGCAATAAGGTGCCCACTTGGAGAACAAGGGAATACAGTTCAAGTTTTGGCAATCAAGCGCCCACCTAGAGAACAAGGGAATATAGTTCGAGTTTTGATAATCAGGCGCCCACTTGGAGAACAAGGTAATACAGTTCGAGTTTTGGTAATCAGGTAACTTCCTGGAGAACAAGGGAATGCAGTTTAAGTTGTCGCAATCAGGCGCCCACCTGGAGAACAAGGGAATACAGTTCAAGTTTTTGAAATCAGGCGCCCACCTGTAAAACAAGGGAATACAGTTCATGTTTTGGCTATAAGGTGCCCATCTGGAGAACAAGGGAATACAGCTCAAGTTTTGGAAATCAGGCGCCCACCTGGAGAATAAGGGAAAATAGTTCAAGTTTTGGAAATCAGGCGCCCACCTGTAGAACAAGGGAATAGAGTTCAAGTTTCGGCAATCAGGCTCCCACTTGGAGAACAAGGAAATATAGTTCAGGTTTGGGCATTAAGGCGCCTACCCTGAGAATAATGGAATACAGTTCAAGTTTTGGCAATCAGGAGCCCACCTGGAGAACAAGGGAATACGGTTAAAGTTTTGGCAATCAGGCACCCACCCGGAGAACAAGGGAATATAGTTCGAGTTTTAGCAATCAGGCACCCACCTATAGAACAAGGGAATATAGTTCAAGTTTTGGCAATTAGGCGCACACCTAGAGAAAAAGGGAATACAGTTCGAGTTTTTGAAATAAGGTCCTACCTAGAGAACAAGGGAATACAATTCAAGTTTTGGCAATCAGGCGCTCACCTGGAGAACAAGGGAATACAGTTCGAGTTTTTATAATCAGGCACCCACTTGGAGAACAAGGGAATACAGTTTAAGTTTTGGTAATCATGCGCCCACCTAGAGAACAAGGGAATGCAGTTCGAGTATTGGTAATAAGGTACCTACCTGGAGAACAAGGGAATACTGTTTAAGTTTTCATAATCAGGCGCCCACCTGGAGAACAAGGGAATACAGTTCAAGTTTTGGAAATCAGGCGCCCACCTGCAGAACAAGGGAATACAGTTCATGTTTTGGCAATAAGGCACCCAACTGGAGAACAAGGGAATACAGTTCAAGTTTTGGAAATCAGGCGCCCACCTGGAGAATAAGGGAATACAGTTCAAGTTTTGGAAATCAGGCGCCCACCTGGAGAACAAAGGAATACAGTTCATGTTTTGGCAATAAGGCGCCCACCTACAGAACAAGGTAATACAGTTCAAGTTTCGGCAATCAAGCTCCCACTTGGAGAACAAGGAAATATAGTTCGGGTTTGGGCATTAAGGAACCTACCCGAAGAATAAGGGAATACAGTTCAAGTTTTGGCAATCAAGCGCCCACCTGGAGAACAAGGGAATACAATTCAAGTTTCGGCAATCAGGTGCCCACCTGGAGAACAAGGGAATATAGTTCAAGTTTTGGCAATCAGGCGCCTAACCGGAGAATAAGGAATACAGATCAAGTTTTGGCAATAAGGTTCCAACCTGGTGGACAAGGGAATAAAGTTCAAGTTTTGGCAATCAGGCGCCCACCTAGAGAACAAGGGAATATAGTTCAAGTTTTGGCAATCAGGCGCCTACCTGGAGAACAAGGGAATACAGTTCGAGTTTTGGCAATCAGGCACCCACTTGGAGAACAAGGGAATACAGTTCAAGTTTTGGTAATCAGGCGCCCACCTGGAGAACAAGGGAATACAGTTCGAGTTTTTGTAATCAGGTACCTACCTGGAGAACAAGGGAATACAGTTTAAGTTTTCGCAATCAGGCGCCCACCTGGAGAACAAGGGAATACAGTTCAAGTTTTGGAAATCAGGCGCCCACCTGGAGAACAAGGGATATTATTCATGTTTTGGCAATAAGGCACCCACCTGGAGAATAAGGGCATACAGTTCAAGTTTTGGAAATCAGGTTCCCACCTAGAGAACAAGGGAATATAGTTCAAGTTTTGGAAATCAGGCGCCCACCTGGAGAACAAAGGAATACAGTTCATGTTTTGGCAATAAGGCGCCCACCTGGAGAACAAGGGAATACAGTTCAAGTTTCGGCAATCAAGCTCCCACTCGGAGAACAAGGAAATACAGTTCAGGTTTGGGCATTAAGGCGCCTATCCAGAGAATAAGGGAATACAATTCAAGTTTTGGCAATTAGGCGCCCACCTGGAGTACAAGGGAATACGGTTAAAGTTTTGGCAATCAGGCACCCACCTGGAGAAAAAGGGAATACAGTTTGAGTTTTAGCAATTAGGCTCCCACCTGGAGAACAAGGGAATACATTTCAAGTTTTGGCAATTTGTCACCCACCTGGAGAACAAGGGAACACAGTTTAAGTGTTGGCAATAAGGTTCCCACCTGGAGAACAATGTAATACAATTCAAGTTTTGGCAATCAGGCGCCCACCTGGAGAACAAGGGAATACAGTTCGAGTTTTGGTAATCAGGTGCCCACTTGGAGAACAAGGGAATACAGTTCAAGTTTTGGAAATCAGGAGCCCACCTGGAGAACAAGGGAATACAGTTCGAGTTTTGGTAATCAGGTACCTACCTGGAGAACAAGGGAATATAGTTTAAGTTTTTGCAATCAGGCGCCCACCTGGAGAACAAGGGAATACAGTTCATGTTTTGGAAATAAGGCGTTCAACTGGAGAACAAGGGAATACAGTTCAAGTTTTGGAAATCAGGCGCCCACCTGGAGAACAAGAGAATACAGTTCAAGTTTTGGAAATCAGGCTCCCACCTACAGAACAAGGGAATACAGTTCATGTTTTGGTAATAAGGCGCCAAGCTGGAGAACAAGGGAATACAATTCAAGTTTTGGAAATCAGGCGCCCACCTGGAGAACAAGGGAATACAGTTCAAGTTTTGGAAATCAGGCGCCCACCTGCAGAACAAGGGAATACAGTTCATGTTTTGGCAATAAGGCGCCCAACTGGAGAACAAGGGAATACAATTCATGTTTTGGAAATCAGGCGCCTATCTGGAGAACAAGGGAATACAGTTCAAGTTTTGGAAATCAGGCGCCCACCTGGAGAACAAGTGAATACAGTTCATGTTTTGGCAATAAGGCGCCCACCTGGAGAACAAGGGAACACAATTCAAGTTTCGGCAATTAGGCTCCCACCAGGAGAACAAGGAAATACAGTTCGAGTTTGGCCATTAAGGCGCCTACCCGGAGAATAAGGTAATACAGTTCAAGTTTTGGCTATCTGGTGCCCACCTGGAGAACAAGGGAATACAGTTAAAGTTTTGGCAATCAGACACCCACCTAGAGAACAAGGGAATATAGTTCGAGTTTTAGAAATTCGGCACCCACCTGGAGAACAAGGGAATACAGTTCAAGTTTTGGCAATCAAGCGCCCACCTAGAGAATAAGGGAATATAGTTCAAGTTTTGGCAATTAGGCACCCACCTGGAGAACAAGAGAAAACAGTTTGATTGTTGGCAATAAGGTGCCCACCTGGAGAACAAGGCAATACAGTTCAAGTTTTGGCAATCAGGCGCCCACCTGGAAACAAGGGAATATAGTTCGAGTTTTAGTAATCAGGCGCCCACTTGGAGAACAAGGGAATACAGTTCGAGTTTTGGTAATCAGGTACCTACCTGGAGAAAAAGGGAATACAATTTAAGTTTTTGCAATCAGGCACCCACATGGAGAACAAGGGAATACAGTTAAGGTTTTGGAAATCAGGCGCCCACCTGGAGAACAAGGGAATACAGTTCATGTTTTGGCAATTAGGAACCCACTTGGAGAACAAGGGAATACAGTTTGAGTGTTGGCAATAAGGTACCCACCTGTAGAATAAGGGAATACAGTTCAAGTTTTGGCAATCAGGCGCCCACCTAGAGAACAAGGGAATATAGTTCGAGTTTTGGTAATCAGGCGCCCACTTGGAGAACAAGGGAATACAGTTCAAGTTTTGGAAATCAGGCGCCCACCTGGAGAACAAAGGAATATAGTTCGAGTTTTGGCAATCAGGTACCTACCTGGAGAACAAGGGAATACAATTCGAGTTTTGGTAATTAGGTACCTACTTGGAGAACAAGGGAATACAGTTTATGTTTTCGCAATCAGGCACCCACCTGGAGAACAAGGGAATACAGTTAAGGTTTTGGAAATCAGGTGCCCACCTGGAGAACAAGGGAATACAGTTCATGTTTTGGCAATTAGGAACCCACTTGGAGAACAAGGGAATACAGTTTGAGTGTTGGCAATAAGGTACCCACCTGTAGAATAAGGGAATACAGTTCAAGTTTTGGCAATCAGGCGCCCACCTAGAGAACAAGGGAATATAGTTCGAGTTTTGGTAATCAGGCGCCCACTTGGAGAACAAGGGAATACAGTTCAAGTTTTGGAAATCAGGCGCCCACCTAGAGAACAAGGGAATACAGTTCAAATTTTGGCAATTAGGAACCCACCTGGAGAACAAGGGAACACAGTTTGAGTGTTGGCAATAAAGTCCCCACTTGGAGAACAAGGGAATACAATTCAAGTTTTGGCAATCAAGCGCCCACCTAGAGAACAAGGGTATATAGTTCGAGTTTTGGTAATCAGGCGCCCACTTGGAGAACAAGGGAATACAGTTCAAGTTTTGGAAATCAGACGCCCACCTGGAGAACAAGGGAATACAGTTCGAGTTTTGGTAATCAGGTAACTTCCTGGAGAACAAGGGAATATAGTTTAAGTTTTCGCAATCAGGCGCCCACCTGGAGAACAAGGGAATAAAGTTCAAGTTTTGGAAATCAAGCGCCCACCTGCAGAACAAGGGAATACAGTTCATATTTTGGCAATAAGGCGCCCAGCTGGAGAATAAGGGAATATAGTTCAAGTTTTGTAAATCAGGCGCCCACCTAGAGAATAAGGGAATACAGTTCAAGTTTTGGAAATCAGGCGCCCACCTGGAGAACAAAGGAATACAGTTCATGTTTTGGCAATAAGGCGCCCACCTGCAGAATAAGGGAATACAGTTCAAGTTTCGACAATCAGGCTCCCACTTGGAGAACAAGGAAATATATTACGGGTTTGGGAATTAAGGTGCCTACCCGGAGAATAAGGGAATACAGTTCAAGTTTTGGCAATCAGGCGCCCACCTGGAGAACAAGGGAATACGGCTCAAGTTTTAGCAATCAGGCACCCACCTGGAGAACAAGGGAATATAGTTTAAGTTTTGACAATCAGGCGCCCACCTAGAGAACAAGGGAATACAGTTCGAGTTTTTGAAATAAGGTCATACTTAGAGAACAACGGAATACAATTCAAGTTTTAGCAATCAGGCACCCACCTAGAGAACAAGGGAATATAGTTTAAGTTTTGACAATCAGGCGCCCACCTGGAGAACAAGGGAATACAGTTCATGTTTTGGCAATTAGGAACCCACTTGGAGAACAAGGGAATACAGTTTGAGTGTTGGCAATAAGGTACCCACCTGTAGAATAAGGGAATACAGTTCAAGTTTTGGCAATCAGGCGCCCACCTAGAGAACAAGGGAATATAGTTCGAGTTTTGGTAATCAGGCGCCCACTTGGAGAACAAGGGAATACAGTTCAAGTTTTGGAAATCAGGCGCCCACCTGGAGAACAAAGGAATATAGTTCGAGTTTTGGCAATCAGGTACCTACCTGGAGAACAAGGGAATACAATTCGAGTTTTGGTAATTAGGTACCTACTTGGAGAACAAGGGAATACAGTTTATGTTTTCGCAATTAGGCACCCACCTGGAGAACAAGGGAATACAGTTAAGGTTTTGGAAATCAGGCGCCCACCTGGAGAACAAGGGAATACAGTTCATGTTTTGGCAATTAGGAACCCACTTGGAGAACAAGGGAATACAGTTTGAGTGTTGGCAATAAGGTACCCACCTGTAGAATAAGGGAATACAGTTCAAGTTTTGGCAATCAGGCGCCCACCTAGAGAACAAGGGAATATAGTTCGAGTTTTGGTAATCAGGCGCCCACTTGGAGAACAAGGGAATACAGTTCAAGTTTTGGAAATCAGGCGCCCACCTAGAGAACAAGGGAATACAGTTCAAATTTTGGCAATTAGGAACCCACCTGGAGAACAAGGGAACACAGTTTGAGTGTTGGCAATAAAGTCCCCACTTGGAGAACAAGGGAATACAGTTCAAGTTTTGGCAATCAAGCGCCCACCTAGAGAACAAGGGTATAAAGTTCGAGTTTTGGTAATCAGGCGCCCACTTGGAGAACAAGGGAATACAGTTCAAGTTTTGGAAATCAGACGCCCACCTGGAGAACAAGGGAATACAGTTCGAGTTTTGGTAATCAGGTAACTTCCTGGAGAACAAGGGAATATAGTTTAAGTTTTCGCAATCAGGCGCCCACCTGGAGAACAAGGGAATAAAGTTCAAGTTTTGGAAATCAAGCGCCCACCTGCAGAACAAGGGAATACAGTTCATATTTTGGCAATAAGGCGCCCAGCTGGAGAATAAGGGAATATAGTTCAAGTTTTGTAAATCAGGCGCCCACCTAGAGAATAAGGGAATACAGTTCAAGTTTTGGAAATCAGGCGCCCACCTGGAGAACAAAGGAATACAGTTCATGTTTTGGCGATAAGGCGCCCACCTGCAGAATAAGGGAATACAGTTCAAGTTTCGACAATCAGGCTCCCACTTGGAGAACAAGGAAATATATTACGGGTTTGGGAATTAAGGTGCCTACCCGGAGAATAAGGGAATACAGTTCAAGTTTTGGCAATCAGGCGCCCACCTGGAGAACAAGGGAATACGGCTCAAGTTTTAGCAATCAGGCACCCACCTGGAGAACAAGGGAATATAGTTCAAGTTTTGACAATCAGGCGCCCACCTAGAGAACAAGGGAATACAGTTCGAGTTTTTGAAATAAGGTCATACTTAGAGAACAACGGAATACAATTCAAGTTTTAGCAATCAGGCACCCACCTGGAGAACAAGGGAATATAGTTTAAGTTTTGACAATCAGGCGCCCACCTGGAGAACAAGGGAATACAGTTCATGTTTTGGCAATTAGGAACCCACTTGGAGAACAAGGGAATACAGTTTGAGTGTTGGCAATAAGGTACCCACCTGTAGAATAAGGGAATACAGTTCAAGTTTTGGCAATCAGGCGCCCACCTAGAGAACAAGGGAATATAGTTCGAGTTTTGGTAATCAGGCGCCCACTTGGAGAACAAGGGAATACAGTTCAAGTTTTGGAAATCAGGCGCCCACCTAGAGAACAAGGGAATACAGTTCAAATTTTGGCAATTAGGAACCCACCTGGAGAACAAGGGAACACAGTTTGAGTGTTGGCAATAAAGTCCCCACTTGGAGAACAAGGGAATACAATTCAAGTTTTGGCAATCAAGCGCCCACCTAGAGAACAAGGGTATATAGTTCGAGTTTTGGTAATCAGGCGCCCACTTGGAGAACAAGGGAATACAGTTCAAGTTTTGGAAATCAGACGCCCACCTGGAGAACAAGGGAATACAGTTCGAGTTTTGGTAATCAGGTAACTTCCTGGAGAACAAGGGAATATAGTTTAAGTTTTCGCAATCAGGCGCCCACCTGGAGAACAAGGGAATAAAGTTCAAGTTTTGGAAATCAAGCGCCCACCTGCAGAACAAGGGAATACAGTTCATATTTTGGCAATAAGGCGCCCAGCTGGAGAATAAGGGAATATAGTTCAAGTTTTGTAAATCAGGCGCCCACCTAGAGAATAAGGGAATACAGTTCAAGTTTTGGAAATCAGGCGCCCACCTGGAGAACAAAGGAATACAGTTCATGTTTTGGCAATAAGGCGCCCACCTGCAGAATAAGGGAATACAGTTCAAGTTTCGACAATCAGGCTCCCACTTGGAGAACAAGGAAATATATTACGGGTTTGGGAATTAAGGTGCCTACCCGGAGAATAAGGGAATACAGTTCAAGTTTTGGCAATCAGGCGCCCACCTGGAGAACAAGGGAATACGGCTCAAGTTTTAGCAATCAGGCACCCACCTGGAGAACAAGGGAATATAGTTTAAGTTTTGACAATCAGGCGCCCACCTAGAGAACAAGGGAATACAGTTCGAGTTTTTGAAATAAGGTCATACTTAGAGAACAACGGAATACAATTCAAGTTTTAGCAATCAGGCACCCACCTGGAGAACAAGGGAATATAGTTTAAGTTTTGACAATCAGGCGCCCACCTGGAGAACAAGGGAATACAGTTCATGTTTTGGCAATTAGGAACCCACTTGGAGAACAAGGGAATACAGTTTGAGTGTTGGCAATAAGGTACCCACCTGTAGAATAAGGGAATACAGTTCAAGTTTTGGCAATCAGGCGCCCACCTAGAGAACAAGGGAATATAGTTCGAGTTTTGGTAATCAGGCGCCCACTTGGAGAACAAGGGAATACAGTTCAAGTTTTGGAAATCAGGCGCCCACCTGGAGAACAAAGGAATATAGTTCGAGTTTTGGCAATCAGGTACCTACCTGGAGAACAAGGGAATACAATTCGAGTTTTGGTAATTAGGTACCTACTTGGAGAACAAGGGAATACAGTTTATGTTTTCGCAATTAGGCACCCACCTGGAGAACAAGGGAATACAGTTAAGGTTTTGGAAATCAGGCGCCCACCTGGAGAACAAGGGAATACAGTTCATGTTTTGGCAATTAGGAACCCACTTGGAGAACAAGGGAATACAGTTTGAGTGTTGGCAATAAGGTACCCACCTGTAGAATAAGGGAATACAGTTCAAGTTTTGGCAATCAGGCGCCCACCTAGAGAACAAGGGAATATAGTTCGAGTTTTGGTAATCAGGCGCCCACTTAGAGAACAAGGGAATACAGTTCAAGTTTTGGAAATCAGGCGCCCACCTAGAGAACAAGGGAATACAGTTCAAATTTTGGCAATTAGGAACCCACCTGGAGAACAAGGGAACACAGTTTGAGTGTTGGCAATAAAGTCCCCACTTGGAGAACAAGGGAATACAGTTCAAGTTTTGGCAATCAAGCGCCCACCTAGAGAACAAGGGTATAAAGTTCGAGTTTTGGTAATCAGGCGCCCACTTGGAGAACAAGGGAATACAGTTCAAGTTTTGGAAATCAGACGCCCACCTGGAGAACAAGGGAATACAGTTCGAGTTTTGGTAATCAGGTAACTTCCTGGAGAACAAGGGAATATAGTTTAAGTTTTCGCAATCAGGCGCCCACCTGGAGAACAAGGGAATAAAGTTCAAGTTTTGGAAATCAAGCGCCCACCTGCAGAACAAGGGAATACAGTTCATATTTTGGCAATAAGGCGCCCAGCTGGAGAATAAGGGAATATAGTTCAAGTTTTGTAAATCAGGCGCCCACCTAGAGAATAAGGGAATACAGTTCAAGTTTTGGAAATCAGGCGCCCACCTGGAGAACAAAGGAATACAGTTCATGTTTTGGCGATAAGGCGCCCACCTGCAGAATAAGGGAATACAGTTCAAGTTTCGACAATCAGGCTCCCACTTGGAGAACAAGGAAATATATTACGGGTTTGGGAATTAAGGTGCCTACCCGGAGAATAAGGGAATACAGTTCAAGTTTTGGCAATCAGGCGCCCACCTGGAGAACAAGGGAATACGGCTCAAGTTTTAGCAATCAGGCACCCACCTGGAGAACAAGGGAATATAGTTCAAGTTTTGACAATCAGGCGCCCACCTAGAGAACAAGGGAATACAGTTCGAGTTTTTGAAATAAGGTCATACTTAGAGAACAACGGAATACAATTCAAGTTTTGGCAATCAGGCGCTCACCTGGAGAACAACGGAATACAGTTCGAGTTTTTGTAATCAGGCGCCCACTTGGAGAACAAGGGAATACAGTTCAAGTTTTGATAATCAGGTGCCCCCCTGGAGAACAAGGGGATATAGTTCGAGTTTTGGTAATCAGGTACCTACCTAGAGAACAAGGGAATGCAGTTTATGTTTTCGCAATCAGGCGCCCACCTAGAGAACAAGGGAATACAGTTCAAGTTTTAGAAATCAGGCGCCCACCTGGAGAACAAGGGAATATTGTTCATGTTTTGGCAATAAGGCACCCACCTGGAGAACAAGGGAATACAGTTCATGTTTTGGAAATAAGGTTCCCTCCTAGAGAACAAGGGAATATAGTTCAAGTTTTGGAAATTAGGCGCCCACCTGGAGAACAAGGGAATACAATTCATGTTTTGGCAATAAGGCGCCCACCTGGAGAACAAGGGAATACAGTTCAAGTTTCGGCAATCAAGCTCCCACTCGGAGAACAAGGAAATACAGTTCAGGTTTGGGCATTAAGGCGCCTATCCAAAGAATAAGGGAATACAATTCAAGTTTTGGCAATCAGGAGCCCACCTGGAGAACAAAGGAATACTGTTAATGTTTTGGCAATCAGGCACCCACCTGGAGAAAAAGGGAATATAGTTTGACTTTTTGCAATGAGGCTCCCACCTGGAGAACAAGGGAATACAATTGATGTTTTGACAATTAGGCACCCACCTGGAGAACAAGGTAACACAGTTTGAGTGTTGGCAATAAGGTGCCCATCTGGAGAACAAGGTAATACAGTTCAAGTTTTGGCAATCAGGCGCCCACCTGGAGAACAAGGGAATACAGTTCGAGTTTTAGTAATCAGGTGCCCACTTGGAGAACAAGGGAATACAGTTCATGTTTTGGAAATAAGGCGCCCACCTGGAAAACAAGGGAATATAGTTCGAGTTTTGTAATCAGGTACCTACCTGGAGAACAAGGGAATACAGTTTAAGTTTTCGCAATCAGGCGCCCACTTGGAGAACAAGGGAATACAGTTCAAGTTTTGGAAATCAGGCGCCTACCTGGAGAACAAGGGAATATTGTTCATGTTTTGGAAATAAGGCGCCCACCTGGAGAACAAGGGAATACAGTTCAAGTTTCGGCAATCAGGCTCCCACTTGGAGAACAAGGAAATACAGTTCGGGTTTAGGCATTAAGGAGCCTACCCAGAGAATAAGGGAATACAGTTCAAGTTTTGGAAATCAGGCGCCCACCTGGAGAACAAGGGCATACAGTTCATATTTTGGCAATAAGGCGCCCACCTGGAGAACAAGGGAATACAGTTCAAGTTTCGGCAATCAGGCTCCCACTTGGAGAACAAGGAAATACAATTCGGGTTTGGGCATTAAGGGACCTACCTAGAGAATAAGGGAATACAGTTCAAATTTTGGCAATCAGGCGCCCACTTGGAGAACAAGGGAATACGGTTAAAGTTTTGGCAATCAGGCACCCACCTAGAGAACAAGGGAATATAGTTCGAGTTTTAGCAATCAGGCACCCACCTGGATAACAAGGGAATACAGTTCAAGTTTTGGCAATCAGGCGCCCACCTAGAGAACAAGGGAATACAGTTCGAGTTTTTGCAATAAGGTCCTACCTAGAGAACAAGGGAATACAATTCATATTTTGGCAATCAAGCACTCACCTGGAGAACAAGGGAATACAGTTTGAGTTTTTGTAATCAGGCGCCCACTTGGGGAACAAGGGAATACAGTTCAAGTTTTGGTAATCAGGAGTCCACCTGGAGAATAAGGGAATACAATTCGAGTTTTGGTAATCAGGTACCTACCTGGAGAACAATGGAATACAATTTAAGTTTTTGCAATTAGGCGCCCACCTGGAGAACAGGGAATACAGTTCGAGTTATGGCAATCAGGCGCCTACATAGAGAACAAGGGAATACAGTTCATGTTTTGTCAATCAGGCACCTACCTGGAGAACAAGGGAACACAGTTCAGGTTTTGGCAATAAGGTGCCCACCAGAAGAATAAGGGAATACAGTTCAAGTTTTCGAAATCAGGTTCCCACCTAGAAAACAAGGAAATATAGTTCAAGTTTTGGAAATTAGGCTCCCAGCTGGAGAACAAGGGAATATTGTTCATGTTTTGGCAATAAGGCACCCACTTGTAGAACAAGGGAATACAGTTCAAGTTTTGGAAATCAGGTTCCTACCTAGAGAACAAGGGAATATAGTTCAAGTTTTGGAAATCAGGCGCCCACCTGGAGAACAAGGGAATACAGTTCATGTTTTGGCAATAAGGCGCCCACCTGGAGAACAGGGGAATACAGTTCAAGTTTCGGCAATCAAGCTCCCACTCGGAGAATAAGGAAATACAGTTCAGGTTTGGGCATTAAGGCGCCTATCCAGAGAATAAGGGAATACAATTCAAGTTTTGGCAATTAGGCGCCCACCTGGAGAACAAGGGAATACGGTTAAAGTTTTGGCAATCAGGCACCCACCTGGAGAAAAAGGGAATACAGTTTGAGTTTTAGCAATCGGGCTCCCACTTGGAGAACAAGGGAATAAAGTTCAAGTTTTGGCAATTTGTCACCCACATGGAGAACAAGGGAACACAGTTTGAGTGTTGGCAATAAGGTGCCCATCTGGAGAACAATGTAATACAATTCATGTTTTGGCAATCAGGCGCCCACCTGGAGAACAAGGGAATACAGTTCGAGTTTTGGTAATCAGGTGCCCACTTGGAGAACAAGGGAATACAATTGAAGTTTTAGAAATCTGGTGCCCACCTGGAAAACAAGGGAATACAGTTCGAGTTTTGGTAATCAGGTACCTACCTGGAGAACAAGGGAATACATTTTAAGTTTTTGCAATCAGGCGCCCACCTGGAGAACAAGGGAATACAGTTCAAGTTTTGGAAATCAGGCGCCCACCTGCAGAACAAGGGAATACAGTTCATGTTTTGGCAATAAGGCGCCCAACTGGAGAACAAGGGAATACAATTCAAGTTTTGGAAATCAGGTGCCCACCTGGAGAACAAGGGAATACAGTTCAAGTTTTGGAAATCAGGCGCCCACCTACAGAACAAGGAAATACAGTTCATGTTTTGGCAATCAAGCGCCCACCTAAAGAATAAGGGAATATAGTTCAAGTTTTGGTTTTGGCAATTAGGCACCCACCTGGAGAACAAGAGAACACAGTTTGAGTGTTGGCAATAAGGTGCCCACCTGGAGAACAAGGCAATACAGTTCAAGTTTTGGCAATCAGGCGCCCACCTGGAAACAAGGGAATACAGTTCAATTTTTGGTAATCAGGTACCTACCTGGAGAATAAGGGAATACAATTTAAGTTTTCGCAATCAGGCACCCACCTGGAGAATAAGGGAATACAGTTAAGGTTTTGGAAATCAGGCGCCCACCTGGAGAACAAGAGAATACAGTTCAAGTTTTGGCAATTAGGAACCCACCAGGAGAACAAGGGAATACAGTTTGAGTGTTGGCAATTAGGAACCTACCTGGAGAACAAGGGAACACAGTTTGAGTGTTGGCAATAAGGTGCCCACTTGGAGAACAAGGGAATACAGTTCATGTTTTGGCAATCAAGCGCCCACCTAAAGAATAAGGGAATATAGTTCAAGTTTTGGTTTTGGCAATTAGGCACCCACCTGGAGAACAAGAGAACACAGTTTGAGTGTTGGCAATAAGGTGCCCACCTGGAGAACAAGGCAATACAGTTCAAGTTTTGGCAATCAGGCGCCCACCTGGAAACAAGGGAATACAGTTCGATTTTTGGTAATCAGGTACCTACCTGGAGAATAAGGGAATACAATTTAAGTTTTCGCAATCAGGCACCCACCTGGAGAATAAGGGAATACAGTTAAGGTTTTGGAAATCAGGCGCCCACCTGGAGAACAAGGGAATACAGTTCAAGTTTTGGCAATTAGGAACCCACCAGGAGAACAAGGGAATACAGTTTGAGTGTTGGCAATAAGGTACCCACCTGTAGAATAAGGGAATACAGTTCAAGTTTTGGCAATCAGGCGCCCACCTAGAGAACAAGGGAATATAGTTCGAGTTTTGGTAATCAGGCGCCCACTTGGAGAAAAAGGGAATACAGTTCAAGTTTTGGAAATCAGGCGCCTACCTGGAGAACAAAGGAATATAGTTCGAGTTTTGGTAATCAGTTACCTACCTGGAGAACAAGGGAATACAATTCGAGTTTTGGTAATTAGGTACCTACTTGGAGAACAAGGGAATACAGTTTATGTTTTCGCAATCAGGCACCCACCTGGAGAACAAGGGAATATAGTTCAAGTTTTGGAAATCAGGCGCCCACCTGGAGAACAAGGGAATACAGTTCAAGTTTTGGCAATTAGGAACCTACCTAGAGAACAAGGGAACACAGTTTGAGTGTTGGAAATAAGGTGCCCACTTGGAGAACAAGGGAATACAGTTCAAGTTTTGGCAATCAAGCGCCCACCTAGAGAACAAGGGTATATAGTTCGAGTTTTGGTAATCAGGCGCCCACTTGGAGAACAAGGGAATACAGTTCAAGTTTTGGAAATCAGACGCCCACCTGGAGAACAAGGGAATACAGTTCGAGTTTTGGTAATCAGGTAACTTCCTGGAGAACAAGGGAATACAGTTTAAGTTTTCGCAATCAGGCGCCCACCTGGAGAACAAGGGAATAAAGTTCAAGTTTTGGAAATCAAGCGCCCACCTGCAGAACAAGGGAATACAGTTCATGTTTTGGCAATAAGGCGCCCAGCTGGAGAATAAGGGAATACAGTTCAAGTTTTGGAAATCAGGAGCCCACCTAGAGAATAAGGGAATACAGTTCAAGTTTTAGAAATCAGGCGCCCACCTGGAGAACAAAGGAATACAGTTCATGTTTTGGTAATAAGGCGCCCACCTGCAGAATAAGGGAATACAGTTCAAGTTTCGGCAAACAGGCTCCCACTTGGAGAACAAGGAAATATAGTACGGGTTTGGGAATTAAGGCGCCTACCCAGAGAATAAGGGAATACAGTTCAAGTTTTGGCAATCAAGCGCCCACCTAGAGAACAAGGGAATACGACTCAAGTTTTAGCAATCAGGCACCCACCTGGAGAACAAGGGAATATAGTTCAAGTTTTGACAATCAGGCGCCCCCCTAGAGAACAAGGGAATACAGTTCGAGTTTTTGAAATAAGGTCCTACTTAGAGAACAAGGGAATACAATTCAAGTTTTGGAAATCAGGCGCTCACCTGGAGAACAACGGAATACAGTTCGAGTTTTTGTAATCAGGCGCCCACTTGGATAACAAGGGAATACAGTTCAAGTTTTGATAATCAGGTGCCCCACTGGAGAACAAGGGAATATAGTTCGAGTTTTGGTAATCAGGTACCTACCTGGAGAACAAGGGAATACAGTTTAAGTTTTTGCAATCAGGCGCCCACCTAGAGAACAAGGGAATACAGTTCATATTTTGTAAATCAGGCGCCCACCTGGAGAACAAGGGAATATTGTTCATGTTTTAGCAATAAGGCGCCCACCTGGAGAACAAGGGAATACAGTTCATGTTTTGGAAATCAGGTTCCCACCTAGAGAATAAGGGAATATAGTTCAAGTTTTGGAAATTAGGCGACCACCTGGAGAACAAGGGAATATAGTTCATGTTTTGGCAATAAGGCACCCACCTGGAGAACAAGGGAATACAGTTCAAGTTTCGGCAATCAAGCTTCCACTCGGAAAACAAGGAAATACAGTTCAGGTTTGGGCATTAAGGCGCCTATCCAAAGAATAAGGGAATACAATTCAAGTTTTGGCAATCAGGCGCCCACCTGGAGAACAAGGGAATACGGTTAATGCAATCAGGCGCCCACCAGGAGAACAAGGGAATACAGTTCAAGTTTTGGAAATCAGGTTCCCACCTAGAGAACAAGGGAATATAGTTCAAGTTTTGGAAATCAGGCGCCCACCTGGAGAACAAGGGAATATAGTTCATGTTTTGGCAATAAGGCGCCCACCTGGAGAACAGGGGAATACAGTTCAAGTTTCGGCACTCAAGCTCCCACTCGGAGAATAAGGAAATACAGTTCAGGTTTGGGCATTAAGGCGCCTATCCAGAGAATAAGGGAATACAATTCAAGTTTTGGCAATTAGGCGCCCACCTGGAGAACAAGGGAATACGGTTAAAGTTTTGGCAATCAGGCACCCACCTGGAGAAAAAGGGAATACAGTTTGAGTTTTAGCAATCGGGCTCCCACTTGGAGAACAAGGGAATAAAGTTCAAGTTTTGGCAATTTGTCACCCACATGGAGAACAAGGGAACACAGTTTGAGTGTTGGCAATAAGGTGCCCATCTGGAGAACAATGTAATACAATTCATGTTTTGGCAATCAGGCGCCCACCTGGAGAACAAGGGAATACAGTTCGAGTTTTGGTAATCAGGTGCCCACTTGGAGAACAAGGGAATACAGTTCAAGTTTTAGAAATCTGGTGCCCACCTGGAGAACAAGGGAATACAGTTCGAGTTTTGGTAATCAGGTACCTACCTAGAGGACAAGGGAATACAATTTAAGTTTTTGCAATCAGGCGCCCACCTGGAGAACAAGGGAATACAATTCAAGTTTTGGAAATCAGGCGCCCACCTGCAGAACAAGGGAATACAGTTCATGTTTTGGCAATAAGGCGCCCAGCTGGAGAACAAGGGAATACAATTCAAGTTTTGGAAATCAGGTGCCCACCTGGAGAACAAGGGAATACAGTTCAAGTTTTGGAAATCAGGCGTCCACCTACAGAACAAGGGAATACAGTTCATGTTTTGGCAATAAGGCGCCCAACTGGAGAACAAGGGAATACAGTTCATGTTTTGGAAATCAGACGCCTACCTGGAGAACAAGGGAATACAGTTCAAGTTTTAGAAATCAGGCGCCCACCTGGAGAATAAGGGAATACAGTTCATGTTTTGGCAATAAGGCGCCCACCTGGAGAACAAGGGAATACAATTCAAGTTTCGGCAATCAGGCTCCCACCTGGAGAACAAGGAAATACAGTTCGAGTTTGGCCATTAAGGCGCCTACCCGGTGAATAAGGTAATACAGTTCAAGTTTTGGGTATCAGGTGCCCACCTGGAGAACAAGGGAATACAATTAAAGTTTTGGCAATCAGACACCCACCTAGAGAACAAGGGAATATAGTTCGAGTTTTAGAAATCCGGCACCCACCTGGAGAACAAGGGAATACAGTCCAAGTTTTGGCAATCAAGCGCCCACCTAGAGAATAAGGGAAGATAGTTCAAGTTTTGGCAATTAGGAACCCACCTGGAGAACAAGGGAACACAGTGTGAGTGTTGGCAATAAGGCGCCCACCTGCAGAACAAGGCAATACAGTTCAAGTTTTGACAATCAGGCGCCCACCTGGAATCAAGGGAATACAGTTCGAGTTTTGGTATTCAGGCGCCCACTTGGATAACAAGGAAATATAGTTCAAGTTTTGGTAATCAGGTACCTACCTGGAGAACAAGGGAATACAGTTTAAGTTTTCGCAATCAGGCACCCACCTAGAGAACAAGGAATACAGTTAAGGTTTTGGAAATCAGGCGCCCACCTTGAGAACAAGGGAATACAGTTCAAGTTTTGGCAATTAGGAACCCACCTGGAGAACAAGGGAATACAGTTTGAGTGTTGGCAATAAGGTACCCACCTGGAGAACAAGGGAATACAGTTCAAGTTTTGGCAATCAGGCGCCCACCTAGAGAACAAGGGAATATTGTTCGAGTTTTGGTAATCAGACGCCCACTTGGAGAACAAGGGAATACAGTTCAAGTTTTGGAAATCAGGTGCCCACCTAGAGAACAAGGGAATATAGTTCGAGTTTTGGTAATCAGGTACCTACCTGGAGAACAAGGGAATACAATTCGAGTTTTGGTAATTAGGTACCTACCTGGAGAACAAGGAAATACAATTTATGTTTTCGTAATCAGGCACCCACCTGGAGAACAAGGGAATACAGTTCAAGTTTTGGAAATCAGGCGCCCACCTGGAGAACAAGGGAATACAGTTCAAGTTTTGGCAATTAGGAACCCACCTGGAGAACAAGGGAACACAGTTTGAGTGTTGGCAATAAGGTGCCCACTTGGAGAACAAGGGAATACAGTTCAAGTTTTGGCAATCAAGCGCCCACCTAGAGAACAAGGGAATATAGTTCGAGTTTTGGTAATCAGGCGCCCATTTGGAGAACAAGGGAATACAGTTCAAGTCTTGGAAATCATGCGCCCTCCTGGAGAACAAGGGAATACAGTTCGAGTTTTGGTAATCAGGTAACTTCCTGGTGAACAAGGGAATACAGTTTAAGTTTTCCCAATCAGGCGCCCACCTGGAGAACAAGGGAATACAGTTCATGTTTTGGAAATCAGGCGCCCACCCGCAGAACAAGGGAATACAGTTCATGTTTTGGCAATAAGGCGCCCAACTGGAGAACAAGGGAATACAGTTCAAGTTTTGGAAATCTAGCGCCCACCTGGAGAATAAGGGAATACAGTTCATGTTTTGGAAATCAGGCGCCCACATGGAGAACAAAGGAATACAGTTCATGTTTTGGCAATAAGGCGCCCACCTACAGAACACGGGAATACAGTTCAAGTTTCGGCAATCAGGCTCCCACTTGGAGAACAAGGAAATATAGTTCGGATTTGGGAATTAAGGCGCCTACCCGGAGAATAAGGGAATACATCTCTAGTTTTGGCAATCAGGCGCCCACCTGGAGAACAAGGGAATACGGTTAAAGTTTTGGCAATCAGGCACCCACCTGGAGAACAAGGGAATATAGTTCGAGTTTTAGCAATCAGGCACCCACCTGGAGAACAAGGGAATATAGTTCAAGTTTTGGCAATCAGGCGCCCACCTGGAGTTTAGGGGAATATAGTTCAAGTTTTGGAAATCAGGCGCCCACCTAGAGAACAAGGGAATACAATTCAAGTTTTGGCAATAAGGCGCTCACCTGGAGAAAAAGGGAATACAATTCGAGTTTTTGTAATCAGGCGCCCACTTGGAGAAAAGGGAATACAGTTCATGTTTTGGTAATCAGGTGCCCCCCTGGAGAACAAGGGAATACATTTTGAGTTTTGGTAATCAGGTAACTACCTGGAGAACAAGGGAATACAGTTTATGTTTTCGCAATCAGGCGTCCACCTAGAGAACAAGGGAATACAATTCAAGTTTTGGAAATCAGGCGCCCACCTGGAGAACAAGGGAATATTGTTCAATTTTTGGCAATAAGGCGCCCACCTGGAGAACAATGGAATACAGTTCAAGTTATGGAAATCAGGTTCCCACCTAGAGAACAAGGGAATATAGTTCAAGTTTTGGAAATTAGGGGCCCACCTGGAAAACAAGGGAATACAGTTCATGTTTTGGTAATAAGGCGCCCAGCTGGAGAACAAGGGAATACAGTTCATGTTTTGGAAATCAGGCACCCACCTGGAGAATAAGGGAATACAGTTCAAGTTTTGGAAATCAGGCGCCCACCTGCAGAACAAGGGAATACAGTTCATGTTTTGGCAATAAGGCGCCCAACTGGAGAAAAAGGGAATACAGTTCAAGTTTGGCCATTAAGGCGCCTACCCGGAGAATAAGGTAATACAGTTCAAGTTTTGGGTATCAGGTGCCCACCTGGAGAACAAGGGAATACAGTTAAAGTTTTGGCAATCAGACACTCACCTAGAGAACAAGGGAATATAGTTCGAGTTTTAGAAATCCGACACCCACCCGGAGAATAAGGGAATACAGTTCAAGTTTTGGCAATCAAGCGCCCACCTATAGAATAAGGGAATATAGTTCAAGTTTTGGTAATTAGGCACACACCTGGAGAACAAGGGAACACAGTTTAAGTGTTGGCAATATGGTGCCCACCTGCAGAACAAGGCAATACAGTTCAAGTTTTGGCAATCAGGCGCCCACCTAGAATCAAGGGAATACAGTTCGAGTTTTGTAATCAGGTGCCCACTTGGATAACAAGGAAATACAGTTCGAGTTTTGGTAATCAGGTACCTACCTGGAGAACAAGGGAATACAGTTTAAGTTTTCGAAATCAGGCACCCACCTAGAGAACAAGGGAATACAGTTAAGGTTTTGCAAATCATGCGCCCACCTGGAGAACAAGGGAATACAGTTCAAGTTTTGGCAATTAGGAACCCACCTGGAGAACAAGGGAATACAGTTTGAGTGTTGGCAATAAGGTACCCACCTGGAGAATAAGGGAATACAGTTCAAGTTTTGGCAATCAGGCGCCCACCTAGAGAACAAGGGAATATAGTTCGAGTTTTAGTAATCAGACGCCAACTTGGAGAACAAGGGAATACAGTTCAAGTTTTGGAAATCAGGTGCCCACCTAGAGAACAAGGGAATATAGTTCTAGTTTTGGGAATCAGGTACCTACTTGGAAAACAAGGGAATACAATTTGAGTTTTGGTAATTAGGTACCTACCTGGAGAACAAGGAAATACAATTTATGTTTTCGCAATCAGGCACCCACCTGGAGAACAAGGGAATACAGTTCAAGTTTTGGAAATCAGGCGCCCACCTGGAGAACAAGGGAATACAGTTCAAGTTTTGGCAATTAGGAACCCACCTGGAGAACAAGGGAACACAGTTTGAGTGTTGGCAATAAGGTGCCCACTTGGAGAACAAGGAAATACAGTTCAAGTTTTGGCAATCAAGCGCCCACCTAGAGAACAAGGGAATATAGTTCGAGTTTTGGTAATCAGGCGCCCACCTGGAGAACAAGGGAATACAGTTCAAGTTTTGGAAATCAGGCACCCACCTGGAGAACAAGGGAATACAGTTCGAGTTTTGGTAATCAGGTAACTTCCTGGAGAACAAGGGAATACAGTTTAAGTTTTCGCAATCAGGCGCCCACCTGGAGAACAAGGGAATACAGTTCAAGTTTTGGAAATCAGGCGCCCACCTGCAGAACAAGGGAATACAGTTCATGTTTTGGCAATAAGGCGCCCAACTGGAGAACAAGGGAATACAGTTCATGTTTTGGAAATTAGGCGCCCACCTGGAGAATAAGGGAATACAGTTCATGTTTTGGAAATCAGGTGCCCACCTGGAGAACAAAGGAATACAGTTCATGTTTTGGCAATAAGGCGCTCACCTGCAGAACACGGGAATATAGTTCAAGTTTCGGCAACCAGGCTCCCACTTGGAGAACAAGGAAATATAGTTCGGATTTGGGCATTAAGGCGCCTACCCGGAGAATAAGGGAATATAGTTCGAGTTTTGGTAATCAGGTGCCCACGTGGAGAACAAGTGAATACAGTTAAAGTTTTGGCAATCAGGCACCCACCTGGAGAACAAGGGAATATAGTTCGAGTTTTAGCAATCAGGCACCCACCTGGAGAACAAGGGAATATAGTTCAAGTTTTGGCAATCAGGCGCCCACCCTGAGAACAAGGGAATACAATTCGAGTTTTTGAAATAAGGTCCTACTTAGAGAACAAGGGAATACAATTCATGTTTTGGCAATCAGGCGCTCACCTGGAGAAAAAGGGAATACAATTCGAGTTTTTGTAATCAGGCGCCCACTTGGAGAACAAGGGAATACAGTTCAAGTTTTGGTAATCAGGTGCCCCCCTGGAGAACAAGGGAATACATTTCGAGTTTCGGTAATCAGGTACCGACCTGGAGAACAAGGGAATATAGTTTAAGTTTTCCTAATCAGGCGTCTACCTAGAGAACAAGGGAATACAGTTCAAGTTTTGGAAATCAGGCGCCCACCTGGAGAACAAGGGAATATTGTTCATGTTTTGGCAATAAGGCGCCCACCTGGAGAACAAGGGAATACAGTTCAAGTTTTGGAAATCAGGTTCCCACCTAGAGAACAAGGGAATATAGTTCAAATTTTGGAAATTAGGGGCCCACCTGGAAAACAAGGGAATACAGTTCATGTTTTGGTAATAAGGCGCCCAGCTGGAGAACAAGGGAATACATTTCAAGTTTTAGAAATCAGGCGCCCACCTGGAGAACAAGGAAATACAGTTCAAGTTTTGGAAATCAGGCGCCCACCTGCAGAACAAGGGAATACAGTTCATGTTTTGGCAATAAGGCGCCCAACTGGAGAACAAGGGAATACAGTTCAAATTTTGGAAATCAGGCGCCTACCTGGAGAACAAGGGAATACAGTTCAAGTTTTAGAAATAAGGCGCCCACCTGGAGAACAAGGGAATACAGTTCATGTTTTGGCAATAAGGCGCCCACCTGGAGAACAAGGGAATACAATTCAAGTTTCGGCAATCAGGCTCCCACCTGGAGAACAAGGAAATACAGTTCGAGTTTGGCCATTAAGGCGCCTACCCGGAGAATAAGGTAATACAGTTCAAGTTTTGGGTATCAGGTGCCCACCTGGAGAACAAGGGAATACAGTTAAAGTTTTGGCAATCAGACACCCACCTAGAGAACAAGGGAATATAGTTCGAGTTTTAGAAATCCGGCACCCACCTGGAGAACAAGGGAATACAGTTCAAGTTTTGGCAATCAAGCGCCCACCTAGAGAATAAGGGAATATAGTTCAAGTTTTGGCAATTAGGCACCCACCTGTAGAACAAGGGAACACAGTTTGAGTGTTGGCAAGAAGGTGCCCACCTGCAGAACAAGGTTATACAGTTCAAGTTTTGGCAATAAGGCGCCCACCTGGAATCAAGGGAATACAGTTCTAGTTATGGTAATCAGGCGCCTACTTGGATAACAAGGAAATACAGTTCGAGTTTTGGTATTCAGGTACCTACCTGGAGAACAAGGGAATACAGTTTAAGTTTTCGCAATCAGGCACCCACCTAGAGAACAAGGGAATACAGTTAAGGTTTTGGAAATCAGGCTCCCACCTGGAGAACAAGAGAATATAGTTCAAGTTTTGGCAATTAGGAACCCACCTGGAGAACAAGGGAATACAGTTTGAGTGTTGGCAATAAGGTACCCACCTGGAGAACAAGAGAATATAGTTCAAGTTTTGGCAATCAGGCGCCCACCTAGAGAACAATGGAATACAATTCGAGTTTTGGTAATCAGGTAACTTCCTGGAGAACAAGGGAATACAGTTTAAGTTTTCGCAATCAGGCACCTACCTGGAGAACAAGGGAATACGGTTAAAGTTTTGGCAATCAGGCACCCACCTGGAGAACAAGCGAATATAGTTCGAGTTTTAGCAATCAGGCACCCACCTGGAGAACAAGGGAATATAGTTCAAGTTTTGGCAATCAGGCGCCCACCTAGAGAACAAGGGAATACAATTCGAGTTTTTGAAATAAGGTCCTACTTAGAGAACAAGGGAATACAATTCAATTTTTGGCAATCAGGCGCTCATCTGGAGAAAAAGGGAATACAATTCGAGTTTTTGTAATCAGGCGGCCACTTGGAGAACAAGGGAATACAATTCAAGTTTTGGTAATCAGGTGCCCCCCCTGGAGAACAAGGGAATACATTTCGAGTTTTGGTAATCAGGTACCAACCTGGAGAACAAGGGAATACAGTTTAAGTTTTTGGAATCAGGCGTCTACCTAGAGAACAAGGGAATACAGTTCAAGTTTTGGAAATCAGGCGCCCACCTGGAGAACAAGGGAATATTGTTCATGTTTTGGCAATAAGGCGCCCACCTGGAGAACAAGGAATACAGTTCAAGTTTTGGAAATCAGGTTCCCACCTAGAGAACAAGGGAATATAGTTCATGTTTTGGAAATTAGGGGCCCACCTGGAGAACAAGGGAATACAGTTCATGTTTTGGTAATAAGGCGCCCAGCTGGAGAATAAGGGAATACAGTTCAAGTTTTAGAAATCAGGCGCCCACCTGGAGAACAAGGGAATACAGTTCAAGTTTTGGAAATCAGGCGCCCACCTACAGAACAAGGGAATACAGTTCATGTTTTGGCAATAAGGCACCAAACTGGAGAACAAGGGAATATAGTTCAAGTTTTGTAAATCAGGCGCTTACCTGGAGAACAAGGGAATACAGTTCAAGTCTTAGAAATCAGGCGCCGACCTGGAGAACAAGGGAATACAGTTCATGTTTTGGCAATAAGGTGCCCACCTGGAGAACAAGGGAATACAATTCAAGTTTCGGCAATCAGACACCCACCTAGAGAACAAGGGAATATAGTTCGAGTTTTAGAAATCCGGCACCCACCTGGAGAACAAGGGAATACAGTTCAAGTTTTGGCAATCAAGCGCCCACCTAGAGAATAAGGGAATATAGTTCAAGTTTTGGCAATTAGGCACCCACCTGGAGAACAAGGGAACACAGTTTGAGTGTTGGCAATAAGGTGCCCACCTGCAGAGTAAAGCAATACAGTTCAAGTTTTGGCAATCAGGCGCCCACCTGGAATCAAGGGAATACAGTTCGAGTTTTGGTAATCAGTTGCCTACTTGGATAACAAGGAAATACAGTTCGAGTTTTCGTAATCATGTACCTACCTGGAGAACAAGGGAATACAGTTTAAGTTTTCGCAATCAGGCACCCACCTAGAGAACAAGGGAATACAGTTAAGGTTTTGGAAATCAGGCGCCCACCTGGAGAACAAGAGAATACAGTTCAAGTTTTGGCAATTAGGAACCCACCTGGAGAACAAGGGAATACAGTTTGAGTGTTGGCAATAAGGTACCCACCTGGAGAACAAGGGAATATAGTTCGAGTTTTGGTAATCAGACGCCCACTTGGAGAACAAGGGAATACAGTTCAAGTTTTGGTAATCAGGTGCCCCCTGGAGAACAAGGGAATACATTTCGAGTTTTGGTAATCAGGTACCTACCTGGAGAACAAGGGAATACAGTTTAAGTCTTCGCAATCAGGCGTCTACCTAGAGAATAAGGGAATACAGTTCAAGTTTTGGAAATCAGGCGCCCACCTGGAGAACAAGGGAATATTGTTCATGTTTTGGCAATAAGGCGCCCACCTGGAGAACAAGGAATACAGTTCAAGTTTTGGAAATCAGGTTCCCACCTAGAGAACAAGGGAATATAGTTCATGTTTTGGAAATTAGGGGCCCACCTGGAGAACAAGGGAATACAGTTCATGTTTTGGTAATAAGGCGCCCAGCTAGAGAACAAGGGAATACAGTTCAAGTTTTAGAAATCAGGCGCCCACCTGGAGAACAAGGGAATACAGTTCAAGTTTTGGAAATCAGGCGCCCACCTACAGAACAAGGGAATACAGTTCATGTTTTGGCAATAAGGCACCCAACTATAGAACAAGGGAATACAGTTCAAGTTCTGGAAATCAGGCGCCTACCTGGAGAACAAGGGAATACTGTTCAAGTTTTAGAAATCAGGCGCCGACCTGGAGAACAAGGGAATACAGTTCATGTTTTGGCAATAAGGAGCCCACCTGGAGAACAAGGGAATACAATTCAAGTTTCGGCAATCAGACACCCACCTAAAGAACAAGGGAATATAGTTCGAGTTTTAGAAATCCGGCACCCACCTGGAGAACAAGGGAATACAGTTCAAGTTTTGGCAATCAAGCGCCCACCTAGAGAATAAGGGAATATAGTTCAAGTTTTGGCAATTAGGCACCCACCTGGAGAACAAGGGAACACAGTTTGAGTGTTGGCAATAAGGTGCCCACCTGCAGAACAAGGGAATACAGTTCAAGTTTTGGCAATCAGGCGCCCACTTGGAATCAAGGGAATATAGTTCGAGTTTTGGTAATCAGTCGCCTACTTGGATAACAAGGAAATACAGTTCGAGTTTTCGTAATCATGTACCTACCTGGAGAACAAGGGAATACAGTTTAAGTTTTCGCAATCAGGCACCCACCTAGAGAACAAGGGAATACAGTTAAGGTTTTGGAAATCAGGCGCACACCTGGAGAACAAGAGAATACAGTTCAAGTTTTGGCAATTAGGAACCCACCTGGAGAACAAGGGTATACAGTTTGAGTGTTGGCAATAAGGTACCCACCTGGAGAACAAGGGAATATAGTTCAAGCTTTGGCAATCAGGCGCCCACCTAGAGAACAAGGGAATATAGTTTGAGTTTTGGTAATCAGACGCCCACTTGGAGAACAAGGGAATACAGTTCAAGTTTTGGAAATCAGGTGCCCACCTAGAGAACAAGGGAATATAGTTCGAGTTTTGGTAATTAGGTACCTACCTGGAGAACAAGGGAATACAATTCGAGTTTTAGGAATTAGGTACCTACCTGGAGAACAAGGAAATACAATTTATGTTTTCGCAATCAGGCACCCACCTGGAGAACAAGGGAATACAGTTCAAGTTTTGGAAATCAGGCGCCCACCTGGAGAACAAGGGAATACAGTTCAAGTTTTGGCAATTAGGAACCCACCTGGAGAACAAGGGAACACAGTTTGAGTGTTGGCAATAAGGTGCCCACTTGGAGAACAAGGAAATACAGTTCAAGTTTTGGCAATCAAGCGCCCACCTAGAGAACAAGGGAATATAGTTCGAGTTTTGGTAATCAGGCGCCCATTTGGAGAACAAGGGAATACAGTTCAAGTCTTGGAAATCATGCGCCCTCCTGGAGAACAAGGGAATACAGTTCGAGTTTTGGTAATCAGGTAACTTCCTGGTGAACAAGGGAATACAGTTTAAGTTTTCCCAATCAGGCGCCCACCTGGAGAACAAGGGAATACAGTTCAAGTTTTGGAAATCAGGCGCCCACCTGCAGAACAAGGGAATACAGTTCTTGTTTTGACAATAAGGCGCCCAACTGGAGAACAAAGGAATACAGTTCAAGTTTTGGAAATCTGGCGCCCACCTAGAGAATAAGGGAATACAGTTCATGTCTTGGAAATCAGGCGTCCACCTGAAGAACAAAGGAATACAGTTCATGGTTTGGCAATAAGGCGCCCACCTGCAAAACATGGGAATACAGTTCAAGTTTCGGCAATCGGGCTCCCACTTGGAGAATAAGGAAATATAGTTCGGATTTGGGCATTAAGGCGCCTACCCGGAGAATAAGGGAATACATCTCTAGTTTTGGCAATCAGGCGCCCACCTGGAGAACAAGGGAATACAGTTAAAGTTTTGGCAATCAGGCACCCACTTGGAGAATAAGGGAATATAGTTCGAGTTTTAGCAATCAGGCACCCACCCGGAGAACAAGGGAATATAGTTCAAGTTTTGGCAATCAGGCGCCCACCTAGAGAACAAGAGAATACAATTCGAGTTTTTGAAATAAGGTCCTACTTAGAGAACAAGGGAATACAATTCAAGTTTTGGCAATAAGGCGCTCACCTGGAGAAAAAGGGAATACAATTCGAGTTTTTATAATCAGGCGCCTACTTGGAGAACAAGGGAATACAGTTCAAGTTTTGGTAATCAGGTGCCCCATGGAGAACAAGGGAATACATTTCGAGTTTTGGTAATCAGGTACCTACCTGGAGAACAAGGGAATACAGTTTAAGTTTTCGCAATCAAGCGTCCACCTAGAGAACAAGGGAATACAGTTCAAGTTTTGGAAATCAGGCGCCCACCTGGAGAACAAGGGAATATTGTTCATGTTTTGGCAATAAGGCGCCCACCAGGAGAACAAGGGAATACAGGTCAAGTTTTGGAAATCAGGTTCCCACCTAGAGAACAAGGGAATATAGTTCAAGTTTTGGAAATTAGGGGCCCACCTGGAGATCAAGGGAATACAGTTCATGTTTTGGCAATAAGGCGCCCACCTGGAGAACAAGGGAATACAGTTTGAGTGTTGGCAATAAGGTGCCCACCTGCAGAACAAGGTAATACAGTTCAAGTTTTGGCAATCAGGCGCCCACCTGGAATCAAGGGAATATAGTTCGAGTTTTGGTAATCAATCGCCTACTTGGATAACAAGGAAATACAGTTCGAGTTTTCGTAATCATGAACCTACCTGGAGAACAAGGGAATACAGTTTAAGTTTCGCAATCAGGCACCCACCTAGAGAACAAGGGAATACAGTTAAGGTTTTGGAAATCAGGCGCACACCTGGAGAACAAGAGAATACAGTTCAAGTTTTAGCAATTAGGAACCCACCTGGAGAACAAGGGAATACAGTTTGAGTGTTGGCAATAAGGTACCCACCTGGAGAACAAGGGAATATAGTTCAAGCTTTGGAAATCAGGCGCCCACCTAGAGAACAAGGGAATATAGTTTGAGTTTTGGTAATCAGACGCCCACTTGGAGAACAAGGGAATACAGTTAAAGTTTTGGAAATCAGGTGCCCACCTAGAGAACAAGGGAATATAGTTCGAGTTTTGGTAATTAGGTACCTACCTGGAGAACAAGGGAATCAATTCGAGTTTTGGTAATTAGGTACCTACCTGGAGAACAAGGAAATACAATTTATGTTTTCGTAATCAGGCACCCACCTGGAGAACAAGGGAATACAGTTCAAGTTTTGGAAATCAGGCGCCCACCTGGAGAACAAGGGAATACAGTTCAAGTTTTGGCAATTAGGAACCCACCTGGAGAACAAGGGAACACAGTTTGAGTGTTGGCAATAAGGTGCCCACTTGGAGAACAAGGAAATACAGTTCAAGTTTTGGCAATCAAGCGCCCACCTAGAGAACAAGGGAATATAGTTCGAGTTTTGGTAATCAGGCGCCCATTTGGAGAACAAGGGAATACAGTTCAAGTCTTTGGAAATCAGGCGCCCACCTGGAGAACAAGGGAATACAATTCGAGTTTTGGTAATCAGGTAACTTCCTGGAGAACAAGGGAATACTGTTTAAGTTTTCGCAATCAGGCGCCCACCTGGATAATAAGGGAATACAATTCAAGTTTTGGAAATCAGGCGCCCACCTGCAGAACAAGGTAATACAGTTCAAGTTTTGGCAATCAGGCGCCCACCTGGAATCAAGGGAATATAGTTCGAGTTTTGGTAATCAGTCGCCTACTTGGATAACAAGGAAATACAGTTCGAGTTTTCGTAATCATGTACCTACCTGGAGAACAAGGGAATACAGTTTAAGTTTTCGCAATCAGGTACCCACCTAGAGAACAAGGGAATACAGTTAAGGTTTTGGAAATCAGGCGCACACCTGGAGAACAAGAGAATACAGTTCAAGTTTTGGCAATTAGGAACCCACCTGGAGAACAAGGGAATACAGTTTGAGTGTTGGCAATAAGGTACCCACCTGGAGAACAAGGGAATATAGTTCAAGCTTTGGCAATCAGGCGCCCACCTAGAGAACAAGGGAATATAGTTTGAGTTTTGGTAATCAGACGCCCACTTGGAGAACAAGGGAATACAGTTCAAGTTTTGGAAATCAGGTGCCCACCTAGAGAACAAGGGAATATAGTTCGAGTTTTGGTAATTAGGTACCTACCTGGAGAACAAGGGAATCAATTCGAGTTTTGGTAATTAGGTACCTACCTGGAGAACAAGGAAATACAATTTATGTTTTCGTAATCAGGCACCCACCTGGAGAACAAGGGAATACAGTTCAAGTTTTGGAAATCAGGCGCCCACCTGGAGAACAAGGGAATACAGTTCAAGTTTTGGCAATTAGGAACCCACCTGGAGAACAAGGGAACACAATTTGAGTGTTGGCAATAAGGTGCCCACTTGGAGAACAAGGGAATACAGTTCAAGTTTTGGCAATCAAGCGCCCACCTAGAGAACAAGGGAATATAGTTCGAGTTTTGGTAATCAGGCACCCACTTTGAGAACAAGGGAATACAGTTCAAGTTTTGGAAATCAGGCGCCCACCTGGAGAACAAGGGAATACAGTTTGAGTTTTGGTAATCAGGTAACTTCCTGGAGAGCAAGGGAATACAGTTTAAGTTTTCGCAATCAGGCGCCCACCTGGATAATAAGGGAATACAATTCAAGTTTTGGAAATCAGGCGCCCACCTGCAGAACAAGGGAATACAGTTTATGTTTTGGCAATAAGTCGCCCAACTGGAGAACAAAGGAATACAGTTCAAGTTTTGGAAATCTGGCGCCCACCTAGAGAATAAGGGAATACAGTTCATGTCTTGGAAATCAGGCGTCCACCTGAAGAACAAAGGAATACAGTTCATGTTTTGGCAATAAGGCGCCCACCTGCAAAACACGGGAATACAGTTCAAGTTTCGGCAATCGGGCTCCCACTTGGAGAATAAGGAAATATAGTTCGGATTTGGGCATTAAGGCGCCTACCCGGAGAATAAGGGAATACATCTCTAGTTTTGGCAATCAGGCGCCCACCTGGAGAACAAGGGAATACGGTTAAAGTTTTGGCAATCATGCACCCACTTGGAGAACAAGGGAATATAGTTCGAGTTTTAGCAATCAGGCACCCACCTGGAGAACAAGGGAATATAGTTCAAGTTTTGGCAATCAGGCGCCCACCTAGAGAACAAGAGAATACAATTCGAGTTTTTGAAATAAGGTCCTACTTAGAGAACAAGGGAATACAATTCAAGTTTTGGCAATAAGGCGCTCACCTGGAGAAAAAGGGAATACAATTCGAGTTTTTATAATCAGGCGCCTACTTGGAGAACAAGGGAATACAGTTCAAGTTTTGGTAATCAGGTGCCCCATGGAGAACAAGGGAATACATTTCGAGTTTTGGTAATCAGGTACCTACCTGGAGAACAAGGGAATACAGTTTAAGTTTTCGCAATCAAGCGTCCACCTAGAGAACAAGGGAATACAGTTCAAGTTTTGGAAATCAGGCGCCCACCTGGAGAACAAGGGAATATTGTTCATGTTTTGGCAATAAGGCGCCCACCTGGAGAACAAGGGAATACAGGTCAAGTTTTGGAAATCAGGTTCCCACTTAGAGAACAAGGGAATATAGTTCAAGTTTTGGAAATTAGGGGCCCACCTGGAGATCAAGGGAATACAGTTCATGTTTTGGCAATAAGGCGCCCACCTGGAGAACAAGGGAATACAGTTCAAGTTTCGGCGATCAAGCTCCCACTCGGAGAACAAGGAAATACAATTCAGGTTTGGGTATTAAGGCGCCTATCAAGAGAATAAGGGAATACAATTCAAGTTTTGGCAATCAGGCGCCCACCTGGAGAACAAAGGAATACGGTTAAAGTTTTGGCAATCAGGCACCCACCTGGAGAAAAAGGGAATATAGTTTGAGTTTTTGCAATCAGGCTCCCACCTGGAGAACATGGGAATACAGTTCAAGTTTTGGCAATTAGGCTCCCACCTAAAGAACAAGGATATACAGTTCTAGTTTAAGTAATCAGGTGCCCACTTGGAGAACAAAGGAATACAGTTCAAGTTTTTGAAATTAGGCGCCCACCTGGAAAACAAGGGAATACAGTTCGAGTATTGGTAATCAGGTACCTACCTGGAGAACAAGGGAATACAGTTTAAGTTTTCGCAATCAGGCGCCCACTTGGAGAACAAGGGAATACAGTTCAAGTTTTGGCAATCAGGCGCCCACCTGGAGAACAAAGGAATACAGTTCATGTTTTGGCAATAAGGCGCCCACCTGCAGAACACGGGAATACAGTTCAAGTTTCGGCAATCAGGCTCCCACTTGGAGAACAAGGAAATATAGTTCGGGTTTGGGCATTAAGGCGTCTACCTGGAGAATAAGGGAATACATCTCTAGTTTTTGCAATCAGGCGCCCACCTGGAGAACAAGGGAATACGGTTAAAGTTTTGGCATTCAGGCACCCACCTGGAGACAAGGGAATATAGTTCGAGTTTTAGCAATCAGGCACCCACCTGGAGAAAAGGGGAATATAGTTCAAGTTTTGGCAATCAGTAGCCCACCTAGAGAACAAGGGAATACAATTCGAGTTTTTGAAATAAGGTCCTACTTAGAGAACAAGGGAATACAATTCAAGTTTTGGCAATCAGGCGCTCACCTGGAGAAAAAGGGAATACAATTCGAGTTTTTGTAATCAGGCGCCCACTTGGAGAACAAGGGAATACATTTCAAGTTTTGGTAATCAGGTGCCCCTCTGGAGAACAAGGGAATACATTTCGAGTTTTGGTAATCAGGTACCTACCTGGAGAACAAGGGAATACAGTTTAAGTTTTCGCAATCAGGCGCCCAGCTGGAGAACAAGGGAATACAATTCAAATTTTGGAAATCAGGCGCCCACCTGGAGAACAAGGGAATACAGTTCAAGTTTTGAAAATTAGGCGCCCACCTGGAGAACAAGGGAATACAGTTCATGTTTTGGCAATAAGGCGCCCACCTGGAGAAAAAGGGAATACAGTTCAAATTTTGGAAATCAGGCCCTCACCGGGAGAACAAGGGAATACAGTTCATGTTTTGGCAATAAGGCGCCCACCTGGAGAACAAGGGAATACAGTTCAAGTTTCGGCGATCAAGCTCCCACTTGGAGAACAAGGAAATACAATTCAGGTTTGGGTATTAAGGCGCCTATCCAAAAAATAAGGGAATACAATTCAAGTTTTGGCAATCAGGCGCCCACCTGGAGAACAAGGGAATACGGTTAAAGTTTTGGCAATCAGGCACCCACCTAGAGAAAAAGGGAATATAGTTTGAGTATTTGCAATCAGGCTCCCACCTGGAGAACAAGGGAATACAGTTCAAGTTTTGGCAATTAGGCACCCACCTGGAGAACAAGGAAATACAATTCAAGTTTTAGTAATCAGGTGCCCACTTGGAGAACAAGGGAATACAGTTCAAATTTTGGAAATTAGGCGCCCACCTGGAAAACAAGGGAATACAGTTCGAGTTTTGGTAACCAGGTACCTACCTGGAGAACAAAGGAATACAGTTTAAGTTTTCGCAATCAGGCGCCCACTTGGAGAACAAGGGAATACAGTTTAAGTTTTCGCAATCAGGCGCCCACTTGGAGAACAAGGGAATACAGTTCAAGTTTTGGAAATCAGGCGCCCACCTGCAGAACTAGGGAATACAGTCCAAGTTTTGGAAATCAGGTGCCCATCTGCAGAACAAGGGAATACAGTTCATGTTTTGGCAATAAGGCGCCCAGCTGGAGAACAAGGGAATACGGTTCAAATTTTGGAAATCAGGCGCCCACCTGGAGAACAAGGGAATACAGTTCATGTTTTGGAAATCAGGCGTCCACCTAGAGAACAAGGGAATACAGTTCATGTATTGGCAATAAGGTGTCCACCTGGAGAACAAGGGAATATAGTTAAAGTTTCGGCAATCAGGCTCTCACTTGGAGAACAAGGAAATACAGTTCGGGTTTGGGCATTAAGGCACCTACCCGAAGAATAAGGGAATACAGTTCAAGTTTTGGCAATTAGGCACCCACCTGGAGATCAAGAGAATACATTTAAAGTTTTGGAAATTAGGCACCCACCTAGAGAACAAGGGAATATAGTACGAGTTTTAGCAATCAGGCACCCACCTGGAGAACAAGGGAATATAGTTCAAGTTTTGGCAATCAGGCGCCCACCTAGAGAACAAGGGAATACAATTTGAGTTTTTGCAATAAGATCCTACCTAGAGAACAAGGGAATACAATTCAAGTTTTGGCAATTAGGCGCTCACCTGGAGAACAAGGGAATACAGTTCGAGTTTTTGTAATCAGGCGCCCACTTGGAGAACAAGGGAATATAGTTCGAGTTTTGGTAATGAGGTACCTACCTGGAGAACAAGGGAATATAGTTTATGTTTTCGCAATCAGGCGCCCACCTGCAGAACTAGGGAATACAGTCCATGTTTTGGAAATCAGGCGCCTACCTGCAGAACAAGGGAATACAGTTCATGTTTTGGCAATAAGGCGCCCAGCTGGAGAACAAGGGAATACAGTTCAAATTTTGGAAATCAGGCGCCCACCTGGAGAACAAGGGAATACAGTTCAAGTTTTGAAAATTAGGCGCCCACCTAGAGAACAAGGGAATACAGTTCATGTTTTGGCAATAAGGCGCCCACCTGGAGAACAAGGGAATACAGTTAAAATTTTGGAAATCAGGCCCCCACCAGGAGAACAAGGGAATACAGTTCAAGTTTTGGAAATCAGGCGCCCACCTGGAGAACAAGGGAATGCAGTTCATGTTTTGGCAATAAGGCGCCCACCTGGAGAACAAGGGAATACAGTTCAAGTTTCGGCAATCAGGCTCCCACTTGGAGAACAAGGAAATACTGTTCGAGTTTAGGCATTAAGGCGCCTACCCGGAGAATAAGGGAACACAGTTCAAGTTTTGGTAATCAGGCGCCCACCTGGAGAACAAGGGAATACGGTTAAAGTTTTAGCAATCAGTCACCCACCTGGAGAACAAGGAAATATAGTTCGAGTTTTAGCAATCAGGCACTTACATGGAGAATAAGGGAATACAGTTCAAGTTTTGGCAATCAGGCGCCCACCTAGAGAACAAGGGAATACAGTTCGAGTTTTTTCAATAAGGTGCCCACTGGAGAAGAAGGGAATACAGTTCAAGTTTTGGCAATCAGGCGCCCACCTAGTGAACAAGGGAACACAGTTCGAGTTTTGGCAATAAGGTGCCCACCTGGAGAACAAGGGAATACGGTGAGAGAATAAGGGAATACAGTTCATGTTTTGGCAATCAGGCTCCCACCTGGAGAACAAGGGAATATAGTTTGAGTTTTGGTAATCAGGCGCCTACCTGGAGAATATGGGAAAAGAGTTCATGTTTTGGAAATCAGGCGCCCACCTGGAGAATAAAGGAATATAGTTCAAGTTTTGTCAATCAGGTGCCTATATAGAGAACAAGGCGATACAGTTCAAGTTTTCATAATCAGGCGCCCACCTGGAGAATAATGGAATATAGTTCAACTCTTGGGAATCAGGCGCCTACCTAGAGAACGAGGGAATACAGTTCGAGTTTTTGTAATCAGGCGCCTACCTGGAGAACAAGGGATTACAGATTAAGTTTTCGCAATCAGGCGCCCACTTGGAGAACAAGGAAATACAGTTCGAGTTTTAGCAATCAGGCGCTAACTTGGAGAACAAGGGAATACAGTTCATATTTTGGAAATCAGGTGCCCACCTGGAAAATAAAGGAATATAGTTCAAGTTATGTCAATCATGTGCCCACATAGGGAAGAAGGCGATACAATTCAAGTTTTCATAATCAGGCGCCCACCTGGAGAACAAGGGAATACAGTTCAAGTTTTGGCAATCAGGCGCCCACCTGGAGAACAAGGGAATACAGTTCAAGTTCTGGCAATCAGGCGCCCACCTGGAGAACAAGGGAATACAGTTCAAGTTCTGGCAATCAGGCACCCACCTGGAGAACAAGGGAATACAGTTCAAATTTAGGAAATCAGGCGCCCACCTGGAGAACAAGGGAATACAGTTCATGTTTTGGAAATCAGGTGTCCACCTAGAGAACAAGGGAATACAGTTCATGTATTGGCAATAAGGTGCCCACCTGGAGAACAAGGGAATATAGTTCAAGTTTCGGCAATCAGGCTCTCACTTGGAGAACAAGGAAATACAGTTCGGGTTTGGGCATTAAGGCACCTACCCGGAGAATAAGGGAATACAGTTCAAGTTTTGGCAATTAGGCGCCCACCTGGAGATCAAGGGAATACAGTTAAAGTTTTTGCAATCAGGCACCCACCTAGAGAACAAGGGAATATAGTACGAGTTTTAGTAATCAGGCACCCACCTGGAGAACAAGGGAATATAGTTCAAGTTTTGGCAATCAGGCGCCCACCTAGAGAACAAGGGAATACAGTTTGAGTTTTTGCAATAAGGTCCTACCTAGAGAACAAGGGAATACAATTCAAGTTTTGGCAATCAGGCGCTCACCTGGAGAACAAGGGAATACAATTCAAGTTTTGGCAATCAGGCGCTCACCTGGAGAACAAGGGAATACAGTTCGAGTTTTTGTAATCAGGCGCCCACTTGGAGAACAAGGGAATATTGTTCGAGTTTTGGTAATGAGGTACCTACCTGGAGAACAATTGAATATAGTTTATGTTTTCGCAATCAGGCACCCACCTGCAGAACTAGGGAATACAGTCCATGTTTTGGAAATCAGGCGCCCACCTGCAGAACAAGGGAATACAGTTCATGTTTTGGCAATAAGGCGCCCAGCTGGAGAACAAGGGAATACAGTTCAAATTTTGGAAATCAGGCGCCCACCTGGAGAACAAGGGAATACAGTTTAAGTTTTGGAAATTAGGCGCCCACCTGGAGAACAAGGGAATACAATTCATGTTTTGGCAATAAGGCGCCCACCTGGAGAACAAGGGAATACAGTTCAAATTTTGGAAATCAGGCCCCCACCGGGAGAACAAGGGAATACAGTTCAAGTTTTGGAAATCAGGCGCCCACCTGGAGATCAAGGGAATATAGTTCATGTTTTGGCAATAAGGCGCCCACCTGGAGAACAAGGGAATACAGTTCAAGTTTCGGCAATCAGGCTCCCACTTGGAGAACAAGGAAATACTGTTCGAGTTTGGTCATTAAGGCGCCTACCCGGAGAATAAGGGAATACAGTTCAAGTTTTGGTAATCAGGCGCCCACCTGGAGAACAAGGGAATACGGTTAAAGTTTTGGCAATCAGTCACCCACCTGGAGAACAAGGGAATATAGTTCGAGTTTTAGCAATAAGGCACCTACATGGAGAATAAGGAAAACAGTTCAAGTTTTGGCAATCAGGCGCCCACCTAGAGAAAAAGGGAATACAGTTCGAGTTTTTTCAATAAGGTGTCCACCTGGAGAACAAGGGAATACAGTTCAAGTTTTGGCAATCAGGAGCCCATCTGGACAACGAAGGGAATACAGTTAGAGTTTTGGTAATCAGGCGCCACCTGGAGAATAAGGGAATATAGTTCCAGTTTTGGCAATCAGGCGCCAAATTGGAGAACAAAGAAATACAATTCGAGTTTTGGCAATCAGACGCCTACCCGGAGAATAAGGGAATACAATTCAAGTTTTGGCAATCACGCGCTCACCTGGAGAACAAGGGAATACAATTCAAGTTTTGGCAATCAGGCACCCACCTGGAGAACATGGGAATACAGTTAGAGTTTTGGCAATCAGGCGCCCACCTGGAGAACAAGAGAATACAGTTTAAGTTTTCGCAATCAGGTGCCCACCTGGATAACAACGGAATACAGTTCCAGTTCTGGCAATCAGGCACCCACCTAGAGAACAAAGGAATACAGTTAAAGTTTTGACAATCAGGCGCGCACTTGGAGAACAAAGGAATACAGTTCAAGTTCTGGTAATCAGGCAACCATCTGGAGAACAAGGGAATACAGTTAAAGTTTTGGCAATCAGGCGCTCATCTGGAGAACAAGGGAATATAGTTAAAGTTTTGGCAATAAGGCACCCACCTAGAGAACAAGGGAATACAGTCCAAGTTTTTGCAATCAGGTGCCCACCTGGAGAACAAGGGAATAAAATTTGAGTTTTGTCAATCAGGCACCCACCTGGAGAAAAAGGGAATACTATTCAAGTTTTGGCAATCAGGTGCCCACCTAGAAAACAAGGGAATACAGTTCAAATTTTGGCAATTTGGCGCCCACTTTGAGAACATAGAAATATAGTTAAAGTTTTGGAAATCAGGCACCCACCTGGAGAACAAGGGAATACAGTTCGAGTTTTGGCAATCAGGCGCCAACCTGGAGAACGAGGGAATACAATTCATGTTTTGGAAATATGGCGCCCACCTAGAGAATAAAGGAATATAGTTCAAGTTTTGTCAATCAGGTGCCCACATAGGGAACAAGGCGATACAGTTCAAGTTTTCATAATCAGGCGCCCACCTGGAGAACAAGGGAATATAGTTCAAGTTTTGGCAATCAGGCGCCCACGTGGAGAACAAGGGAATACAGTTCAAGTTTTGGCAATCAGGCTCCCACATGGAGAACAAGGGAATACGGTTAAAGTTTTGGCAATCAGGCACCCACCTGGAGAACAAGGGAATATAGTTCGAGTTTTAGCAATCAGGCACCCGCCTGGAGAACAAGGGAATACAATTCAAATTTTGGCAATCAGGCGCACACCTAGAGAACACGGGAATATAGTTCGAGTTTTTGCAATAAGGTGCCCACCTTGAGAATAATCAGGCGCCCTCTTGGAGAACAAGCGAATACAGTTCAAGTTTTAGTAATCAGGCGCTCACTTAGAGAACAAAGGAATACAGTTCAAGTTTTGGCAATCAGGCAACCACCTGGAGAACAAGGGAATACAGTTCAAGTTTTGGCAATTAGGCGCCCACCTGGAGAATAAGGGAATATAGTTCAAGTTTTTGCAATCAGGCGCCCACCAAGAGAACAAGGGAATACAGTTCGAGTTTTGGCAATAAGATTCCCACCTGGTGGACAAGGGAATACAGTTCAAGTTTAGGCAATCAGGCGCCCACCTACAGAACAAGGGAATACAATTTGAGTTTTGGAAATATGGCGCTCATTTGGAGAACAAGGGAACACAGTTCAAGTTTCGGCAATCAGGCTCCCACTTGGAGAACAAAGAAATACCTTTCGAGTTTGGGCATTAAGGTGCCTACCCGGAGAATAAGGTAATACAGTTCAATTTTTGGCAATCAGGCACCCACCTGGAGAACAAGGGAATACGGTTAAAGTTTTGGCAATCAGGCACCCACCTGGAGAAAAAGGGAATATAGTTCGAGTTTTAGCAAACAGGCACCCACCTGGAGAACAAGGGAATACAGTTCAAGTTTTGGAAATCAGGCGCCCACATAGAGAATAGGGGAATACAGTTCGAGTTTTTGCAATAAGGTGCCCACGTAGAGAACAAAGGAATAGAGTTCATGTTTTGGAAATTAGGCACCCACCTGGAGAACAAGGGAACACAATTTGAGTGTTGGCAATAAGGTGCCCACCTGGAGAAAAAAGGAATATAGTTCAAGTTTTGGCAATCAGGCGCCCACCTGGAGAACTAGGGAATACAGTTCGAGTTTCGGTAATCAGGCGTCCACTTGGAGAACAAGGGAATACAGTTCAAGTTTTGGCAATCAGGCACCCACTTGGAGAACAAGGGAATACTATTCGAGTTTTGGTAATCAGGTACCTACCTGGAGAACAAGGAAATATAATTTAAGTTTTCGCAATCAGGGCCCACCTGGAGAATAAGGGAATACAGTTTCATGTTTTGGCAATAAGGCGCCCACTTGGAGAACAAGGGAATACAGTTAAAGTTTTGGCAATTAGGCGCCCACCTGGAGAACAAGGGAATACAGTTTCGTGTTTTGGCAATCAGACGCCCACCTGGAGAACAAGGGAATACAGTTCAATCTTTGTTAATCAGGCGCCCACCTGAAGAACAAGGGAATACAGTTCATGTTTTGGCAATCAGGCGCCCACTTGGAGAACAAGGGAATATAGTTAAAGTTTTTGCAATCAGGCGCCTACCCGGAGAAAAAAGGAATGCATTTCGAGTTATGGCAATCAGGCGCCCACCAATAGAACAAGGAAATACAGTTAATGTTTTGGCAATCAGGCACCCATCTGGAGAACAAGGGAATACAGTTTGAGTTTTGGCAATCAGGTGCCCACTTGGAGAACAAGGGAATACAGTTCATGTTTTGGAAATCAAGTGCGTACCTCGAGAATAAAGGAATATAGTTAAAGCTTTGTCAATGAGGTGCCCACATAGAGAACAAGGCGATACAGTTCAAGTTTTCATAATCAAGCGCCCACCTGGAGAACAAGGAAATATTGTTCAAGTTTTGCAAATCAGGCGCCCACCTGGAGAATAAGGGAATAAAGTTCATGTTTTGGCAATTAGGCGCCCACTTGTAGAACTAGGGAATACAAGTCAAGTTTTGTCAATCAGGCACCAACTTTAAGAATAAGGAAAAACAGTTCGAGTTTAGGCATTCAGGCGCCTACCCGAAGAATAAAGGAATCAAGTTTCGTCAATCAGGCTCCCACCTGGAGAACAAGGGAATACAATTAAAATTTTGGCAATAAAGCACCCACCTGGAGAACAAGGCGATACAGTTCAAGTTTTCATAATCAAGCGCCCACCTGGAGAACAAGGAAATATTGTTCATGTTTTGGAAATCAGGCGCCCACCTAGAGAATAAAGGAATATAGTTCAAGTTTTGTCAATTAGGCGCCCACCTGTAGAACTAGGGAATACAGGTCAAGTTTTGTCAATCAGGCGCCAACTTTGAGAATAAGGAAAAACAGTTCGAGTTTGGGCATTCAGGCGCCTACCCGAAGAATAAAGGAATACAGTTCAAGTTTTGTCAATCAGGCTCCCACCTGGAGAACAAGGGAATACAATTAAAATTTTGGCAATAAAGCACCCACCTGGAGAACAAGGGAATACAGTTCGAGTTTTGGTAATTAGGCACCCGCCTGGAGAATAAGGGAATACAATTCAAGTTTTGGCAATCAGGCGCACACCTAGAGAACACGGGAATACAGTTCGAGTTTTTGCAATAAGGTGCCCACCTAGAGAACAAGGGAATACAGTTCAAGTTTTGGCAATCAGGAGCCCACCTGGAGAACAAGGGAATACAGTTCGAGTTTTGGTAATCATGCGCCCACCTGGAGAACAAGGGAATATAGTTCAAGTTTTGGCAATCAGGCGCCCACTTGGAGAACAAGGAAATACAATTCGAGTTTTGGCAATCAGGTGCCTACCCGGAGAATAAGGGAATACAATTCAAGTTTTGGCAATCAGGTGCCCACCTGGAGAACAAGGGAATACAATTAATGTTTTGGCAATCAGGCACCCACCTGGAGAACAAGGGAATACTGTCCGAGTTTTGGCAATCAGACGGCCACCTGGAGAACAAGGGAATATAGTTTGAGTTTTCGCAATCAGGTGCCCACATAGAGAACAAGGGAATACAGTTCAAGTTTTGGCAATCAGGCACCCACTTGGAGAACAAGGGAATACTGTTCGAGTTTTGGTAATCAGGTACCTACCTGGAGAACAAGGAAATACAATTTAAGTTTTCGCAATCAGGGCCCACCTGGAGAATAAGGGAATAAAGTTCGGTTTTGGCAATCAGGCACCCACCTAGAGAACAAGGGAATACAGTTAAAGTTTTGGCAATTAGGCGCCTACCTGGAGAACAAGGGAATACAGTTCGTGTTTTGGCAATCAGACGCCCACCTGGAGAACAAGGGAATACAGTTCAATCTCTGTTAATCAGGCGCTCACCTGAAGAACAAGGGAATACAGTTCATGTTTTGGCAATCAGGCGCCCACTTGGAGAAGAAGGGAATATAGTTAAAGTTTTTGCAATCAGGAACCTACCCGGAGAAAAAAGGAATGCATTTCGAGTTATGGCAATCAGGCGCCCACCAATAGAACAAGGGAATACAGTTAATGTTTTGGCAATCAGGCACCCATCTGGAGAACAAGGAATACAGTTTGAGTTTTGGCAATCAGGTGCCCACCTGGAGAACAAGGGAATACAGTTCATGTTTTTGAAATCTAGCGCCTACCTCGAGAATAAAGGAATATAGTTAAATCTTTGTCAATCAGGTGCCCACATAGAGAACAAGGCGATACGGTTCAAGTTTTCATAATCAAGTGCCCACCTGGAGAACAAGGAAATATTGTTCAAGTTTTTGAAATCAGGCGCCCACCTGGAGAATAAGGGAATAAAGTTCATGTTTTGGCAATTAGGCGCCCACCTGTAGAACTAGGGAATACAGGTCATGTTTTGTCAATCAGGCACCAACTTTGAGAATAAGGAAAAACAGTTCGAGTTTGGGCATTCAGGCGCCTACCCGAAGAATAAAGGAATACACTTCAAGTTTTGTCAATCAGGCTCCCACCTGGAGAACAAGGGAATACAATTAAAATTTTGGCAATAAAGCACCCACCTGGAGAACAAGGAAATACAGTTCGAGTTTTGGCAATTAGGCACCCACCTGGAGAATAAGGGAATACAGTTCAAGTTTTGGCAATCAGGCGCCCACCTAGAGAACAAGGGAATACAGTTCGAGTTTTGGCAATATGGTGCCCACCTAGAGAACAAGGGAATACAGTTCAAGTTTTGGCAATCAGGAGCCCACCTGGAGAACAAGGGAATACAGTTCGAGTTCTGGTAATCAGGCGCCCACCTGGAGAACATGGGAATATAGTTCAAGTTTTGGCAATCAGGCGCCCACTTGGAGAACAAGGAAATACAATTCGAGTTTTGGCAATCAGGTGCCTACCCGGAGAATAAGGGAATACAATTCAAGTTTTGGCAATCAGGTGCCCACCTGGAGAACAAGGGAATAAATTTAATGTTTTGGCAATCAGGCACCCACCTGGAGAACAAGGGAATACAGTCCGAGTTTTGGCAATCAGACGGCCACCTGGAGAACAAGGGAATACAGTTTGAGTTTTCGCAATCAGGTGCCCACATAGAGAACAAGGGAATACAGTTCCAGTTCTTGCAATTAGGCGCCCACCTGGAGAACAAAGGAATATAATTTGAGTTTTGGTAATCAGGCGCCTGCCTGGAAAACAAGGGAATATAGTTCAAATTTTCGAAATCAGGCGCTCACCTAGAGAACAAGGAAATACAGTTCACGTTTTGGCAATCATGTGCCCACCTGGAGAACAAGGGAATACAGTTCAAGTTTTGGCAATCATGCGCCCACCTGGAGAACATGGGAATATAGTTCAAGTTTTCGCAATCAGGCGCCCACCTGGAGAACAAAGGAATATAGTTCAAGTATTGGCAATTAGGTGCCCACCTGGAGAACAAAGGAATACAGTTTGAGTTTTGGCAATCAGGCGCCTACCCGAAGAACAAGTGAATGCAGTTCGAGTTTTAGCAATCAGGCGCCCACCTAGAGAACAAGGGAATATAGTTCAAGTTTTGGCAATCAGGCACCCACCTGTAGAACAAGGGGATGCAGTTTGAGTTTTGGCAATCAAGCGCCCACCTGGAGAATAAGAGAATACAGTTCATGTTTTGGCAATCAGGCACCCACCTGGAGAACAATGGAATACAGTTCGAGTTTTGGCAATAAGGTGCCCACCTGGAGAACAAGGGAATACAGTTCAAGCTTTGGCAATCAGGTGCCCACCTAGAGAAAAAGGGAATACAGTTTGAGTTTTGGCAATAAGGTGCCCACCTGGAGAACAAGGGAAATAAGGTGCCCACCTGGAGAACAAGGGAATACAGTTCAAGTTTTGGCAATAAGGCTCCCACCTGGAGAACAAGGGAATACAGTTCATGTTTCGTCGATCAGGCTCCCACTTGGAGAACAAGGAAATACAGTTCGGGTTTGGGCATTAAGGCGCCTACCCGGAGAATAAGGGAATACAATTCATGTTTTGGCAATCAGGCACCCACCTGGAGAACAAGGGAATACAATACAAGTTTTGGCAACCAGGTGCTCACCTGGAGAACAAGGGAATATAGTTCATGTTTTGGCAATCAGGCGCCTAACCGGAGAATAAGGAATACAGTTCAAGTTTTGGCAATAAGGTTCCAACCTGGCGGACAAGGGAATAAAGATCAAGTTTTGGCAATTAGGCGCCCACCTGGAGAACAAGGGAATACAGTTCGAGTTTTGGCAATCAGGCACCCACCTGGAGAACAAGGGAATACAGTTCGAGTTTTGGTAATAAGGTGCCTGCCTGGAGAACAAGGGTATACAGTTCAAGTTTTTGCAATCAGGTGCCTACCTGGAGAACAAGGGAACACAGTTCGAGTTTCGATAATAAGGTGCCCACCTAGAGAAAAAGGGAATACGGTGGGAAAATAAGGTAATACAGTTCAAGTTTTGGCAATTAGGCTCCCACCTGGAGAAAAAGGGAATATAGTTTGAGTTTTGGTAATCAGGCGCCTACCTAGAGAATAAGGGAATACAGTTCATGTTTTGGAAATCAGGCGCCCACCTGTAGAATAAAGGAATATAGTTCAAGTTTTGTCAATCAGGTGCCCACATAGAGAACAAGGTGATATAGTTCAAGTTTTCATAATCAGGCGCCCACCTGGAGAACAATGGAATAAAGTTCAAGTCTTAGCAATCAGGCGCCCACCTGGAGAACGATGGAATACAGTTCGAGTTTTTGTAATCAGGCTCCCACCTGGAGAACAAGAGAATATAGTTCATGTTTTGGCAATCAGGCTCCCACTTGGAGAACAAGGAAATACAGTTCGAGTTTTGGCAATCAGGTGCCTCCCCAGAGAATAAGAGAATACAGTTAAAGTTTTGGTAATCAGGCACCCACCTAAAGAACAAGCGAATACAGTTCAAGTTTTGGCAATAAGGTTCCAACCTGGTGGACAAGGGAAAAAAGTTCAAGTTTTGGCAATCAGGCGCCCACCTGGAGAACAAGGGAATACATATCGAGTTTTGGTAATCAGGCGCCCACTTGGAGAACAAGGGAATAGAGTTCAAGTTTTGGCAATCAGGTGCCCACCTAGAGAACAAGGGAATACAGTTCGAGTTTTGGTAATCAGGCACCTACCTGGAGAACAAGGGAGTACAGTTCATGTTTTCGCAATCAGACGCCCACTTGGAGAACAAAGTATTACAGTTCAAGTTTTGGCAATCAGGCGCCCACCTGGAGAACAAGGGAATACAGTTCGAGTTTTGGTAATCAGGCGCCCACCTGGAGAACAAGGGAATACAGTTCAAGTTTTGGCAATCAGGCACCCACCTGGAGAACAATGGAATACAGTTCAAGTTTTGGCAATAAGGTGCCCACCTGGAGAACAAGGGAATATAATTCAAGTTTTCATAATCAGGCGCCCACCTAGAGTCCAAAGGAATACAATTTTAGTTTTCGCAATCATGTGCCCAACTGGAGAACAAGGGAATACAGTTCAAGTTTTGGCAATCAGGCGCCCACCTAGAGAACAAGGGAACATAATTCGAGTTTTGGCAATAAGGTGCCAACCTGGAGAACTAGGCACCCACCTGGATAACAAGGGAATACAGTCCGAGTTTTTCCAATTAGGCGCCCACCTAGAGAACAAGGGAATATAGTTTGAATTTTGGTAATCAGGCGCCTACCTGGAGAATAAGGGAATACAGTTCATGTTTTGGAAATCAGGCGCCCACCTGGAGAATAAAGGAATATAGTTCAAGTTTTGTCAATCAGGTGCCCACATAGAGAACAAGGCGATACAGTTCAAGTTTTCATAATCAGGTGCCCACCTGGAGAATAATGGAATATAGTTCAAGTCTTGGCAATCAGGCGCCCACTTAGAGAACGAGGTAATACAGTTCGAGTTATGGTAATCAGGCGCCCACCGAGAGAACAAGAGAATATAGTTCAAGTTTTGGAAATCAGGCGCCCATTCGTAGAACAAGGAAATCCAATTCGAGTTTTGGCAATTAGGCGCCTACCCGGAGAATAAGGGAATACAGTTCAAGTTTTGGGAATCACGCGCCCACTTGGAGAACAAGGAAATACAGTTAAAGTTTTGGCAATCAGGAACCCACCTGGAGAACAAGAGAATACAGTTCGAGTTTTGGCAATCAAACGCCAACCTGGAGAATAAGGGAATACAGTTCGAGTTTTGGCAATCAGGCGCCCACCTGGAGAACAAGGGACTACAGTTCGAGTTTTGGTAATCAGGCGCCTACCTGGAGAACAAGGGAATACAGTTGATGTTTTGGAAATCAGGCACCCACCTAGAGAATAAGGGAATATAGTTCAAGTTTTCGCAATCAGGCGCCTTCCCAGAGAAAAAGGGAATGTAGTTCGAGTTTGGGCAATCAAGCACCCGCCTATAGAACAAGGGAATACAGTTAAAATTTTGGCAATCAGGCACCCATATGGAGAACAAGGTAATATAGTTCGAGCTTTGGCAATTAGACGCCCACCTGGAGAACAAGGAAATACAGTTCAAGTTTTGGAATTCAGGCGCCCACCTCGAGAACTAAGGAATGCAGTTCATGTTATGGCAATCAAGCGCCCACCTGAAGAAAAAGGGAATACAGTTCAAGTTTTTGCAATTAGGCGCCTACTTGGAGAACAAGGAAATACAGTTCAATTTTTGGCATTCAAGCTCCTACCCGGAGAATAAGAAAATACACTTTAAGTTTTGGCAATCAGGCACCCACCAGGAGAACAAGGGAATACAGTTCGAGTTTTAGCAATCAGGCACCCACTCGGAGAACAAGGGAATATAGTTTGAGTTTTCGCAATCAGGTGCCCACCTGGAGAACAAGGGAATGTTGTTCGAGTTTTGGCAATCAGGCCTCCACCTGGAGAACAAGGGAATACAGTTCAAGTTTTGGCAATCAGGCGCCCGCCTAGAGAACGAGGGAATATAGTTCAAGTTTTGGCAATTAGGTGCCAACCTGGACAACAAAGGAATACAGTTCGAGTTTTGGTAATCAGGCGCCCACCTGGAGAACAAGGGAATACAGTTCAAGTTTTGGCAATCAGGTGCCCACCTAGAGAACAAGAGAGTACAGTTCGAGTTTTGGCAATAAGGTGCCCACCTGGAGAATAAAGGGAATACAGTTCATGTTTTGGAAATCAGGTGCCCACCTGGAGAACAAGGGAATACAGTTCGAGTTTTGGTAATCAGGCACCTACCTGGAGAACAAGGGAATACAGTTCATGTTTTCGCAATCAGACGCCACCTGGAGAACAAGGGAATACAGTTCAAGTTTTGGCAATCAGGCGCCCACCTGGAGAACAAGGGAATACAGTTCGAGTTTTGGTAATCGGGTGCCCACCTGGAGAACAAGGGAATACAGTTCAAGTTTTGGCAATCAGGCACCCACCTGGAGAACAATGTAATACAGTTCGAGTTTTGGCAATAAGGTGACCACTTGGAGAACAAGGGAATACAGTTCAAGTTTTCATAATCAGGCGCCCACCTAGAGAACAAGGGAATACAATTCGAGTTTTGGCAATCAGGTGCCCACATGGAGAACAAAGGAATACAGTTCAAGTTTTGGCAATCAGGCGGCCGCCTGGAGAACAAGGGAACACAATTCGAGTTTTGGCAATAAGGTGCCAACCTAGAGAACAAGGGAATACGGTGGGAGAACAAGGGAATATACTTTGAATTTTGGTAATCATGCGCCTACCTAGAGACTAAGGGAATACAGTTCATGTTTTGGAAATCAGGCGCCTACCTGGAGAATAAAGGAATATAGTTCAAGTTTTTTCAATCAAGTGCCCACATAGAGAACAAGGCGATACAGTTCAAGTTTTCATGATCAGGCGCCCACCTGGAGAACAATGGAATATAGTTCAAGTCTTGTTAATCAGGTGCCCAACTAGAGAACGAGGGAATACAGTTCGAGTTTTGGTAATCAGGCGCCCACCTGGAGAATAATAGAATATAGTTCAAGTTTTGGCAATCAGGCGCCAACCTGGAGAATAAGGGAATACAGTTTGAGTTTTGGCAATCAGGCGCCCACCTGGAGAATAAGGAAATATAGTTCAAATTTTGGAAATCAGGCGCCCACCTGGAGAACAAGGGAATAGATTTCGAGTTTTGGTAATCAGGAGCCTACCTGGAGAACAAGGGAATACAGTTGATGCTTTGGCAATCAGGCACCCACCTTGAGAATAAGGGAATATAGTTCAAGTTTTCGCAATCAGGCGCCTACCCAGAAAAAAAGGGAATGCAGTTCGAGTTTGGGCAATCAAGCGCCCACCTATAGAACAAGGGAATACAGTTAAAGTTTTGGCAATCAGGCACCCATATGGAGAACAAGGTAATACAGTTCGAGCTTTGGCAATCAGACGCCCACCTAGAGAACAAGGGAATACAATTCAAGTTTTGGAATTCAGGCGCCCACCTCGAGAACAAGTGAATACAGTTCATGTTTTGGCAATCAAGCACCCACCTGAAGAAAAAGGGAATACAGTTCAAGTTTTTGCAATCAAGCGCCTACTTGGAGAACAAGGAAATACAGTTCGATTTTTGGCATTCAAGCGCCTACCCGGAGAATACGGAAATACACTTTAACTTTTGGCAATTAGGCACCCACCAGGAGAACAAGGGAATACAGTTCGAGTTTTGGCAATCAGGCGCCCACTTGGAGAACAAGGGAATACAGTTTGAGTTTTCGCAATCAGGTGCCCACCTGGAGAACAAGGGAATACATTTCCAGTTCTGGCAATTAGGCGCCCACCTGGAGAACAAGGGAATATAGTTTGAGTTTTGGCAATCAGGCACGTACCCGAAGAACAAGGGAATGCTGTTCGAGTTTTGGCAATCAGGCGTCCACCTAGAGAACAAAGGAATACAGTTCGAGTTTTGGCAATTAGGTGCCAACCTGGAGAATAAGGGAATACAGTTCAAGTTTTGGCAATCAGGCACCCACCTAGAAAACAAGGGAATATAGTTTGAGTGTTGGCAATTAGGCGCCAACCTGGAGAATAAGGGAATACAGTTCAAGTTTTGGCAATCAGGCACCCACCTAGAGAACAAGGGAATACAGTTCGAGTTTTGGCAATATGGTGCCCACCTAGAAAACAAGGGAATACAGTTCAAGTTTTGGCAATCAGGAGCCTACTTGGAGAACAAGGGAATACAGTTAGAGTTTTGGTAATCAGGCGCCCACCTGGAGAACAAGGGAATATAGTTTAAGTTTTGGCAATCAGACGCCAACTTGGAGAATAAGGAAATACAATTCGTGTTTTGGCAATCAGGAGCCTACCCGGAGAATAAGGGAATACAATTCAAGTTTTGGCAATCACGCGCCCACCTGGAGAACCAGGAAATACAGTTAAAGTTTTGGCAATCAGGCACCCACCTGGAGAACAAGAGAATACAGTCCGAGTTTTGGCAATCAGGCGCCCACCTGGAGAACACGGGAATACAGTTCGAGTTTTGGTAATCGGGCGCCCACCTGGAGAACAAGGGAATATAGTTCAAGTTTTGGCAATTAGGCACCCACCTGGAGAACAAGGGAATATAGTTTGAGTTTTTGTCATAAGGCGCCTACCCGAAGAACAAGGGAATGCAGTTCGGGATTTGGCAATCAGGCGCCCACCTGGAGAACAAGGGAATACAGTTCAAGCTTTGGAAATCAGGCACCCACCTGTAGAACAATGGAATACAGTTCGAGTTTTGGCAATAAGGTGCCTACCTGGAGAACAAGTGAATACAGTTCAAGTTTTGGCAATCAGGTGCCCACCTAGAGAACAAGGGAATACAGTTCGAGTTTTGGCAATAAGGTTCCAACCTGGTGGACAAGGGAATACAGTTCAAGTTTAGGCAATCAGGCGCCCACCTAGAGAACAAGAGAATATAATTTGAGTTTTGGAAATATGGTGCCCACTTTGAGAACAAAGGAAAACAATTCATGTTTTGGCAATCAGGCACCCACTTGGAGAACAAGGGAATACAGTTCGAGTTTTGGCAATAAGGTGACCACCTGGAGAACAAGGGAATACAATTCAAGTTTTGACAATCAGGCGCCCACCTGGAGAACAAGGGAACACAGTTCGAGTTTTGACAATAAGGTGACCACCTGGAGAACAAGGGAATACGGTGGGAAAATAAGGGAATACAGTTCAAGTTTTGGCAATAAGGCTCCCACCTGGAGAACAAGGGAATATAGTTTGAGTTTTGGTAATCAGACGCCTACATAGAGAATAAGGGAATACAGTTCATGTTTTGGAAATCAGGCGCCCACCTAAAGAATAAAGGAATATAGTTCAAGTTTTGTCAATCAGGTGCCCACATAGAGAAAAAGGTGATACAGTTCAAGTTTTCATAATCAGGCGCCCACCTGGAGAATAATGGAATTTAGTTCAAGTCTTGGCAATCAGGCACCCACCTGGAGAACGAGGGAATACAGTTAAAGTTTTGGCAATCAGGCACCCACTTGGAGAACAAGGGAATACAGTTCAAGTTTAGGCAATCGGGCACCTACCTGGAGAACAAGGGAATACAATTCAAGTTTTGGGCATTAAGGCGCCCACCCGGAGAATAAGGGAATACAGTTCAAGTTTTGGCAATCAGGCGCCCACCTGGAGAACAAGGAAATACAGTTAATGTTTTGGCAATCAGGCACCCACCTAGAGAACAGGGGAATACAATTCGAGTTTTGGCAATCAGACGCCAACCTGGAGAAGAAGGGAATACAGTTCATGTTTTGGAAATATGGCGCCCACTTGGAGAATAAAAGAATATAGTTCAAGTTTTCTCAATCAGGTGCCCACATAGGGAACAAGGCGATACAGTTCAAGTTTTCATAGTCAGGCGCCCACCTGGAGAACAAGTGAATATAGTTCAAGTTTTGGCAATCAGGCGCCCACCTGGAGAACAAGGGAATACAGTTCGAGTTTTGGTAATCAGGCGCCCACCTGGAGAACAAGGAAATACAGTTCGAGATTTGGCAATTAGGCACCCACCTGAAGAACAAGGGAATACAGTTAAAGTTTTGGCAATCATGCGGCCACCTGGAGAACACGAGAATAGAGTTCAAGTTTTGGCAATCAGGCGCCCACCTGGAGAACAAGGGAATATAGTTCAAGTTTTGGAAATCAGGCGCCCACCTGGAGAACAAAGGAATACAGTTTGAGTTTTGGAAATCAGGCATCTACCCGAAGAACAAAGGAATACAGTTTGAGTTTTGGCAATCAGGCGCCCACCTGGAGAACAAGGGAATGCAGTTTGAGTTTTGGCAATCAGGCGCCCACCTGGAGAACAAGGGAATAAAGTTCATGTTTTGGCAATCAGGCACCCACCTGGAGAACAATGGAATACAGTTCGAGTTTTGGCAATAAGGTGCCCACCTGGAGAACAAGGGAATACAGTTTGAGTTTTGGCAATATGGTGCCCACCTGGAGAACAAGGGAATACAGTTCAAGTTTTGGCAATCAGGTGCCCACCTGGAGAACAAGGGAATACAGTTTGAGTTTTGGTAATCAGGCACCTACCTGGAGAACAAGGGAATACAGTTCATGTTTTCGCAATCAGACGCCCACCTGGAGAACAAGGGAATACAGTTCAAGTTTTGGCAATCAGGCACCCACCTGAAGAACAAGGGAATACAGTTCAAGTTTTATCTATCAGGCGCTCACCTGGAGAACAAGGGAATATTGTTTAAGTTTTGGCAATCAGGCGCCTACCTGGAGAACAAAGGAATATAGTTCGAGTTTTGGCAATAAGGTTCCAACCTGGTGGACAAGGGAAAACAGTTCAAGTTTATGCAATCAGGCGCCCACCTAGAGAACAAGGGAATAAAATTTGAGTTTTGGAAATATGGCACCCACTTGGAGAACAAAGGAATACAATTCATGTTTTGGCAATCAGGCACCCACCTAGAGAACAAGGGAATACAGTTCGAGTTTTGGCAATATGGTGCCCACCTAGAAAACAAGGGAATACAGTTCAAGTTTTGGCAATCAGGAGCCTACTTGGAGAACAAGGGAATACAGTTAGAGTTTTGGTAATCAGGCGCCCACCTGGAGAACAAGGGAATATAGTTCAAGTTTTGGCAATCAGGCGCCAACTTGGAGAACAAGGAAATACAATTCGTGTTTTGGCAATCAGGCGCCTACCCGGAGAATAAGGGAATACAATTCAAGTTTTGGCAATCACGCGCCCACCTGGAGAATAAGGGAATACAATTAATGTTTTGGCAATCAGGCACTCACCTGGAGAACAAGAGAATACAGTCCGAGTTTTGGCAATCTGGCGCCCACCTGGAGAACACGGGAATACAATTGAGTTTTCACAATAAGGAACCCACCTGAAGAACAAGGGAATATAGTTCAAGTTTTGGCAATTAGACGCCCACCTGGAGAACAAGGGAATATAGTTTGAGTTTTTGTAATCAGGCGCCTACCCGAAGAACAAGGGAATGTAGTTCGGGTTTTGGCAATCAAGCGCCCACCTGGAGAACAAGGGAATACAGTTCAAGCTTTGGCAATCAGGCACCCATCTGTAGAACAATGGAATATAGTTCGAGTTTTGGCAATAAGGTGCCTACCTGGAGAACAAGTGAATACAGTTCAAGTTTTGGCAATCAGGTGCCCACCTAGAGAACAAGGGAATACAGTTCGAGTTTTGGCAATAAGGTTCCAACCTGGTGGACAAGGGAATACAGTTCATGTTTAGGCAATCAGGCGCCCACCTAGAGAACAAGAGAATATAATTTGAGTTTTGGAGATATGGTGCCCACTTTGATAACAAAGGAAAACAATTCATGTTTTGGCAATCAGGCACCCACCTGGAGAACAAGGGAATACAGTTCGAGTTTTGGCAATAAGGTGACCACCTGGAGAACAAGGGAATACAATTCAAGTTTTGGCAATCAGGCGCCCACCTGCAGAACAAGGGAACACAGTTCGAGTTTTGACAATAAGGTGCCCACCTGGAGAACAAGGGAAAACGGTGGGAAAATAAGGGAATACAGTTCAAGTTTTGGCAATCAGGCTCCCACCTGGAGAACATGGGAATATAGTTTGAGTTTTGGTAATCAGGCGCCTACCTTGAGAATAAGGGAATACAGTTCATGTTTTGGAAATCAGGCGCCCACCTGGAGAATAAAGGAATATATTTCAAGTTTTGTCAATCAGGTGCCCACATAGAGAACAAGGTGATACAGTTCAAGTTTTCATAATCAGGCACCCACCTGGAGAATAATGGAATATAGTTCATGTCTTGGCAATCAGGCACCCACCTGGAGAACAAGGGAATACAGTTCAAGTTTAGGCAATCAGGCACCTACCTGGAGAACAAGGGAATACAGTTCAAGTTTTGGGCATTAAGGCGCCCACCCGGACAATAAGGGAATACAGTTCAAGTTTTGGCAATCAGGTGCCCACCTGGAGAACAAGGAAATACAGTTAAAGTTTTGGCAATCAGGCACCCACCTAGAGAACAGGGGAATACAATTCGAGTTTTGGCAATCAGACGCCAACCTGGAGAAGAAGGGAATACAGTTCATGTTTTGGAAATATGGCGCCCACTTGGAGAATAAAAGAATATAGTTCAAGTTTTCTCAATCAGGTGCCCACATAGGGAACAAGGCGATACAGTTCAAGTTTTCATAGTCAGGCGCCCACCTGGAGAACAAGTGAATATAGTTCAAGTTTTGGAAATCAGGCGCCCACCTTGAGAACAAGGGAATACAGTTCGAGTTTTGGTAATTAGGCGCCCACCTGGAGAACAAGGGAATACAGTTCGAGTTTTGGCAATCAGGCGCCCACCTGAAAAACAAGGGAATACAGTTAAAGTTTTGGCAATCATGCGCCCACCTGGAGAACACAGGAATATAGTTCAAGTTTAGGCAATCAGGCGCCCACCTGGAGAACAAGGGAATATAGTTCAAGTTTTGGAAATCAGGCGCCCACCTGGAGAACAAAGGAATACAGTTCGAGTTTTGGCAATCAGGCGCCCACCTGGAGAACAAGGGAATGTAGTTCGAGTTTTGGCAATCAGGCGCCCACCTGGAGAATAAGGGAATAAAGTTCATGTTTTGGCAATCAGGCACCCACCTGGAGAACAATGGAATACAGTTCGAGTTTTGGCAATAAGTTGCCCACCTTGAGAACAAGGGAATACAGTTTGAGTTTTGGCAATAAGGTGTCCACCTGGAGAACAAGGGAATACAGTTCAAGTTTTGGCAATCGGGTGCCCACCTGGAGAACAAGGGAATACAGTTTGAGTTTTGGTAATCAGGCACCTACCTGGAGAACAAGGGAATACAGTTCATATTTTCGCAATCAGACTCCCACCTGGAGAACAAGGGAATACAGTTCAAGTTTTGGTAATCAGGCACCCACCTGAAGAACAAGGGAATACAGTTCAAGTTTTGGCAATCAAGCGCTCACCTGGAGAACAAGGGAATATAGTTCAAGTTTTGGCAATCACGCGCCTATCTGGAGAACAAGGGAATATAGTTTGAGTTTTGGCAATAAGGTTCCAACCTGGTGGACAAGGGAATACAGTTCAAGTTTATTCAATCAGCGCCCACCTAGAGAACAAAGGAATAAAATTTGAGTTTTGGAAATATGGCACCCACTTGGAGAACAAAGGAATACAATTCATATTTTGGCTATCAGGCACCCACCTAGAGAACAAGGGAATACAGTTCGAGTTTTGGCAATAAGGTGCCCACCTGGAGAAAAAGGGAATACAGTTCAAGTTTTGGCAATCAGGCGCCCACCTGGAGAACAAGGGAACACAGTTCGAGTTTTGACAATAAGGTGCCCACCTAGAGAACAAGGGAATACAGTGGGAAAATAAGGTAATACAGTTCAATTTTTGGCAATTAGGCTCCCACTTGGAGAATAAGGGAATATAGTTTGAGTTTTGGTAATCAGGCGCCTACCTGGAGAATAAGGAAATACAGTTCATGTTTTGTAAATCAGGCGCCCACCTGGAGAATAAAGGAATATAGTTCAAGTTTTGTTAATCAGGTGCCCACATAGAGAACAAGGTGATACAGTTCAAGTTTTCATAATAAGGCGCCCACCTGGAGAACAATGGAATATAGTTCAAGTTTTACCAATCAGGCGCCCACCTGGAGAACGAGGGAATACAGTTCTAGTTTTGGTAATCAGGCTCCCACCTGGAGAACAAGAGAATATAGTTCACGTTTTGCCAATCAGGCTCCCACTTGGAGAACAAGGAAATACAGTTCGAGTTTTGGCAATCAGGCACCCACCTAGAGAACAAGGAAATACAGTTAAAGTTTTGGCAATCAGGCACCCACCTAGAGAACAAGGGAATACAGTTCGAGTTTTGGCAATCAGGCTCCAACCTGGAGAACAAGGGAATACAGTTCATGTTTTGGAAATATGGCGCCCACCTGGAGAATACATGAATATAGTTCATGTTTTGTCAATCAGGTGCCCACATAGGGAACAAGGCGATACAGTTCAAGTTTTCATAATCAGGCGCCCACCTGGAGAACAAGGGAATATAGTTCAAGTTTTGGCAATCAGGCACCGACCTGGATAACAAAGGAATACAGTTCGAGTTTTGGTAATCAGGCGCCCACCTGGAGAACAAGGGAATACGGTTCAAGTTTTGGCAATTAGGTGCCAACCTAGAGAACAAGGGAATACAGTTCGAGTTTTGGCAATCACGCGACCACCTGGAGAAAAAGGTAATACAGTTAAAGTTTTGGCAATCTGGCACCCACCTGGAGAACAAGGGAATATAGTTCATGTTTTGGCAATTAGGTGCCTACCAAGAGAACAAAGGAATACAGTTCGAGTTTTGGCAATAAGGTGCCCACCTGGAGAACAAGGGAATACAGTTCAAGTTTTGGCAATCAGGTGCCCACCTGGAGAACAAGGGAATACAGTTCGAGTTTTGGTAATCAGGCACCTACCTGGAGAACAAGGGAATACAATTCATGTTTTCGCAATCAGACGCCCACCTGGAGAACAAGGGAATACAATTAAAGTTTTGGCAATCAGGCGGCCACCTGGAGAACAAGGGAATACAGTTCAAGTTTTGTTAATCAGGCACCCACCTGGAGAATAATGGAATACAGTTTGAGTTTTGGCAATAAAGTGACCACCTGGAGAACAAGGGAATACAGTTCAAGTTTTCTTAATCAGGCGCCCACCTAGAGAACAAGGGAATACAATTTGAGTTTTGGCGATCAGGTGCCCACCTGGAGAACAAGGGAACACAATTCGAGTTTTGGCAATAAGGTGCCAACCTGGAGAACAAGGGATTACGGTGGGATAATAAAGGAATACACTTCAAGTTTTGGCAATCAGGCGCCCACCTAGAGAACAATGGAATATAGTTTGAATTTTGGTAATCAGGCGCCTACCTGGAGAATAAGGGAATACATTTCATGTTTTGGAAATCAGGCGCCCACCTGGAGAATAAAGGAATATAGTTCAAGTTTTTTCAATCAGGTGCCCACATAGAGAACAAGGCGATACAGTTCAAGTTTTCATAATCAGGTGCCTACCTGGAGAATAATAGAATATAGTTTAAGTCTTGGCAATCAGGCGCTCAACTGGAGAACGAGGGAATACAGTTCGAGTTTAGGTAATCAGGCGCCCACCTAGAGAACAAGAGAATATAGTTCAAGTTTTGGCAATCAGGCGCCCACTTGGAAAACAAGGTTATACAGTTCGAGTTTTGGCAACCAGGCGCCTACCCGGATAATAAGGGAATACAGTTCAAGTTTTGGCAATCACGCGCCCACCTGGAGAACAAGGTAATACAGTTAAAGTTTTGGCAATCAGGTGCCTACCTGGAGAACAAGGGAATACAGTTCGAGTTTTGGCAATAAGGTTCCAACCTGGTGGACAAGGGAATACAGTTAAAGTTTATGCAATCAGGCGCCCACCTAGAGAACAAAGGAATAAAATTTGAGTTTTGGAAATATGGCACCCACTTGGAGAACAAAGGAATACAATTCATGTTTTGGCTATCAGGCACCCACCTAGAGAACAAGGGAATACAGTTCGAGTTTTGGCAATAAGGTGCCCACCTTGAGATCAAGGGAATACAGTTTGAGTTTTGGCAATAAGGTGCACACCTGGAGAACAAGGGAATATAGTTCAAGTTTTGGCAATCGGGTGCCCACCTGGAGAACAAGGGAATACAGTTTGAGTTTTGGTAATCAGGCACCTACCTGGAGAACAAGTGAATACAGTTTATGTTTTCGCAATCAGACGCCCACCTGGAGAACAATGGAATACAGTTCGAGTTTTGGCAATAAGGTGCCCACCTTGAGAACAAGGGAATACAGTTTGAGTTTTGGCAATAAGGTGCCCACCTGGAGAACAAGGGAATACAATTCAAGTTTTGGAAATCGGGTGCCCACCTGGAGAACAAGGGAATACAGTTTGAGTTTTGGTAATCAGGTACCTACCTGGAGAACAAGGGAATACAGTTCATGTTTTCGCAATCAGACGCCCACCTGGAGAACAAGGGAATACAGTTCAAGTTTTGGCAATCAGGCACCCACCTGAAGAACAAGGGAATACAGTTCAAGTTTTGGCAATCAAGCGCTCACCTAGAGAACAAGGGAATATAGTTCAAGTTTTGGCAATCAGGCGCCTACCTGGAGAACAAGGGAATACAGTTCGAGTTTTGGCAATACGGTTCCAACCTGGTGGACAAGGGAATACAGTTCAAGTTTATGCAATCAGGCACCCACCTAGAGAACAAAGGAATAAAATTTGAGTTTTGGAAATATGGCACCCACTTGGAGAACAAAGGAATACAATTCATGTTTTGGCTATAAGGCACCCACCTAGAGAACAAGGGAATACAGTTCGAGTTTTGGCAATCAGGCGCCTACCTAGAGAACAAGGGAATACAATTTGAGTTTTGGCGATCAGGTGCCCACCTGGAGAACAAGGGAACATAGTTCGAGTTTTGACAATAAGGTGCCCACCTAGAGAACAAGGGAATACAGTGGGAAAATAAGGTAATACAGTTCAAGTTTTGGCAATTAGGCTCCCACTTGGAGAATAAGGGAATATAGTTTGAGTTTTGGTAATCAGGCGCCTACCTGGAGAATAAGGGAATTCAGTTCATGTTTTGTAAATCAGGCGCCCACCTGGAGAATAAAGGAATATAGTTCAAGTTTTGTCAATCAGGTGCCCACATAGAGAACAAGGTGATACAGTTCAAGTTTTCATAATAAGGCGCCCACTTGGAGAACAATGGAAGATAGTTCAAGTTTTCGCAATCAGGCGCCCACCTGGAGAACGAGGGAATACAGTTCGAGTTTTGATAATCAGGCTCCCACCTGGAGAACAAGAGAATATAGTTCACGTTTTGCCAATCAGGCTCCCACTTGGAGAACAAGGAAATACAGTTCGAGTTTTGGTAATCAGGTGCCTACCCGGAGAATAAGAGAATACAGTTCAAGGTTTGGCAATCAGGCGCCCACCTGGAGAACAAGGAAATACAGTTAAAGTTTTGGCAATCAGGCACCCACCTAGAGAACAAGGGAATACAGTTTGAGTTTTGGCAATCAGGCTCCAACCTAGAGAACAAGGGAATACAGTTCATGTTTTGGAAATATGGCGCCCACCTGGAGAATACAGGAATATAGTTCATGTTTTGTCAATCAGTTGCCCACATAGGGAACAAGGCGATACAGTTCAAGTTTTCATAATCAGGCGCCCATCTGGAGAACAAGGGAATATAGTTCAAGTTTTGGCAATCACGCGCCGACCTGGATAACAAAGGAATACAGTTCGAGTTTTGGTAATCGGGCGCCCACCTGGAGAACAAGGGAATACGGTTCAAGTTTTGGCAATTAGGTGCCCACCTAGAGAACAAGGGAATACAGTTCGAGTTTTGGCAATAAGGTGCCCACCTGGAGAACAAGGGAATACAGTTCAAGTTTTGGCAATCAGGTGCCCAACTGGAGAACAAGGGAATACAGTCCAAGTTTTAGTAATCAGGCACCTACCTGGAGAAAAAGGGAATACAATTCATGTTTTCGCAATCAGACGCCCACCCGGAGAACAAGGGAATACAATTCAAGTTTTGGCAATCAGGCGCCCACCTGGAGAACAAGGGAATACAGTTCAAGTTTTGTTAATCAGGCACCCACGTGGAGAACAATAGAATATAGTTCGAGTTTTGGCAATAAAGTGACCACCTGGAGAACAAGGGAATACAGTTCAAGTTTTTATAATCAGGCGCCTACCTAGAGAACAAGGGAATACAATTTGAGTTTTGGCGATCAGGTGCCCACCTGGAGAACAAGGGAACACAATTCGAGTTTTGGCAATAAGGTGCCAACCTGGAGAACAAGGGAATACGGTGGGAGAATAAGGGAATACACTTCAAGTTTTGGCAATCAGGCGCCCACTTGGAGAACAAGGGAATATAGTTTGAATTTTGGTAATCAGGCTCCTACCTGGAGAATAAGGGAATACAGTTCATGTTTTAGAAATCAGGCGCCCACCTGGAGAATAAAGGAATATAGTTCATGTTTTGTCAATCAGGTGACCACATAGAGAACAAGGCGATACAGTTCAAGTTTTCATAATCAGGTGCCTACTTGGAGAACAATGGAATATAGTTCAAGTCTTGGCAATCAGGCACCCAACTGGAGAACAAGGGAATACAGTTCGAGTTTAGGTAATCAGGCGCCCACCTAGAGAACAAGAGAATATAGTTCAAGTTTTGGCAATAAGGCGCCCACCTGGAGAATAAAGGAATATAGTTTGAATTTTGGTAATCAGGCGCCTACTTGGAGAATAAGGGAATACAGTTCATGTTTTGGAAATTAGGCGCCCACCTGGAGAATAAAGGAATATAGTTCAAGTTTTGTCAATCAGGTGCCCACATAGAGAACAAGGCGATACAGTTCAACTTTTCATAATCAGGTGCCTACCTGGAGAACAATGGAATATAGTTCAAGTCTTGGCAATCAGGCGCCCAACTGGAGAACGAGGGAATACAGTTCGAGTTTAGGTAATCAGGCGCCCACCTAGAGAACAAGAGAATATAGTTCAAGTTTTGGCAATAAGGCGCCCACTTGGAAAACAAGGTTATACAGTTCGAGTTTTGTTAATCAGGCACCCACGTGGAGAACAATAGAATATAGTTCGAGTTTTGGCAATAAAGTGACCACCTGGAGAACAAGGGAATACAGTTCAAGTTTTTATAATCAGGCGCCTACCTAGAGAACAAGGGAATACAATTTGAGTTTTGGCGATCAGGTGCCCACCTGGAGAACAAGGGAACATAGTTCGAGTTTTGACAATAAGGTGCCCACCTAGAGAACAAGGGAATACAGTGGGAAAATAAGGTAATACAGTTCAAGTTTTGGCAATTAGGCTCCCACTTGGAGAATAAGGGAATATAGTTTGAGTTTTGGTAATCAGGCGCCTACCTGGAGAATAAGGGAATTCAGTTCATGTTTTGTAAATCAGGCGCCCACCTGGAGAATAAAGGAATATAGTTCAAGTTTTGTCAATCAGGTGCCCACATAGAGAACAAGGTGATACAGTTCAAGTTTTCATAATAAGGCGCCCACTTGGAGAACAATGGAAGATAGTTCAAGTTTTAGCAATCAGGCGCCCACCTGGAGAACGAGGGAATACAGTTCGAGTTTTGATAATCAGGCTCCCACCTGGAGAACAAGAGAATATAGTTCACGTTTTGCCAATCAGGCTCCCACTTGGAGAACAAGGGAATACAGTTCAAGTTTTCATAATCAGGCGCCCACCTAGAGAACAAGGGAATATAATTTGAGTTTTGGCGATCAGGTGCCCACCTGGAGAACAAGGGAACACAATTCGAGTTTTGGCAATAAGGTGCCAACCTGGAGAACAAGGGAATACGGTGGGAGAATAAGGGAATACACTTCATGTTTTGGCAATCAGGCGCCCATCTAGAGAACAAGGGAATATAGTTTGAATTTTGGTAATCAGGCGCCTACCTGGAGAATAAGGGAATACAGTTCATGTTTTGGAAATCAGGCACCCACCTGGAGAATAAAGGAATATAGTTCAAGTTTTGTCAATCAGGTGCCCACATAGAGAACAAGGCGATATAGTTCAAGTTTTCATAATCAGGTGCCTACCTGGAGAACAATGGAATATAGTTCAAGTCATGGTAATCAGGCGCCCAACTGGAGAACGAGGGAATACAGTTTGAATTTAGGTAATCAGGCGCCCACCTAGAGAACAAGAGAATATAGTTCAAGTTTTGGCAATCAGGCGCCCACTTGGAAAACAAGGTTATACAGTTCGAGTTTTGGCAATTAGGCGCCCACTTGGAGAATAAGGGAATACAATTTGAGTTTTCACAATCAGGTGCCCACCTGTAGAACAAGGGAATACATTTCCAGTTCTGGCAATTAGGCGCCTACCTGGAGAACAAGGGAATATAGTTTGAGTTTTGGCAATCAGGCACCTACCCGAAGAACAAGGGAATGCTGTTCGAGTTTTGGCAATCAGGCGTCCACCTGGAGAACAAGGGAATACAATTAATGTTTTGGCAATTAGGCACCCACCTGGATAACAAGGGAATACAGTCCGAGTTTTTCCAATTAGGCGCCCACCTAGAGAACAAGGGAATATAGTTTGAATTTTGGTAATCAGGCGCCTACCTGGAGAATAAGGGAATACAGTTCATGTTTTGGAAATCAGGCGCCCACCTGGAGAATAAAGGAATATAGTTCAAGTTTTGTCAATCAGGTGCCCACATAGAGAACAAGGCGATACAGTTCAAGTTTTCATAATCAGGTGCCTACCTGGAGAACAATGGAATATAGTTCAAGTCTTGGCAATCAGGCGCCCAACTGGAGAACGAGGGAATGCTGTTCGAGTTTAGGTAATCAGGCGCCCACCTAGAGAACAAGAGAATATAGTTCATGTTTTGGCAATCAGGCGCCCACTTGGAAAACAAGGGTATACAGTTCGAGTTTTGGCAACCAGGCGCCTACCCGGAGAATAAGGGAATACAGTTCAAGTTTTGGCAATCACGCGCCCACCTGGAGAACAAGGTAATATAGTTAAAGTTTTTGGCAATCTGGCACCCTCCTGGAGAACAAGGGAATACAGTTCGAGTTCTGGCAATCAGGCGCCAACCTGGAGAATAAGGGAATACAGTTTAAGTTTTGGCAATCAGGCGTCCACCTGGAGAAGAAGGGAATATAGTTCATGTTTTGGCAATTAGGCGCCCACCTGGAGAACAAGGGAATACAGTTCGAGATTTGGAATTCAGGCGCCCAACTCGAGAACAAGGGAATGCAGTTGATGTTCTGGCAATCAGGCACCCACCTAGAGAATAAGGGAATATAGTTCATGTTTTCGTAATCAGGCGCCTACCCAGAGAGAAAGGGATGCAGTTCGAGTTTGGGCAATCAAGCGCCCACCTATAGACCAAGGGAATACAGTTAAAGTTTTGGCAATCAGGCACCCATATGGAGAACTAGGTAATACAGTTCGAGCTTTGGCAATTAGACGCCCACCTGGAGAACCAGGGAATACAGTTCAAGTTTTGGAATTCAGGCGTCCACCTCGAGAACAAGGGAATGCAGTTCATGTTCTGGCAATCAAGCGCCCACCTGAAGAAAAAGGGAATGTAATTCAAGTTTTTGCAATCAGGCGCCTATTTGGAGAACAAGGAAATACAATTCGATTTTTTGCATTCAAGCGCCTACCCGGAGAATACGGAAATACACTTTAAGTATTGGCAATCAGGCACCCACCAGGAGAACAAGGGAATACAGTTCGAGTTTTGGCAATTAGGCGCCCACTTGGAGAATAAGGGAATACAATTTGAGTTTTCACAATCAGGTGCCCACCTGTAGAACAAGGGAATACATTTCCAGTTCTGGCAATTAGGCGCCTACCTGGAGAACAAGGGAATATAGTTTGAGTTTTGGCAATCAGGCACCTACCCGAAGAACAAGGGAATGCTGTTCGAGTTTTGGCAATCAGGCGTCCACCTGGAGAACAAGGGAATACAATTAATGTTTTGGCAATTAGGCACCCACCTGGATAACAAGGGAATACAGTCCGAGTTTTTCCAATTAGGCGCCCACCTAGAGAACAAGGGAATATAGTTTGAATTTTGGTAATCAGGCGCCTACCTGGAGAATAAGGGAATACAGGTGGGAGAATAAGGGAATACACTTCAAGTTTTGGCAATCAGGCGCCCACCTAGAGAACAAGGGAATATAGTTTGAATTTTGGTAATTAGGCGCCTACCTGGAGAATAAGGGAATACAGTTCATGTTTTGGAAATCAGGCGCCCACCTGGAGAATAAAGGAATATAGTTCAAGTTTTGTCAATCAGGTGCCCACATAGAGAACAAGGCGATACAGTTCAAGTTTTCATAATCAGGTGCCTACCTGGAGAACAATGGAATATAGTTCAAGTCTTGGAAATCAGGCGCCCAACTGGAGAACGAGGGAATGCAGTTCGAGTTTAGGTAATTAGGCGCCCACCTAGAGAACAAGAGAATATAGTTCAAGTTTTGGCAATCAGGCGCCCACTTGGAAAACAAGGGTATACAGTTCGAGTTTTGGCAACCAGGCGCCTACCCGGAGAATAAGGGAATACAGTTCAAGTTTTGGCAATCACGCGCCCACCTGGAGAACAAGGTAATATAGTTAAAGTTTTTGGCAATCTGGCACCCTCCTGGAGAACAAGGGAATACAGTTCGAGTTTTGGCAATCAGGCGCCAACCTGGAGAATAAGGGAATACAGTTTAAGTTTTGGCAATCAGGCGTCCACCTGGACAAGAAGGGAATATAGTTCAAGTTTTGGCAATTAGGCGCCCACCTGGAGAACAAGGGAATACAGTTCGAGATTTGGAATTCAGGCGCCCACCTCGAGAACAAGGGAATGTAGTTCATGTTCTGGCAATCAGGCACCCACCTAGAGAATAAGGGAATATAGTTCAAGTTTTCGTAATCAGGCGCCTACCCAGAGAAAAAGGGATGCAGTTCGAGTTTGGGCAATCAAGCGCCCACCTATAGAACAAGGGAATACAATTAAAGTTTTGGCAATCGGCACCCATATGGAGAACTAGGTAATACAGTTCGAGCTTTGGCAATCAGACGACCACATGGAGAACCAGGGAATACAGTTCAAGTTTTGGAATTCAGGCGTCCACCTCGAGAATAAGGGAATGCAGTTCATGTTCTGGCAATCAAGCGCCCACCTGAAGAAAAAAGGAATGTAATTCAAGTTTTTGCAATCAGGCGCCTATTTGGAGAACAAGGAAATACAGTTCGATTTTTTGCATTCAAGCGCCTACCCGGAGAATACGGAAATACACTTTAAGTATTGGCAATCAGGCACCCACCAGGAGAACAAGGGAATACAGTTCGAGTTTTGGCAATTAGGCGCCCACTTGGAGAACAAGGGAATACAATTTGAGTTTTCACAATCAGGTTCCCACCTGGAGAACAAAGGAATACATTTCCAGTTCTGGCAATTAGGCGCCTACCTGGAGAACAAGGGAATATAGTTTGAGTTTTGGCAAGAAGGCACCTACCCGAAGAACAAGGGAATGTTGTTCGAGTTTTGGCAATTAGGCGTCCACCTGGAGAACAAGGGAATACAATTAATGTTTTGGCAATTAGGCGCCCACCTGGAAAACAAGGGAATACAGTATGAGTTTTCGCAACCAGGTGCCCACCTGGAGAACAAGGGAATATAGTTCAAGTTCTGGCAATTAGGCGCCCACCTGGAGAACAAGGGAATATAGTTTGAGTTTTGGTAATCAGGCGCCTGCCTTGAAAACATGGGAATACAGTTCAAGTTTTCGAAATCAGGCGCCCACCTAGTTAACAAGGGAATACAGTTCATGTTTTGGCAATCATGCGCCCACCTGGAGAACAAGGGAATACAGTTTAAGTTTTGGCAATCATGCAGCCACCTGGAGAACACGGGAATATAGTTCAAGTTTTCGCAATCAGGCACCCACCTGAAGAATAAGGGAATATAGTTCAAGTTTTGGCAATCAGGCGCCCACCTGGAGAACAATAGAATACAGTTTGAGTTTTGGCAATCAGGCGCCTACCCGAAGAACAAGGGAATGCAATTCGAGTTTTAGTAATCAAGCGCCCACCTGGAGAACAAGGGAATATAGTTTAAGTTTTTGCAATCAGGCACCCACCTGTAGAACAATGGAATACAGTTCGAGTTTTGGCAATAAGGTGCCTACCTGGAGAACAAGTGAATACAGTTGAAGTTTTGGCAATCAGGTGCCCACCTAGATAACAAGGAAATACAGTTCGATTTTTGGCAATAAGGTGCCCACCTGGAGAACAAGGGAATACAGTTCAAGTTTTGGAAATAAGGTGGCCACCTGGAGAACAAGGGAATACAGTTCAAGTTTTCATAATCAGGCGCCCACCTAGAGAACAAGGGAATACAATTTGAGTTTTGGCGATCAGGTGCCCACCTGGAGAACAAGGGAATACAGTTCAAGTTTTGGCAATCAGGCGCCCACCTGGAGAACAAGGGAACACAAATCGAGTTTTGGCAATAAAGTACCAACCTGGAGAACAAGGGAATACAGTGGGAGAATAAGGGAATACAGTTCATATTTTGGAAATCAGGCGCCCACCTGGAGATTAAAGGAATATAGTTCAGGTTTTGTCAATCAGGTGCCCACATAGAGAACAAGGCGATACAGTTCAAGTTTCCATAATCAGGCGCCCACCTGGAGAACAATGGAATATAGTTCAAGTCTTGGCAATCAGGCGCCCAACTGGAGAACAAGGGAATACATTTCCAGTTCTGGCAATTAGGCGCCCACCTGGAGAACAAGGGAATATAGTTTGAGTTTTGGCAATCAGGCGCCTACCCGAAGAACAAGGGAATGCTGTTCGAGTTTTGGGAATCAGGCGTCCACCTGGAGAATAAGGGAATACAGTTCAAGTTTTGGCAATCAGGCGCCTGCCTAGAAAACAAGGGAATATAATTCAAGTTTTGGCAATCAGGCGCCCACCTGGAGAACAAAGGAATACAGTTTGAGTTTTAGAAATCAGGCGCCTACCCGAAGAACAAGGGAATGCAGTTCGAGTTTTGGTAATCAAGCGCCCACTTGGAGAAGAAGGGAATACAGTTCGAGTTTTGGCAATCAAGCGTCCACCTGGAGAACAAGGGAATACAGTTCAAGTTTTGGCAATCAGGTGCCCGCCTAGAGAACAAGAGAATATAGTTCAAGTTTTGGCAATCAAGAGCCTACCTGGAGAACAAGGGAATACAGTTCGAGTTTTGGCAATTAGGCGCCAACCTAGAGAATAAGGGAATACAGTTCAAGTTTTGGCAATCAGGCGCCCACCTAGAGAACAAGGGAATACACTTCGACTTTTAGCAATATGGTTCCCACCTAGAGAACAAGGGAATACAATTCAAGTTTTGGCAATCAGGAGCCCATCTGGAAAACGAAGGGAATACAGTTAGAGTTTTGGTAATCAGGCGCCACCTGGAGAATAAGGGAATATAGTTCCAGTTTTGGCAATCAGGCGCCAAATTGGAGAACAAAGAAATACAATTCGAGTTTTGGCAATCAGACGCCTACCCGGAGAATAAGGGAATACAATTCAAGTTTTGGCAATCACGCGCTCACCTGGAGAACAAGGGAATACAATTCAAGTTTTGGCAATCAGGCACCCACCTGGAGAAGAAGGGAATACAGTTTGAGTTTTGGTAATCAGGCACCTACCTGGAGAACAAGGGAATACAGTTCATGTTTTCGCAATCAGACGCCCACCTGGAGAACAAGGGAATACAGTTCAAGTTTTGGCAATCAGGCACCCACCTGAAGAACAAGGGAATACGGTTCAAGTTTTGGCAATCAGGCACCCACCTGTAGAACAATGGAATACAGTTCGAGTTTTGGCAATAAGTTGCCTACCTGGAGAACAAGTGAATACAGTTCAAGTTTTGGCAATCAGGTGCCCACCTAGATAACAAGGGAATACAGTTCGAGTTTTGGAAATAAGGTGCCCACCTGGAGAACAAGGGAATACAGTTCAAGTTTTGGCAATAAGGTGCCCACCTGGAGAACAAGGGAATACTGTTCAAGTTTTCATAATCAGGCGCCCACCTAGAGAACAAGGGAATACAATTTGAGTTTTGGCAATCAGGCGCCTACCCGAAGAACAAGGGAATGCAGTTCGAGTTTTGGCAATCAGGCGCCCACCTGGAGAACAAGGGAATACAGTTCAAGTTTTAGCAATCAGGCACCCACCTGTAGAACAATGGAATACAGTTCGAGTTTTGGCAATAAGGTGCCTACCTGGAGAACAAGTGAATACAGTTCAAGTTTTGGCAATCAGGTGCCCACCTAGAAAACAAGGGAATACAGTTCGAGTTTTGGCAATAAGGTGCCCACCTGGAGAACAAGGGAATACAGTTCAAGTTTTGGCAATAACCTAGAGAACAAGGGAATACAGTTCAAGTTTTCATAATCAGGCGCTCACCTAGAGAACAAGGGAATACAATTTGAGTTTTGGCGATCAGGTGCCCACCTGGAGAACAAGGGAATACAGTTCAAGTTTTGGCAATCAGGCGCCCACCTGGAGAACAAAGGAACACAATTCGAGTTTTGGCAATAAGGTGCCAACCTGGAGAACAAGGGAATACGGTGGGGAAATAAGGGAATACACTTCAAGTTTTGGCAATCAGGCTCCCACCTGGAGAACAAGGGCATATAGTTTGAATTTTGGTAATCAGGCGCCTACCTGGAGAATAAGGGAATACAGTTCATGTTTTGGAAATCAGGCGCCTACCTGGAGAATAAAGGAATATAGTTCAGGTTTTGTCAATCAGGTGCCCACATAGAGAACAAGGTGATACAGTTCAAGTTTTCAAAATCAGGCGCCCACCTGGAGAACAATGGAATATAGTTCAAGTCTTGGCAATCAGGCACCCAACTGGAGAACAAGGGAATACATTTCCAATTCTGGCAATTAGGCGCCCACCTGGAGAACAAGGGAATATAGTTTGAGTTTTGGCAATCAGGCGCCTACCCGAAGAACAAGGGAATGCTGTTCGAGTTTTGGCAATCAGGCGTCCACCTGGAAAACAAGGGAATACAGTTCAAGTTTTGGCAATCAGGCGCCACCTGGAGAACGAGGGAATACAGTTCAAGTTTTGGTAATCAGGCGCCCACCTGGAGAACAAAGGAATACAGTTTGAGTTTTAGCAATCAGGAGCCTACCCGAAGAACAAGGGAATGCAGTTCGAGTTTTGGTAATCAAGCGCCCACTTGGAGAACAAGGGAATACAGTTAGAGTTTTGGCAGTCAGGCGTCCACCTGGAGAACAAGGGAATACAGTTCAAGTTTTGGCAATCAGGCGCCCGCCTAGAGAACAACGGAATATAGTTCAAGTTTTGGCAATCAAGAGCCTACCTGGAGAACAAGGGAATACAGTTCGAGTTATGGCAATTAGGCGCCCACCTAGAGAATAAGGAAATACAGTTCAAGTTTTGGCAATCAGGCGCCCACCTAGAGAACAAGGGAATACACTTCGACTTTTGGCAATATGGTGCCCACCTAGAGAACAAGGGAATACAGTTCAAGTTTTGGCAATCAGGAGCCCATCTGGAAAACAAGGGAATACAGTTAGAGTTTTGGTAATCAGGCGCCCACCTGGAGAATAAGGGAATATAGTTCAAGTTTTGGCAATCAGGAGAACAAGGAAATACAATTCGAGTTTTGGCAATCAGACGCCTACCCGGAGAATAAGGGAATACAATTCAAGTTTTGGCAATCACGCGCTCACCTGGAGAACAAGGGAATACAATTAATGTTTTGGCAATCAGGCACCCACCTGGAGAACAAGGGAATACAGTTTGAGTTTTGGTAATCAGGCACCTACCTGGAGAACAAGGGAATACAGTTCATGTTTTCGCAATCAGACGCCCACCTGGAGAACAAGGGAATACAGTTCAAGTTTTGGCAATCAGGAACCCACCTGAAGAACAAGGGAATACAGTTCAAGTTTTGGCAATCAAATGCCCACCTGGAGAACAAGGGAATGCAGTTTGAGTTTTGGTAATCAGGCGCCTGCCTGGAAAACAAGGGAATACAGTTCAAGTTTTCGAAATCAGGCGCCCACCTAGAGAACAAGGGAATACAGTTTAAGTTTTGGCAATCATGCGCCCACCTGGAGAACAAGGGAATACAGTTCAAGTTTTGGCAATCATGTGCCCACCTGGAAAACACGGGAATATAGTTCAAGTTTTCGCAATCAGGCGCCCACCTGAAGAACAAGGGAATATACTTCAAGTTTTGGCAATCAGGCGCCCAACTGGAGAACAAAGGAATACAGTTTGAGTTTTGGCAATCAGGCGCCTACCCGAAGAATAAGGGAATGCAGTTCGAGTTTTGGCAATCAGGCGCCCACCTGGAGAACAAGGGAATACAGTTCAAGTTTTGGCAATCAGGCACCCACCTGTAGAACAATGGAATACCGTTCGAGTTTTGGCAATAAGGTGCCTACCTGGAGAACAAGTGAATACAGTTCAAGTTTTGGGAATCTGGTGCCCACCTAGAGAACAAGGGAATACAGTTCAAGTTTTGGCAATAAGGTGCCCACCTGGATAACAAGGGAATACAGTTCAAGTTTTGGCAATAAGGTGCCCACCTGGAGAACAAGGGAATACAGTTCAAGTTTTCATAATCAAGCGCCCACCTAGAGAACAAGGGAATACAATTCGAGTTTTGGCGATCAGGTGCCCACCTGGAGAACAAGGGAATACAGTTCAAGTTTTGGCAATCAGGCGCCCAGCTGGAGAACAAGGGAACACAATTCGAGTTTTGGCAATAAGGTGCCAACCTGGAGAACAAGGGAATATAGTTTGAGTTTTTGTAATAAGGCGCCTGCCTGGAAAACAAGGGAATACAGTTCAAGTTTTCGAAATCAGGCGCCCACCTAGAGAACAAGGGAATATAGTTTAAGTTTGGGCAATCATGCGCCCACCTGGAGAACAAGGGAATACAGTTCAAGTTTTGGCAATCATGTGCCCACCTGGAAAACACGGGAATATAGTTCAAGTTTTCGTAATTAGGCGCCCACCTGAAGAACAAGGGAATATAGTTCAAGTTTTGGCAATCAGGCGCCCAACTGGAGAACAAAGGAATACAGTTTGAGTTTTGGCAATCAGGCACCTACCCGAAGAATAAGGTAATGCAGTTCGAGTTTTGGCAATCAGGCGCCCACCTGGAGAACAAGGGAATACAGTTCAAGTTTTGGCAATCAGGCACCCACCTGTAGAACAATGGAATACAGTTCGAGTTTTGGCAATAAGGTGCCTACCTGGAGAACAAGTGAATACAGTTCATGTTTTGGGAATTTGGTGCCCACTTAGAGAACAAGGGAATACAGTTCGAGTTTTGGCAATAAGGTGCCCACCTGGAGAACAAGGGAATACAGTTCAAGTTTTGGCAATAAGGTGCCCACCTGGAGAACAAGGGAATACAGTTCAAGTTTTCATAATCAGGCGCCCACCTAGAGAACAAGGGAATACAATTCGAGTTTTGGCGATCAGGTGCCCACCTGGAGAACAAGGGAATACAGTTCAAGTTATGGCAATCAGGCGCCCAGCTGGAGAACAAGGGAACACAATTCGAGTTTTGGCAATAAGGTGCCAACCTGGAGAACAAGGGAATACGGTGGGAAAATAAGGGAATACACTTCATATTTTGGCAATCAGGCTCCCACCTGGAGAACAAGGGAATATAGTTTGAATTTTTGTAATCAGGCGCCTACCTGGAGAATAAGGGAATACAATTCATGTTTTGGAAATCAGGCGCCCACCTGGAGAATAAAGGAATATAGTTGAAGTTTTGTCAATCAGGTGCCCACATAGAGAACAAGGCGATACAGTTCAAGTTTTCATAATCAGGCGCCCACTTGGAGAACAATGGAATATAGTTAAAGTCTTGGCAATCAGGCGCCCAACTGGAGAATGAGGGAATACAGTTCGAGTTTTGGTAATCAGGCGCCCACCTGGAGAACAAGAGAATATAGTTCAAGTTTTGGCAATCAGGCGCCCACTTGGAGAACAAGGAAATACAGTTCGAGTTTTGGCAATCAGGCGCCTACCCGGAGAATAAGGGAATACAGTTCAAGTTTTGGCAATCACGCGCCCACCTGGAGAACCAGGAAATACAGTTAAAGTTTTGGCAATCAGGCACCCACCTGGAGAACAAGGGAATACAGTTCGAGTTTTGGCAATCAGGCGCCAACCTGGAGAATTAGGGAACAGTTTGAGTTTTGGCAATCAGGCACCCACGAACAAGGGAATATAGTTCAAGTTTTGGCAATTAGGCGCCCACCTGGAGAACAAGGGAATACAGTTCGAGTTTTGGTAACCAGGCGCCTACCTGGAGAACAAGGGAATACATTTGATGTTTTGGCAATCAGGCACCCACCTAGAGAAAAAGGGAATACAGTTCGAGTTTGGGAAATCAAGCGCCCACCTATAGAACAAGGGAATACAGTTAAAGTTTTGGCAATCAGGAACCCATATGGAGAACAAGGTAATACAGTTCGAGCTTTGGCAATCAGACGCCCACATGGAGAACAAGGGAATACAGTTCGAGTTTTGGAATTCAGGCGTCCACCTCGAGAACAAGGGAATGCAATTCATGTTCTAGCAATCAAGAACCCACCTGAAGAAAAAGGGAATACAATTCAAGTTTTTGCAATCAGGCGCCTACTTGGAGAACAAGGAAATACAGTTCGATTTTTTGCATTCAAGCGCCTACCCGGAGAATACGGAAATACACTTTAAGTTTTAGCAATAAGGCACCCACCAGGAGAACAAGGCAATACAGTTCGAGTTTTGGCAATCAGGCGCCCACTTGGAGAACAAGGGAATACTGTTTGAGTTTTCGCAATCAGGTGCCCACCTGGAGAACAAGGGATTACATTTCCAGTTCTGGCAATTAGGCACCCACCTGGAGAACAAGGGAATATAGTTTGAGTTTTGGCAATCAGGCGCCTACCCGAAGAACAAGGGAATGTTGTTCGAGTTTTGGCAATCAGGCGTCCACCTGGAGAACAGGAGAATACAATTCAAGTTTTGGCAATCAGGCGCCCTCCTAGAAAACAAGGGAATATAGTTCAAGTTTTGGCAATCAAGCGCCCACCTGGAGAACAAGGGAATACAGTTCGAGTTTTGGCAATTTGGCACCCACCTAGAGAATAAGGGAATACAGTTCAAGTTTTGGCAATCAGGCGCCCACCTAGAGAACAAGGGAATACAGTTCGAGTTTTGGCAATATGGTGCCCACCTAGAGAACAAGGGAATACAATTCATGTTTTGGCAATCAGGAGCCCACTTGAAAAACAAGGGAATACAGTTAGAGTTTTGGTAATTAGGCGCCCACCTGGAGAATAAGGGAATATAGTTCAAGTTTTGGCAATCAGGCGCCAACTTGGAGAACAAGGAAATACAATTCGAGTTTTGGCAATCAGGCGCCTACCCGGAGAATAAGAGAATACAATTCAAGTTTTGGCAGCACGCGCTCACCTGGAGAACAAGGGAATACAATTAATGTTTTGGCAATCAGGCACCCACCTGGAGAACAAGGGAATACAGTTTGAGTTTTGGTAATCAGGCACCTACTTGGAGAACAAGGGAATACAGTTCATGTTTTCTCAATCAGACGCCCACCTGGAGAACAAGGGAATACAGTTCAAGTTTTGGCAATCAGGCACCCACCTGAAGAACAAGGGAATACAGTTCAAGTTTTGGCAATCAGGTGCCCACCTGGAGAATAAGGGAATATAGTTCAAGTTTTGGCAATCAGGCGCCCACCTAGAGAACAAGGGAATACAGTTCGAGTTTTGGCAATAAGGTTCCAACCTGGTGGACAAGGAAATACAGTTCAAGTTTAGGCAATCAGGCGCCCACCTAGAGAACAAGGGAATACAATTTGAGTTTTGGAAATATGGCGCCCACTTGGAGAACAAAGGAAAATAATTCATGTTTTGGCAATCAGGCACCCACCTGGAGAACAAGGTAATACAGTTCGAGTTTTGGCAATAAGGTGCCCACCTGGAGAACAAGGGAATACTATTCATGTTTTGGCAATTAGGCGCCCACCTGGAGAACAAGGGAACACATTTCAAGTTTTGACAATAAGGTGCCCACCTGGAGAACAAGGGAATATGGTGGGAAAATAAGGGAATAAAGTTCAAGTTTTGGCAATCAGGCTCCCACCTGGAGAACAAGGGAATATAGTTTGAGTTTTGGTAATCAGGCGCCTACTTGGAGAATAAGGGAATACAGTTCATGTTTAGGAAATCAGGCGCCCACCTGGAGAATAAAGGAATATAGTTCAAGTTTTGTCAATCAGGTGCCCACATAGAGAACAAGGTGATACAGTTCAAGTATTCATAATCAGGCGTCCACCTGGAGAATAATGGAATATAGTTCAAGTCTTGGAAATCAGGCGCTCACCTAGAGAACGAGGGAATACAGTTCGAGTTTTGGTAATCAGGCTCCCACCAGGAGAACAAGGGAATATAGTTCAAGGTTTGGCAATCCGGCGCCCACTTGGAGAACAAGGAAATACAGTTTGAGCTTTTGCAATCAGGTGCCTACCCAGAGAATAAGAGAATACAGTTCAAGTTTTGGCAATCAGGCGCCCACCTGGAGAACAAGGGAATACAGTTCGAGTTTTGGCAATCAGGCGCCAACTTGGAGAACAAGGGAATACAGTTCATGTTTTGGAAATATGGCGCCCACCTGGATAATAAAAGAATATAGTTTAAGTTTTCTCAATCTAGTGCCCACATAGGGAACAAGGCGATACAGTTCAAGTTTTTATAGTCAGGCGCCCACCTGGAGAACAAGGGAATATAGTTCAAGTTTTGGCAATCAGGCGCCCACCTGAAGAACAAGGGAATACAGTTCGAGTTTTGGTAATCAGGCGTCCACCTGGAGAACAAGGGAATACAGTTCAAGTTTTGGCAATCATGCGTCCACCTGGATAACAAGGGAATACAGTTCAAGTTTTGGAAATCATGCGCCCACCTGGAGAATAAGAGAATACAGTTCAAGTTTTGGCAATCAGGCGCCCACCTGGAGAACAAGGAAATTCAGTTAAAGTTTTGGCAATCAGGCACCCACCAAGAGAACAAGGGAATACAGTTCGAGTTTTGGCAATCAGGCTCCAACCTGGAGAACAAGGGAATACAGTTCGAGTTTTGGCAATCAGGCGCCAACCGGGAGAACAAGGAAATACAGTTCATGTTTTGGAAATATGGCACCCACCTGGAGAATAAAAGAATATAGTTCAAGTTTTCTCAATCTAGTGCCCACATAGGGAACAAGGCGATACAGTTCAAGTTTTTATAGTCAGGCGCCCACCTGGAGAACAAGGGAATATAGTTCAAGTTTTGGCAATCAGGCGCCCACCTGAAGAACAAGGGAATACAGTTCGAGTTTTGGTAATCAGGCGTCCACCTGGAGAACAAGGGAATACAGTTCAAGTTTTGGCAATCATGCGTCCACCTGGATAACAAGGGAATACAGTTCAAGTTTTGGAAATCATGCGCCCACCTGGATAACACAGGAATATAGTTCAAGTTTTCACAATCAGGCACCCACCTGGAGAACAAGGGAATATAGTTCAAGTTTTGGCAATCAGTCGCCCACCTGGAGAACAAAGGAATATAGTTTGAGTTTTGGCAATTAGGCGTCTACCCGAAGAACAAGGGAATGCAGTTCGAGTTTTGGCAATAAGGCGCCCACCTGGAGAACAAGGGAATACAGTTCATGTTTTGGCAATCAGGCACCCACCTGGAGAACAATGGAATATAGTTCGAATTTTGGCAATAAGGTGCCCACCTGGAGAACAAGGGAATATAGTTCAAGTTTTGGCAATCAGGTGCCCACCTAGAGAACAAGGGAATACAGTTTGAGTTTTGGTAATCAGACACCCACCTGGAGAACAAGGGAATACAGTTCAAGTTTTGGCAATCAGGCACCCACTTGAAGAACAAGGGAATACAGTTCGAGTTTTGGCAATAAGGTGCCTACCTGGAGAACAAGTGAATACAGTTCAAGTTTTGGCAATCAGGTGCCCACCTAGAGAACAAGGGAATACAGTTCGAGTTTTGGCAATAAGGTTCCAACCTGGTGGACAAGGGAATACAGTTCAAGTTTAGGCAATCAGGCGCCCACCTAGAGAACAAAGGAATAAAATTTGAGTTTTGGAAATATGGCGCCCACTTGTAGAACAAAGGAATACAGTTCAAGTTTTGGCAATCAAGCACCCACCTAGAGAACAAGGGAACACAGTTCGAGTTTTGATAATAAGTTGCCCACCTAGAGGACAAGGGAATACGGTGGGAAAATAAGGTAATACAATTCAAGTTTTGGCAATTAGTCTCCCAACTGGAGAACAAGGGAATATAGTTTTAGTTTTGGTCATCAGGCTCCCACTTGGAGAACAAGGAAATACAGTTCAAGTTTTGTCAATCAGGTGCCCACATAGAGAACAAGGTGATACAGTTCGAGTTTTGGCAGTCAGGCGCCCACCTGGAGAACAAGGAAATTCAGTTAAAGTTTTGGCAATCAGGCACCCACCTAGAGAACAAGGGAATACAGTTCGAGTTTTGGCAATCAGGCTATAACCTGGAGAACAAGGGAATACAATTCATGTTTTGGAAATATGGCGCCCACCTGGAGAATAAAGGAATATAGTTCAAGTTTTGTCAATCAGGTGCCCACATAGGGAACAAGGCGATACAGTTCAAGTTTTCATAATCAGGCGCCCGCCTGGAGAACAAGGGAATATAGTTCAAATTTTGGCAATTAGGCGCCCATCTGGAGAACAAGGGAATATAGTTCGAGTTTTGGTAATCAGGCACCCACCTGGAGAACAAGGGAATACAGTTCAAGTTTTGGCAATCAGGTGCCCACATAGAGAACAAGGGAATATAGTTCGAGTTTTGGCAATACGGTGCCCACCTGGAGAACAAGGGAATACAGTTCAAGTTTTGGCAATCAGGTGCACACATAGAGAACAAGGCGATACAGTTCAAGTTTTCATAATCAGGCACCCACCTGAAGAACAAGGGAATACAGTTCAAGTTTTGGCAATCAGGCACCCACATGGAGAACATGGGAATTTAGTTCAAGTTTTTGCAATCAGGCGCCCACCTGGAGAACAAGGGAATACAGTTCGAGTTTTGGTAATCAGGCGCCCACCTGGAGAACAAGGGAATACAGTTTAAGTTTTGGCAATCAGGCACCCACCCGGAGAACAATGGAATACAGTTCGAGTTTTGGCAATAAGTTGCCTACCTGGAGAACAACGGAATACAGTTCAAGTTTTCATAATCTGGCGCCCACCTAGAGAACAAGGGAATACAGTTCGAGTTTTGGCTATCAGGTGCCCACCTGGAGAACAAGGGAATACAATTCAAGTTTTGGCAATCAGGCGCCCACCTGGAGAACAAGGCAACACAATTCGAGTTTTGGCAATAAGGTGCCAATCTGGAGAACAAGGGAATACGGTGGGAGAATAAGGGAATACACTTCAACTTTTGGCAATCAGGCTCCCACCTAAAGAACAAGGGAATATAGTTTGTATTTTGGAAATCAGGCGCCCACCTGGAGAATAAAGGAATATAGTTCAAGTTTTGTCAATCAGGTGCCCACATAGAGAACAAGGCGATACAGTTCAAGTTTTCATAATCAGGCACCCACCTGGAGAACAATGGAATATAGTTCAAGTCTTGGCAATCAGGCGTCCACCTGGAGAATGAGGGAATACAGTTCGAGTTTTGGTAATCTGGTGCCCACCTGGAGAACAAGAGAATATAGTTCATGTTTTGGCAATCAGTCACCCACTTGGAGAACAAGGAAATACAGTTCGAGTTTTGGCAATCAGGTGCCTACCCGGAGAATAAGGGAATACAGTTCATGTTTTGGCAATCACGCGCCCACCTGGAGAACAAGGAAATACAGTTAATGTTTTGGCAATCAGGCACCCACCTAGAGAACAAGGGAATACAGTTCGAGTTTTGGCAATCAGGCGCCAACCTGGAGAATAAGGGAATACACTTCAACTTTTGGCAATCAGGCTCCCACCTGGAGAACAAGGGAATATAGTTTGAATTTTGGAAATCAGGCGCCCACCCTGAGAATAAAGGAATATAGTTCAAGTTTCGTCAATCAGGTGCCCACATAGAGAACAAGGTGATACAGTTCAAGTTTTCATAATCAGGCACCCACCTGGAGAACAATGGAATAAAGTTCAAGTCTTGGCAATCAGGCGCCCACCTGGAGAATGAGGGAATACAGTTCGAGTTTTGGTAATCAGGCGCCCACCTGGAGAACAAGAGAATATAGTTCAAGTTTTGGCAATCAGTCGCGCACTTGGAGAACAAGGAAATACAGTTCGAGTTTTGGCAATCAGGCGCCTACCCGGAGAATAAGGGAATACAGTTCATGTTTTGGCAATCACGCATCCACCTGGAGAACAAGGAAATACAGTTAATGTTTTGGCAATCAGGCACCCACCTAGAGAACAAGGGAATACAGTTCGAGTTTTGGCAATCAGGCGCCAACCTGGAGAATAAGGGAATACACTTCAACTTTTGGCAATCAGGCTCCCACCTGGAGAACAAGGGAATATAGTTTGAATTTTGGAAATCAGGCGCCCACCCTGAGAATAAAGGAATATAGTTCAAGTTTTGTCAATCAGGTGCCCACATAGAGAACAAGGTGATACAGTTCAAGTTTTCATAATCAGGCACCCACCTGGAGAACAATGGAATATAGTTCAAGTCTTGGCAATCAGGCGCCCACCTGGAGAACGAGGGAATACAGTTCGAGTTTTGGTAATCAGGCGCCCACCAGGAGAACAAGAGAATATAGTTCAAGTTTTGGCAATCAGTCGCCCACTTGGAGAACAAGGAAATACAGTTCGACTTTTGGCAATCAGGCGCCTACCCGGAGAATAAGGGAATACAGTTCATGTTTTGGCAATCACGCGCCCACCTGGAGAACAAGGAAATACAGTTAATGTTTTGGCAATCAGGCACCCACCTAGTTAACAAGGGAATACAGTTCGAGTTTTGGCAATCAGGCGCCAACCTAGAGAATAAGGGAATACAGTTTGAGTTTTGGCAATCAGGCACCCACATGGAGAACAAGGGAATACAGTTGATGTTTTGGCAATCAGGCGCCCTCCTAAAGAATAAGGGAATATAGTTCAAGTTTTCGCAATCAGGTGCCTACCCAGAGAAAAAGGGAATGCAGTTCGAGTTTGGGCAATCAAGCGCCCACTTATAGAAGAAGGGAATACAGTTAAAGTTTTAGCAATCAGGAGCCCATATGGAGAACAAGGTAATACAGTTCGAGCTTTGGAAATAAGATTCCCACCTGGAGAACAAGGGAATACAGTTCAAGTTTTGGAAATCAGGCGCCCACCTCGAGAACAAGGGAATGCAGTTCATGTTCTTGCAATCAAGCACCCACCTGAAGAAAAAGGGAATACAGTTCAATTTTTTGCAATCAGGCGCCTACTTGGAGAACAAGGAAATACAGTTCGATTTTTGGCATTCAAGCGCCTACCCGGAGACCAAGGAAATACACTTTATGTTTTGGAAATTAGGCACCCACCAGGAGAACAAGGGAATATAGTTCGAGTTTTGGCAATCAGGATCCCACTTGGAGAACAAGGGAATATAGTTTGAGTTTTCGCAATCAGGTGCCCACCTTGGAGAACAAGGGAATACAGTTCCAGTTCTGGCAATTAGGCACCCACATGGAGAACAAGGGAATATAGATTGAGTTTTGGAAATCAGGTGCCTACCCGAAGAACAAGGGAATGCTGTTCGAGTTTTGGCAATCAGGCGTCCACCTGGAGAACAAGGGAATATAGTTCAAATATTGGCAATCAGGCGCCCGCCTAGAGAACAAGGGAATATAGTTCAAGTTTTGGCAATCAGGCGCCCACCAGGAGAACACAGGAATACAATTTGAGTTTTGGCAATCAGGAGAGTACCCGAAGAACAAGGGGAATGCAGTTCGAGTTTTGGCAATCAAGCGCCCACCTGGAGAACAAGGGAATACAGTTCAAGTTTTGGCAATCGGGCACCCAACTAGTGAACAAGGGAATATAGTTCGAGTTTTGGCAATAAGGTGCCCACCTGGAGAACAAGGGAATACAGTTCAAGTTTTGGCAATCAGGTTCCCACCTTGAGAACAAGGGAATACAGTTCGATTTTTGGTAATCAGGCACCTACCTGGAGAACAAAGGAATACAATTCAAGTTTTCGCAATAAGACGCCCACCTGGAGAACAAGGGAATACAGTTCAAGTTTTGGAAATCAGGCACCCACCTAGAGAACAAGGGAATACAGTTCAAGTTTTGGCAATCAGGCGCCCACCTGGAGAATAAGGGAATATACTTCAAGTTTTGGCAATCAGGCGCCCACCTGGAGAACAAGGGAATATACTTCGAGTTTTGGCAATAAGATTCCCACCTGGTGGACAAGGGAATACAGTTCAAGTTTAGGCAATCAGGCGCCCACCTAGAGAAGAAGGGAATACAATTTGAGTTTTGGAAATATGGCGCCCACTTGGAGAACAAAGGAATACAATTCATGTTTTAGCAATCAGGCACCCACCTGGAGAACAAGGGAATACAGTTCGGGTTTTGGCAATAAGGTGCCCATCTGAAGAACAAGGGAATACAGTCCATGTTTTGGCAATCAGGCGCCCACCTGGAGAACAAAGGAACACAGTTCGAGTTTTGGCAATAAGGTGCCCACCTGGAGAACAAGGGAGTATAGTGGGAGAATAAGGGAATACAGTTCAAGTTTTGGCAATCAGGCTCCCACCTGGAGAACAAAGGAATATAGTTCAAGTTTTTTCAATCAGGTGCCCACATAGAGAACAAGGCGATACAGTTCAAGTTTTCATAATCAGGCGCCCACCTAGAGAACAATGGAATATAGTTCAAGTCTTGGCAATCAGGCGCCCACCTGGAGAACAAGGGAATACAGTTCGAGTTTTGGTAATCAGGCGCCCACATGGAGAACAAGAGAATATAGTTCAAGTTTTGGAAATCAGTCGCCCACTTGGAGAACAAGGAAATACAGTTCGAGTTTTGGCAATCAGGCACCTACCCGGAGAATAAGGGAATACAGTTCATGTTTTGGCAATCACGCACCCACCTGGAGAACAAGGAAATACAGTTAATGTTTTGGCAACCAGGCACCCACCTGGAGAACAAGGGAATACAGTTCGAGTTTCGTCAATCAGGCGCCAACTTGGAGAATAAGGGAATACAGTTCGAGTTTTGGCAATCAGGAGCCCACCTGGAGAACAAGAATCAGGCGCCCACCTGGAGAACAGGGGAATACAGTTCGAGTTTTGGCAATCAGGCACCCACTTGGAGAACAAGAGAATACAGTTGATGTTTTGGCAATCAGGCGCCCTCCTAGAGAATAAGGGAATATAGTTCAAGTTTTCGCAATCAGGCGCCTACCTAGAGAAAAAGGGAATGCAGTTCGAGTTTGGGCAATCAAGCGCCCACTTATAGAACAAGGGAATACAGTTAAAGTTTTGGCAATCAGGAAACCATATGGAGAACAAGGTAATACAGTTCGAGCTTTGGCAATCAGACGCCCACCTAGAGAACAAGGGAATACAGTTCAAGTTTTGGAATTCGGGTGCCCACCTCGAGAACAAGGGAATGCAGTTCATGTTCTGGCAATCAAGCACCCACCTGAATAAAAAGGGAATACAATTCAAGTTTTTGCAATCAGGCGCATACTTGGAGAACAAGGAAATACAGTTCGATTTTTGGCATTCAAGTGCCTACCCGGAGACCAAGGAAATACACTTTAAGTTTTGGAAATCAGGCACCCACCAGGAGAACAAGGGAATACAGTTCGAGTTTTGGCAATCAGGCGCCCACTTAGAGAACAAGGGAATATAGTTTGAGTTTTCGCAATCAGGTGCCCACCTGGAGAACAAGGGAATACAGTTCCAGTTCTGGAAATTAGGCGCCCACATGGAGAACAAGGGAATATAGTTTGAATTTTGGAAATCAGGTGCCTACCCGAAGAACAAGGGAATGTTGTTCGAGTTTTGGCAATCAGGCGTCCAGCTGGAGAACGAGGGAATACAGTTCAAGTTTTGGCAATCAGGCGCCCGCCTAGAGAATAAGGGAATATAGTTCAAATTTTGGCAATCAGGCGCCCACCTGGAGAACACAGGAATACAATTTGAGTTTTGACAATCAGGCGCCTACCCGAAGAACTAGGGAATGCAGTTCGAGTTTTGGCAATCAAGCGCCCACCTGGAGAACAAGGGAATACAGTTCAAGTTTTGGCAATCAGGCGCCCACCTGGAGAACAAAGGAATACAGTTTGAGTTTTGGTAATCAGGCGCCCACCTGGAGAACAAGGGAATACAGTTGAAGTTTTGGCAATCAGGTGTCCACCTAGAGAACAAGGTAATATAGTTCAAGTTTTCGCAATTAGGCTCCTACCCGGAGAAAAAGGGAATGCAATTCGAGTTTGGGCAATCAAGCGCCCACCTACAGAACGAGGGAATACATTTAAAGATTTGGCATTCAAGCACCCATCTGGAGAACAAGGGAATACAGTTCGAGTTTTGGCAATCAGACGCCCACCTGGAGAATAAGGGAATACAGTTCATGTTCTGTCAATCAGGCGCCCACATCGAGAACAAAGGAATACAGTTCATGTTTTGGAAATCAAGAACCCACCTGGAGAATAAGGGAATACAGTTCAAGTTTTTGCAATCAGGCGCCTACTTGGAGATCAATGAAATACAGTTCGATTTTTGGCATTCAAGCGCCTACCCGGAGAATAGGGAAATATAGTTTAAGTTTTGGCAATCAGGCGCCCACATGGAGAACAAGGGAATACAATTAAAGTTTTAGCAATCAGGCGCCCACCTGGAGAACAAGAGAATACAATTCATGTTCTGGAAATTAAGAACCCACCTGGAGAAGCAGGGAATACATTTCAAGTTTTTGCAATTATGCGCCCACTTGGAGAGCAAGGAAATACAGTTCGAGTTTTGGCATTAAAGCGCCTACCTGGAGAATAAGGGAATACAGTTTAAGTTTTGGCAATCAGGTGCCCACCTGGAGAAAAAGGGAATACAATTAAAGTTTTAGCAATTAGGCGCCCACTTGGAGAACATGGGAATACAGTTCGAGTTTTGGCAATCAGGCGCTTACCTAGAGAACAAGGGAATACAGTTCAAGTTTTGGCAATAAGGGCCCACCTAGAGAACAAAGGAATATAGTTCAAGTTTTGGCAATCAGGCGCATACCTGGATAACATGGGAACACATTTTCGCAATGAGGCGCCCACCTGGAGAACAAGAGAACACAGTTCGAGTTTTGGCAATAAGGTGCCCACCTGGAGAACAAGGGAGTATAGTGGGAGAATAAGGGAATACAGTTCAAGTTTTGGCAATCAGGCTCCCACCTGGAGAACAAAGGAATATAGTTCAAGTTTTTTCAATCAGGTGCCCACATAGAGAACTAGGCGATACAGTTCAAGTTTTCATAATCAGGCGCCCACCTAGAGAACAATGGAATATAGTTCAAGTCTTGGCAATCAGGCGCCCACCTGGAGAACGAGGGAATACAGTTCGAGTTTTGGTAATCAGGCGCCCACCTGGAGAACAAGAGAATATAGTTCAAGTTTTGGCAATCAGTCGCCCACTTGGAGAACAAGGAAATACAGTTCGAGTTTTGGCAATCAGGCACCTACCCGGAGAATAAGGGAATACAGTTCATGTTTTGGCAATCACGCACCCACCTGGAGAACAAGGAAATACAGTTAATGTTTTGGCAACCAGGCACCCACCTGGAGAACAAGGGAATACAGTTCGAGTTTCGGCAATCAGGTGCCAACCTGGAGAATAAGGGAATACAGTACGAATTTTGGCAATCAGGCGCCCACCTGGAGAACAAGAATCAGGCGCCCACCTGGAGAACAGGGGAATACAGTTCGAGTTTTGGCAATCAGGCACCCACTTGGAGAACAAGAGAATACAGTTGATGTTTTGGCAATCAGGCGCCCTCCTAGAGAATAAGGGAATATAGTTCAAGTTTTCGCAATCAGGCGCCTACCTAGAGAAAAAGGGAATGCAGTTCAAGTTTGGGCAATCAAGCGCCCACTTATAGAACAAGGGAATACAGTTAAAGTTTTGGCAATCAGGAACCCATATGGAGAACAAGGTAATACAGTTCGAGCTTTGGCAATCAGACGCCCACCTGGAGAACAAGGGAATACAGTTCAAGTTTTGGAATTCAGGCGTCCACCTCGAGAACAAGGGAATGCAGTTCATGTTCTGGCAATCAAGCACCAACCTGAATAAAAAGGGAATACAGTTCAAGTTTTTGCAATCAGGCGCCTACATGGGGAACAAGGAAATACAGTTCGATTTTTGGCATTCAAGCGCCTACCCGGAGACCAAGGAAATACACTTTAAGTTTTGGAAATCAGGCACCCACCAAGAGAACAAGGGAATACAGTTCGAGTTTTGGCAATCAGGCGCCCACTTGGAGAACAAGGGAATATAGTTTGAGTTTTCGCAATCAGGTGCCCACTTGGAGAACAAGGGAATACAGTTCCAGTTCTGGAAATTAGGCGCCCACATGGAGAACAAGGGAATATAGTTTGAGTTTTGGAAATCAGGTGCCTACCCGAAGAACAAGGGAATGTTGTTCGAGTTTTGGCAATCAGGCGTCCACCTGGAGAACAAGGGAATACAGTTCAAGTTTTGGCAATCAGACGCCCGCCTAGAGAATAAGGGAATATAGTTCAAGTTTTGGCAATCAGGCGCCCACCTGGAGAACACAGGAACACAATTTGAGTTTTGGCAATCAGGCGCCTACCCAAAGAACAAGGGAACACAGTTCGAGTTTTGGCAATCAAGCGCCCACCTGGAGAACAAGGGAATACAGTTCAAGTTTTGGCAATCAGGCGCCCACCTAGAGAACAAAGGAATACAGTTTAAGTTTTGGTAATCAGGCGCCCACCTGGAGAACAAGGGAATACAGTTGAAGTTTTGGCAATCAGGCGTCCACCTAGAGAACAAGGTAATATAGTTCAAGTTTTCGCAATCAGGCGCCTACCCGGAGAAAAAGGGAATGCAATTCGAGTTTGGGCAATCAAGCGCCCACCTACAGAACGAGGGAATACATTTAAAGTTTTGGCATTCAAGCACCCATCTTGAGAACAAGGGAATACAGTTCGAGTTTTGGCAATCAGACGCCCACCTGGAGAATAAGGGAATACAATTCAAGTTTTGTCAATCAGGCGCCCACATCGAGAACAAAGGAATACAGTTCATGTTCTGGAAATCAAGAACCCACCTGGAGAATAAGGGAATACAGTTCAAGTTTTTGCAATCAGGCGCCTACTTGGAGAACAAGGAAATACAGTTCGATTTTTGGCATTCAAGCGCCTACCCGGAGAATAAGGAAATATAGTTTAAGTTTTGGCAATCAGGCGCCCACATGGAGAACAAGGGAAAACAATTAACGTTTTAGCAATCAGGCGCCCACCTGGAGAACAAGGGAATACAATTCATGTTCTGGAAATTAAGAACCCACCTGGAGAAGCAGGGAATACATTTCAAGTTTTTGCAATTAGGCGCCCACTTGGAGAGCAAGGAAATACAGTTCGAGTTTTGGCATTCAAGCGCCTACCTGGAGAATAAGGGAATACAGTTTAAGTTTTGGCAATCAGGTGCCCACCTGGAGAACAAGGGAATAAAATTATAGTTTTAGCAATTAGGCGCCCACTTGGAGAACATGGGAATACAGTTCGAGTTTTGGCAATCAGGCGCTTACCTAGAGAACAAGGGAATACAGTTCAAGTTTTTGCAATAAGGGCCCACCTAGAGAACAAGGGAATATAGTTCAAGTTTTGGCAATCAGGCGCATACTTGGATAACATGGGAACAAGTTTTCGTAATGAGGCGCCCACCTGGAGAACAAGGGAACACAGTTCGAGTTTTGGCAATAAGGTGCCCACCTGGAGAACAAGGGAGTATAGTGGGAGAATAAGGGAATACAGTTCAAGTTTTGGCAATCAGGCTCCCACCTGGAGAACAAAGGAATATAGTTCAAGTTTTTTCAATCAGGTGCCCACATAGAGAACAAGGCGATACAGTTCAAGTTTTCATAATCAGGCGCCCACCTAGAGAACAATGGAATATAGTTCAAGTCTTGGCAATCAGGTGCCCACCTGGAGAACGAGGGAATACAGTTCGAGTTTTGGTAATCAGGCGCCCACCTGGAGAACAAGAGAATGTAGTTCAAGTTTTGGCAATCAGTCGCCCACTTGGAGAACAAGGAAATACAGTTCGAGTTTTGGCAATCAGGCACCTACCCGGAGAATAAGGGAATACAGTTCATGTTTTGGCAATCACGCACCCACCTGGAGAACAAGGAAATACAGTTAATGTTTTGGCAACCAGGCACCCACCTGGAGAACAAGGGAATACAGTTCGAGTTTCGTCAATCAGGCGCCAACTTGGAGAATAAGGGAATACAGTTCGAGTTTTGGCAATCAGGAGCCCACCTGGAGAACAAGAATCAGGCGCCCACCTGGAGAACAGGGGAATACAGTTCGAGTTTTGGCAATCAGGCACCCACTTGGAGAACAAGAGAATACAGTTGATGTTTTGGCAATCAGGCGCCCTCCTAGAGAATAAGGGAATATAGTTCAAGTTTTCGCAATCAGGCGCCCACCTAGAGAAAAAGGGAATGCAGTTCGAGTTTGGGCAATCAAGCGCCCACTTATAGAACAAGGGAATACAGTTAAAGTTTTGGCAATCAGGAACCCATATGGAGAACAAGGTAATACAGTTCGAGCTTTGGCAATCAGACACCCACCTGGAGAACAAGGGAATACAGTTCAAGTTTTGGAATTCAGGCGCCCACCTCGAGAACAAGGGAATGCAGTTCATGTTCTGGCAATCAAGCACCCACCTGAATAAAAAGGGAATACATTTCAAGTTTTTGCAATCAGGCGCCTACTTGGAGAACATGGAAATACATTTTGATTTTTGGCATTTAAGCGCCTACCCGGAGACCAAGGAAATACACTTTATGTTTTGGAAATCAGGCACCCACCAGGAGAACAAGGGAATACAGTTCGAGTTTTGGCAATCAGGCGCCCACTTGGAGAACAAGGGAATATAGTTTGAGTTTTCGCAATTAGGTGCCCACCTGGAGAACAAGGGAATACATTTCCAGTTCTGGAAATTAGGCGCCCACATGGAGAACAAGGGAATATAGTTTGAGTTTTGGAAATCAGGTGCCTACCCGAAGAACAAGGGAATGTTGTTCGAGTTTTGGCAATCAGGTGTCCACCTGGAGAACAAGGGAATACAGTTCAAGTTTTGGCAATCAGGCGCCCGCCTAGAGAATAAGGGAATATAGTTCAAGTTTTGGCAATCAGGCGCCCACCTGGAGAACACAGGAATACAATTTGAGTTTTGGCAATCAGGCGCCTACCCGAATAACAAGGGAATGCAGTTCGAGTTTTGGCAATCAAGCGCCCACCTGGAGAACAAGGGAATACAGTTCAAGTTTTGGCAATCAGGCGCCCATCTGGAGAACAAAGGAATACAGTTTGAGTTTTGGTAATCAGGCGCCCACCTGGAGAACAAGGGAATACAGTTGAAGTTTTGGCAATCAGGCGTCCACCTAGAGAACAAGGTAATATAGTTCAAGTTTTCGCAATCAGGCGCCTACCCGGAGAAAAAGGGAATGCAATTCGAGTTTGGGCAATCAAGCGCCCACCTACAGAACGAGGGAATACATTTAAAGTTTTGGCATTCAAGCACCCATCTTGAGAACAAGGGAATACAGTTCGAGTTTTGGCAATCAGACGCCCACCTGGAGAATAAGGGAATACAGTTCAAGTTTTGTCAATCAGGCGCCCACATCGAGAACAAAGGAATACAGTTCATGTTCTGGAAATCAAGAACCCACCTGGAGAATAAGGGAATACAGTTCAAGTTTTTGCAATCAGGCGCCTACTTGGAGAACAAGGAAATACAGTTCGATTTTTGGCATTCAAGCGCCTACCCGGAGAATAAGGAAATATAGTTTAAGTTTTGGCAATCAGGCGCCCACATGGAGAACAAGGGAATACAATTAACGTTTTAGCAATCAGGCGCCCACCTAGAGAACAAGGGAATACAATTCATGTTCTGGAAATTAAGAACCCACCTGGAAAAGCAGGGAATACATTTCAAGTTTTTGCAATTAGGCGCCCACTTGGAGAGCAAGGAAATACAGTTCGAGTTTTGGCATTCAAGCGCCTACCTGTAGAATAAGGGAATACAGTTTAAGTTTTGGTAATCAGGTGCCCACCCGGAGAACAAGGGAATACAATTACTGTTTTAGCAATTAGGCGCCCACTTGGAGAACATGGGAATACAGTTCAAGTTTTGGCAATCAGGCGCTTACCTAGAGAACAAGGGAATACAGTTCAAGTTTTGGCAATAAGGGCCCACCTAGAGAACAAAGGAATATAGTTCAAGTTTTGGCAATCAGGCGCATACCTGGATAACATGGGAACACGTTTTCGCAATGAGGTGCCCACCTGGAGAACAAGGGAGTATAGTGGGAGAATAAGAGAATACAGTTCAAGTTTTGGCAATCAGGCTCCCACCTGGAGAACAAAGGAATATAGTTCAAGTTTTTTCAATCAGGTGCCCACATAGAGAACTAGGCGATACAGTTCAAGTTTTCATAATCAGGCGCCCACCTAGAGAACAATGGAATATAGTTCAAGTCTTGGCAATCAGGCGCCCACCTGGAGAACGAGGGAATACAGTTCGAGTTTTGGTAATCAGGCGCCCACCTGGAGAACAAGAGAATATAGTTCAAGTTTTGGCAATCAGTCGCCCACTTGGAGAACAAGGAAATACAGTTCGAGTTTTGGCAATCAGGCACCTACCCGGAGAATAAGGGAATACAGTTCATGTTTTGGCAATCACGCACCCACCTGGAGAACAAGGAAATACAGTTAATGTTTTGGCAACCAGGCACCCACGTGGAGAACAAGGGAATACAGTTCGAGTTTCGGCAATCAGGCGCCAACCTGGAGAATAAGGGAATACAGTACGAATTTTGGCAATCAGGCGCCCACCTGGAGAACAAGAATCAGGCGCCCACCTGGAGAACAGGGGAATACAGTTCGAGTTTTGGCAATCAGGCACCCACTTGGAGAACAAGAGAATACAGTTGATGTTTTGGCAATCAGGCGCCCTCCTAGAGAATAAGGGAATATAGTTCAAGTTTTCGCAATCAGGCGCCTACCTAGAGAAAAAGGGAATGCAGTTCAAGTTTGGGCAATCAAGCGCCCACTTATAGAACAAGGGAATACAGTTAAAGTTTTGGCAATCAGGAACCCATATGGAGAACAAGGTAATACAGTTCGAGCTTTGGCAATCAGACGCCCACCTGGAGAACAAGGGAATACAGTTCAAGTTTTGGAATTCAGGTGTCCACCTCGAGAACAAGGGAATGCAGTTCATGTTCTGGCAATCAAGCACCCACCTGAATAAAAAGGGAATACAGTTCAAGTTTTTGCAATCAGGCGCCTACATGGGGAACAAGGAAATACAGTTCGATTTTTGGCATTCAAGCGCCTACCCGGAGACCAAGGAAATACACTTTAAGTTTTGGAAATCAGGCACCCACCAAGAGAACAAGGGAATACAGTTCGAGTTTTGGCAATCAGGCGCCCACTTGGAGAACAAGGGAATATAGTTTGAGTTTTCGCAATCAGGTGCCCACTTGGAGAACAAGGGAATACAGTTCCAGTTCTGGAAATTAGGCGCCCACATGGAGAACAAGGGAATATAGTTTGAGTTTTGGAAATCAGGTGCCTACCCGAAGAACAAGGGAATGTTGTTCGAGTTTTGGCAATCAGGCGTCCACCTGGAGAACAAGGGAATACAGTTCATGTTTTGGCAATCAGACGCCCGCCTAGAGAATAAGGGAATATAGTTCAAGTTTTGGCAATCAGGCGCCCACCTGGAGAACACAGGAACTCAATTTGAGTTTTGGCAATCAGGCGCCTACCCAAAGAACAAGGGAACGCAGTTCGAGTTTTGGCAATCAAGCGCCCACCTGGAGAACAAGGGAATACAGTTCAAGTTTTGGCAATCAGGCGCCCACCTAGAGAACAAAGGAATACAGTTTGAGTTTTGGTAATCAGGCGCCCACCTGGAGAACAAGGGAATACAGTTGAAGTTTTGGCAATCAGGCGTCCACCTAGAGAACAAGGTAATATAGTTCAAGTTTTCGCAATCAGGCGCCTACCCGGAGAAAAAGGGAATGCAATTCGAGTTTGGGCAATCAAGCGCCCACCTACAGAACGAGGGAATACATTTAAAGTTTTGGCATTCAAGCACCCATCTTGAGAACAAGGGAATACAGTTCGAGTTTTGGCAATCAGACGCCCACCTGGAGAATAAGGGAATACAATTCAAGTTTTGTCAATCAGGCGCCCACATCGAGAACAAAGGAATACAGTTCATGTTCTGGAAATCAAGAACCCACCTGGAGAATAAGGGAATACAGTTCAAGTTTTTGCAATCAGGCGCCTACTTGGAGAACAAGGAAATACAGTTCGATTTTTGGCATTCAAGCGCCTACCCGGAGAATAAGGAAATATAGTTTAAGTTTTGGCAATCAGGCGCCCACATGGAGAACAAGGGAAAACAATTAACGTTTTAGCAATCAGGCGCCCACCTGGAGAACAAGGGAATACAATTCATGTTCTGGAAATTAAGAACCCACCTGGAGAAGCAGGGAATACATTTCAAGTTTTTGCAATTAGGCGCCCACTTGGAGAGCAAGGAAATACAGTTCGAGTTTTGGCATTCAAGCGCCTACCTGGAGAATAAGGGAATACAGTTTAAGTTTTGGCAATCAGGTGCCCACCTGGAGAACAAGGGAATAAAATTATAGTTTTAGCAATTAGGCGCCCACTTGGAGAACATGGGAATACAGTTCGAGTTTTGGCAATCAGGCGCTTACCTATAGAACAAGGGAATACAGTTCAAGTTTTTGCAATAAGGGCCCACCTAGAGAACAAGGGAATATAGTTCAAGTTTTGGCAATCAGGCGCATACCTGGATAACATGGGAACAAGTTTTCGTAATGAGGCGCCCACCTGGAGAACAAGGGAACACAGTTCGAGTTTTGGCAATAAGGTGCCCACCTGGAGAACAAGGGAGTATAGTGGGAGAATAAGGGAATACAGTTCAAGTTTTGGCAATCAGGCTCCCACCTGGAGAACAAAGGAATATAGTTCAAGTTTTTTCAATCAGGTGCCCACATAGAGAACAAGGCGATACAGTTCAAGTTTTCATAATCAGGCGCCCACCTAGAGAACAATGGAATATAGTTCAAGTCTTGGCAATCAGGTGCCCACCTGGAGAACGAGGGAATACAGTTCGAGTTTTGGTAATCAGGCGCCCACCTGGAGAACAAGAGAATGTAGTTCAAGTTTTGGCAATCAGTCGCCCACTTGGAGAACAAGGAAATACAGTTCGAGTTTTGGCAATCAGGCACCTACCCGGAGAATAAGGGAATACAGTTCATGTTTTGGCAATCACGCACCCACCTGGAGAACAAGGAAATACAGTTAATGTTTTGGCAACCAGGCACCCACCTGGAGAACAAGGGAATACAGTTCGAGTTTCGTCAATCAGGCGCCAACTTGGAGAATAAGGGAATACAGTTCGAGTTTTGGCAATCAGGCGCCCACCTGGAGAACAAGAATCAGGCGCCCACCTGGAGAACAGGGGAATACAGTTCGAGTTTTGGCAATCAGGCACCCAGTTGGAGAACAAGAGAATACAGTTGATGTTTTGGCAATCAGGCGCCCTCCTAGAGAATAAGGGAATATAGTTCAAGTTTTCGCAATCAGGCGCCCACCTAGAGAAAAAAGGAATGCAGTTCGAGTTTGGGCAATCAAGCGCCCACTTATAGAACAAGGGAATACAGTTAAAGTTTTGGCAATCAGGAACCCATATGGAGAACAAGGTAATACAGTTCGAGCTTTGGCAATCAGACACCCACCTGGAGAACAAGGGAATACAGTTCAAGTTTTGGAATTCAGGCGCCCACCTCGAGAACAAGGGAATGCAGTTCATGTTCTGGCAATCAAGCACCCACCTGAATAAAAAGGGAATACAAATCAAGTTTTTGCAATCAGGCGCCTACTTGGAGAACATGGAAATACAGTTTGATTTTTGGCATTTAAGCGCCTACCCGGAGACCAAGGAAATACACTTTAAGTTTTGGAAATCAGGCACCCACCAGGAGAACAAGGGAATACAGTTAGAGTTTTGGCAATCAGGCGCCCACTTGGAGAACAAGGGAATATAGTTTGAGTTTTCGCAATCAGGTGCCCACCTGGAGAAAAAGGGAATACAGTTCCAGTTCTTGAAATTAGGCGCCCACATGGAGAACAAGGGAATATAGTTTGAGTTTTGGAAATCAGGTGCCTACCCGAAGAACAAGGGAATGTTGTTCGAGTTTTGGCAATCAGGTGTCCACCTGGAGAACAAGGGAATATAGTTCAAGTTTTGGCAATCAGGCGCCCGCCTAGAGAATAAGGGAATATAGTTCATGTTTTGGCAATCAGGCGCCCACCTGGAGAACACAGGAATACAATTTGAGTTTTCGCAATCAGGCGCCTACCCGAATAACAAGGGAATGCAGTTCGAGTTTTGGCAATCAAGCGCCCACCTGGAGAACAAGGGAATACAGTTCAAGTTTTGGCAATCAGGCGCCCATCTGGAGAACAAAGGAATACAGTTTGAGTTTTGGTAATCAGGCGCCCACCTGGAGAACAAGGGAATACAGTTGAAGTTTTGGCAATCAGGCGTCCACCTAGAGAACAAGGTAATATAGTTCAAGTTTTCGCAATCAGTCGCCTACCCGGAGAAAAAGGGAATGCAATTCGAGTTTGGGCAATCAAGCGCCCACCTACAGAACGAGGGAATACATTTAAAGTTTTGGCATTCAAGCACCCATCTTGAGAACAAGGGAATACAGTTCGAGTTTTGGCAATCAGACGCCCACCTGGAGAATAAGGGAATACAGTTCAAGTTTTGTCAATCAGGCGCCCACATCGAGAACAAAGGAATACAGTTCATGTTCTGGAAATCAAGAACCCACCTGGAGAATAAGGGAATACAGTTCAAGTTTTTGCAATCAGGCGCCTACTTGGAGAACAAGGAAATACAGTTCGATTTTTGGCATTCAAGCGCCTACCCGGAGAATAAGGAAATATAGTTTAAGTTTTGGCAATCAGGCGCCCAAATGGAGAACAAGGGAATACAATTAACGTTTTAGCAATCAGGCGCCCACCTAGAGAACAAGGGAATACAATTCATGTTCTGGAAATTAAGAACCCACCTGGAAAAGCAGGGAATACATTTCAAGTTTTTGCAATTAGGCGCCCACTTGGAGAGCAAGGAAATACAGTTCGAGTTTTGGCATTCAAGCGCCTACCTGGAGAATAAGGGAATACAGTTTAAGTTTTGGTAATCAGGTGACCACCTGGAGAACAAGGGAATACAATTACAGTTTTAGCAATTAGGCGCCCACTTGGAGAACATGGGAATACAGTTCGAGTTTTGGCAATCAGGCGCTTACCTAGAGAACAAGGGAATACAGTTCAAGTTTTGGCAATAAGGGCCCACCTAGAGAACAAAGGAATATAGTTCAAGTTTTGGCAATCAGGCGCATACCTGGATAACATGGGAACACGTTTTCGCAATGAGGCGCCCACCTGGAGAACAAGAGAACACAGTTCGAGTTTTGGCAATAAGGTGCCCACCTGGAGAACAAGGGAGTATAGTTGGAGAATAAGGGAATACAGTTCAAGTTTTGGCAATCAGGCTCCCACCTGGAGAACAAAGGAATATAGTTCAAGTTTTTTCAATCAGGTGCCCACATAGAGAACTAGGCGATACAGTTCAAGTTTTCATAATCAGGCGCCCACCTAGAGAACAATGGAATATAGTTCAAGTCTTGGCAATCAGGCGCCCACCTGGAGAACGAGGGAATACAGTTCGAGTTTTGGTAATCAGGCGCCCACCTGGAGAACAAGAGAATATAGTTCAAGTTTTGGCAATCAGTCGCCCACTTGGAGAACAAGGAAATACAGTTCGAGTTTTGGCAATCAGGCACCTACCCGGAGAATAAGGGAATACAGTTCATGTTTTGGCAATCACGCACCCACCTGGAGAACAAGGAAATACAGTTAATGTTTTGGCAACCAGGCACCCACCTGGAGAACAAGGGAATACAGTTCGAGTTTCGGCAATCAGGCGCCAACCTGGAGAATAAGGGAATACAGTACGAATTTTGGCAATCAGGCGCCCACCTGGAGAACAAGAATCAGGCGCCCACCTGGAGAACAGGGGAATACAGTTCGAGTTTTGGCAATCAGGCACCCACTTGGAGAACAAGAGAATACAGTTGATGTTTTGGCAATCAGGCGCCCTCCTAGAGAATAAGGGAATATAGTTCAAGTTTTCGCAATCAGGCGCCTACCTAGAGAAAAAGGGAATGCAGTTCAAGTTTGGGCAATCAAGCGCCCACTTATAGAACAAGGGAATACAGTTAAAGTTTTGGCAATCAGGAACCCATATGGAGAACAAGGTAATACAGTTCGAGCTTTGGCAATCAGACGCCCACCTGGAGAACAAGGGAATACAGTTCAAGTTTTGGAATTAAGGCGCCCACCTCGAGAACAAGGGAATGCAGTTCATGTTCTGGCAATCAGGCACCCACCTGAATAAAAAGGGAATACAGTTCAAGTTTTTGCAATCAGGCGCCTACTTGGAGAACAAGGAAATACAGTTCGATTTTTGGCATTCAAGCGCCTACCCGGAGACCAAGGAAATACACTTTAAGTTTTGGAAATCAGGCACCCACCAGGAGAACAAGGGAATACAGTTCGAGTTTTGGCAATCAGGCGCCCACTTGGAGAACAAGGGAATATAGTTTGAGTTTTCGCAATCAGGTGCCCACCTGGAGAACAAGGGAATACAGTTCCAGTTCTGGAAATTAGGCGCCCACATGGAGAACAAGGGAATATAGTTTGAGTTTTGGAAATCAGGTGCCTACCCGAAGAACAAGGGAATGTTGTTCGAGTTTTGGCAATCAGGCGTCCACCTGGAGAACAAGGGAATACAGTTCAAGTTTTGGCAATCAGGCGCCCGCCTAGAGAATAAGGGAATATAGTTCAAGTTTTGGCAATCATGCGCCCACCTGGAGAACACAGGAATACAATTTGAGTTTTGGCAATCAGGTGCCTACCCGAAGAACAAGGGAATGCAGTTCGAGTTTTGGAAATCAAGCGCCCACCTGGAGAACAAGGGAATACAGTTCAAGTTTTGGCAATCAGGCGCCCACCTGGAGAACAAAGGAATACAATTTGAGTTTTGGTAATCAGGCGCCCACCTGGAGAACAAGGGAATACAGTTGAAGTTTTGGCAATCAGGCGTCCACCTAGAGAACAAGGTAATACAGTTCAAGTTTTCGCAATCAGGCGCCTACCGGAGAAAAAGGGAATGCAATTCGAGTTTGGGCAATCAAGCGCCCACCTATAGAACGAGGGAATACATTTAAAGTTTTGGCATTCAAGCACCCATCTGGAGAAAAAGGGAATACAGTTCGAGTTTTGGCAATCAGACGCCCACCTGGAGAATAAGGGAATACAGTTCAAGTTTTGTCAATCAGGCGCCCACATCGAGAACAAAGGAATACAGTTCATGTTTTGGAAATCAAGAACCCACCTGGAGAATAAGGGAATACAGTTCAAGTTTTTGCAATCAGGCGCCTACTTGGAGAACAAGGAAATACAGTTCGATTTTTGGCATTCAAGCGCCTACCTGGAGAATAAGGAAATATAGTTTAAGTTTTGGCAATCAGGCGCCCACATGGAGAACAAGGGAATACAATTAAAGTTTTAGCAATCAGGCGCCCACCTGGAGAACAAGGGAATACAATTCATGTTCTGGAAATTAAGAACCCACCTGGAGAAGCAGGGAATACATTTCAAGTTTTTGCAATTAGGCGCCAGATTGGAGAGCAAGGAAATACAGTTCGAGTTTTGGCATTCAAGCGCCTACCTGGAGAATAAGGGAATACAGTTTACGTTTTGGCAATCAGGTGCCCACCTGGAGAACAAGGGAATACAATTATAGTTTTAGAAATTAGGCGCCCACTTGGAGAACATGGGAATACAGTTCGAGTTTTGGCAATCAGGCGCTTACCTAGAGAACAAGGGAATACAGTTCAAGTTTTGGCAATAAGGGCCCACCTAGAGAACAAGGGAATATAGTTCAAGTTTTGGCAATCAGGCGCATACCTGGATAACATGGGAACACATTTTCGCAATGAGGCGCCCACCTGGAGACATGGGAATACAGTTCAAGTTTTGGCAATTAGGCACCCACCTGGTGAACAAGGGAATACAATTCAAGCTTTGGTAAATCAGGCGCCCACCTGGAGTACAAGAGAATAGAGTTTGAGTTTTGGCAATCAGGCGCCCACCTGGGGAATAAGGGAATAAAATTCAAGTTTTGGCAATCAGGCGCCCACCTGGAGAACGAGGGAATACAGTTAAAGTTTTGGCAATTAGGTGCCCACCTGGAGAACAAGGGAATACAGTTCGAGTTTTGGCAATAAGGCACCCACCTGGAGAACAAGGGAATAAAATTCAAATTTTGGCAATCAGGCGCCCACCTAGAGAACGAGGGAATACAATTAAAGTTTTGGCAATTAGGTGCCCACCTGGAGAACAAGGGAATACAGTTCGAGTTTTGGCAATCAGGCGCCCACCTGGAGAACAAGGGAATACTGTTCAAGCTTTGGTAATGAGGCGCCCACCTAAAGAACAAGGGAATACATTTCAAGTTTTGGCAATCAGGCACCCACCTGGAGAACAAGGGAATATAGTTCAAATTTTTGCAATCAAGCGCCTACCCGGAGAAAAAGGGAATGCAGTTCGAGTTTTGGTAATCAGCCGCCCACCAATAGAATAAGGGAATACAGTTAATGTTTTGGCAATCAGGCACCCATCTGGAGAACAAGGGAATACAGTTTGAGTTTTGGCAATCAGGCGCCCACCTGGAGAACAAGGGAATAGAGTTCATGTTTGAAAATCAGGCGCCCACCTGGAGAATAAACGAATATAGTTCAAGTTTTGTCAATCAGGTGCTCACATAGAGAACAAGGCGATACATGTCAAGTTTTCAGAATCAGGCGCCCACCTGGAGAACAAGGGAATATAATTCAAGTTTTGGCAATCAGGCGCCCACCTGAAGAATAAGGGAATAAAGTTCATGTTTTGGCAATCAGGTGCCCACCTGTAGAACTAGGGAATACTGGTCAAGTTTTGGCATTCAGGCGCCCAATTTGAGAACAAGGAAATACAGTTCGAGTTTGGGCATTCAGGCGCCTACCCGGAGAATAAGGAAATACAATTCAAGTTTTGGCAATCAGGCGCCCACCTGGAGAACAAGGGAATACAGTTAAAATTTTGGCAATCAAGCACCCACTTGGAGAACAAGGGAATACAGTTTGAGTTTTGGCAATCAGGCGCCCACCTGGAGAAAAAGGGAATACAGTTCAAGTTTTGGCAATCAGGCGCCCACCTAGAGAACAAGGGAATATAGTTCATGTTTTGGCAATATGGTGCCCACTTAGAGAACAAGGGAATACAATTCAAGTTTTGGCAATCAGGAGCCCACCTGGAGAACAAGGGAATACATTTCGAGTTTTGGTAATCAGGCGCTCACCTGGAGAACAAGGGAATATAGTTCATGTTTTGGCAATCAGGCACCCGCTTAGAGAACAAGGAAATACAATTCGAGTTTTGGCAATCAGGCGCCTACTTGGTGAACAAGGGAATACAATTCAAGTTTTGGCAATCAGGCTCCCACCTGGAGAACAAGGGAATACAGTTAAAGTTTTGGCAATCAGGCACCCACCTGGAGAACAAGGGAATATAGTTCGAGTTATGGCAATCAGGCGCACACCTGGAGTACAAGGGAATACAGTTAAAGTTTTTGCAATCAGGTGCCCACCTGGAGAACAAGGGAATATAGTTCAAGTTTTGGCAATCAGGCGCCCACCTAGAGAACAAGGGAATACAGTTAAAGTTTTGGCAATCAGGCGCCCACCTAGAGAACAATGGAATACAGTTCAAGTTTTGGCAATCAGGAGCCCACCTGGAGAACAAGGGAATAAAGTTCGAGTTTTTGTAATCAGGCGCCCACCTGGAGAACAAGGGAATATAGTTCATGTTTTGGCAATCAGGCGCACGCGTAGAGAACAAGGAAATACAATTCGAGTTTTGGCAATCAAGCGCATACTTGGAGAACAAGGGAGTACAGTTCAAGTTTTGGCAATCAGGCGCCCACCTGGAAAACAAGGGAATACAGTTAAAGTTTTGGCAATCAGGCACCCACCTGGAGAACAAGGGAATATAGTTCCAGTTTTGGCAAACAGGCGCCCACCTGGAGAACAAGGGAATACAATTTGAGTTTTTGCAATCACGTGAACACCTGGAAAACAAGGTAATATTGTTCCAGTTCTGGAAATTAGGTGCCCACCTAGAGAACAAGGGAATATAGTTTGAGTTTTGGTAATCAGGCGCCTGCCTGGAGAACAAGGGAATACTGTTCATGTTTTCAAAATCAGACGCCCACCTTGAGAACAAGGGAATACAGTTCAAATTTTGGCAATCATGCACCCACTTGGAGAACAAGGGAATACAGTTCAAGTTTTGGCAATCAGGCACCCACCTGGAGAACAAGGGAATATAGTTCGAGTTTTGGCAATCAGGCGCACACCTGGAGAACAAAGGAATACAGTTTGAGTTTTCGCAATCAGGTTCCCACCTGTAGAACAAGGGAATACAGTTCCAGTTCTGGCAATTAGACGCCCACCTGGAGAACAAGGGAATATAGTTTGAGTTTTGGTAATCAGGCGCCTTCCTAGAGAATAAAGGAATACAGTTCAAGTTTTCAAAATCAAGCGCCCACCTTGAGAACAAGGGAATACAGTTCAAGTTTTGGCAATCATGCGCCCACCTGGAGGACACGGGAATATAGTTTATGTTTTCGCAATTAGGCGCCCACCTGGAGAAAAAAGGAATATAGTTCAAGTATTGGCAATCAGGCGCCCACCTAGTGAACAAAGGAATATAGTTTGAGTTTTGGAAATCAGGCGCGTACCCGAAGAACAAGGGAATGCAGTTCGAGTTTTTGCAATCAGGCGCCCACCTGGAGAACAAGGGAATACAGTTCAAGTTTTGGCAATCAATCACCCACCTGGAGAGCAATGGAATACAGTTCCAGTTTTGGCAATCAGGCGCCCACCTGGAGAAAAAGGAAATACAGTTCAAGTTTTGGCAATCAGGCGCCCACCTAGAGAACAAGGGAATATAGTTCACGTTTTGGCAATATGGTGCCCACTTAGAGAACAAGGGAATACAGTTCAAATTTTGGCAATCAGGAGCCCACCTGGAAAACAAGGGAATAGAGTTAAAGTTTTAGCAATCAGGCGCCCACCTGGAGAACAAGGGAATATAGTTCAAGTTTCGGCAATCAGGCGCCCACCAATAGAATAAGGGAATACAGTTAATGTTTTGGCAATCAGGCACCCATCTGGAGAACAATGGAATACAGTTTGAGTTTTGGCAATCAGACACCCACCTAGAGAACAAGGAAATACAGTTCCAGTTTTGGTAATAAGGTGCCCACCAGGAGAACAAGGGAATACAGTTCATGTTTTGGCAATCAGGCGCCCACTTGGAGAACAAGGGAATACAGTTCATGTTTTGAAAATTAGGCGCCCACCTGGAGAATAAAGGAATATAGTTCAAGTTTTGTCAATCAGGTGCACACATAGAGAACAAGGCGATGCAGTTCAAGTTTTCATAATCAGGCGCCCACCTGAAGAACAAAGTTTTCATTTTCTTATTGTTGTTATTATTGGATCCTGGATCGAATAAAAACCGATGCATCTCTGTGACAAACTAGTATAATATCTGTGATGACATAATCGGAGGCAACGACCTCGATATGGGCAGGAAGGGCATAGTATCGGGCCTGGCCTCCCTTTTTAGGTCGACCTCTACCTCCCTGACCTCCACTTCTAGCTGGCTGAGCAGGTGGGGTAGCAACTGGAGCTGTAACCATAGCCTGAGAACTCTGCAGGGTGCCCTGTGGCTGAGAAGTGTGTGGAGGCGCACTCCTCCCAAGTCTAGGGCAATCCCTCACCACATAGCTTGTGTCACCACACTCAAAACAAGCTCTGGGAGGGCATGGTAGTTGTGACTAGCTCGGGCCAGGTCTACTGGACTGACCTCTGAAAGTACCTCGCGCACGAGGCGCGCTAGATACCGGAGGTGCATAATAAGGCCCCTAAGAGCTAGAAGGAGCCGGAATACCACTGGCTGCTGGAAGAGCTGAATGAACTTGGGGACTCATATAACCCCTACCGTGACAACCTACATCTAGGGCACGAGCACCTGAATAATGGCTCTACTCTCGAGACCTCTTGGCTTCCCTCTCCTCTTTCTCCCTAACATACATACCCTCAATCCTCTTAGCAATGCGCACCACCTGCTGATAAGAAATATCCATCTCCAACTCACGAGCCATCTTAGACCTGATGCTGGGAATAAGGCCCTCAATAAACCGACAAACCCTCTCGCGAACAGTAGAAACCAGGTTTGGTGCATGTCTAACAAAACTAGTGTAACAGACAGCATACACTGAGACAGTCATAGCACCCTGGCGCAAATGCTCAAATTCTGCATGCCATGAGTCCATGAGGCTCCGAGGAGCATACTCTCTCAGGAACAGATCTGAAAACTAAGTCCAAGTCAGTGAAGTTGCCTCATCCGAACTGTCTAACTCATAGGTGCGCCACCACTCATAGGCAACTCCTCGAAGCTGGAAAGTAGTAGTAGTAGGTGTATCAGGTGCTTGGACTCCGGCTAGAACTGCTGGTGGTACCTCAGTGGTAGCTCGCGCAGGTGCTCTAGCTTCACCACGTGCGCGTCCTCAGCCTCTACCCCGGCCCCGACCCCGGCCTTTGACGGCTGAAGTAGAGGGTGTGGGTTCCTGATCATCTCGGGTAGCACGTGTCCTCACTATCTGTGAGAGAATAGAAGACAAAAGTTTAGAATTGTGACATCAAATCTCGCACGACATGGAAATCAAATGAAGTGGAATTTTTCCTAACAATTACATAGCCTCTCGTAGATAAGCATAGACGTCTTCGTACCGATCACCGAGACTCTAATAAAACCGCTTGTGATTCATGACTCCTATGAACCTAGAGCTTTGATACCAACTTGTCACGGCCCCGGTTTGCCCTCCGTGAACCATCATGACAATACCTAGTCTCTACGACTAGATAATCCTAAAATGCAGAAGATAAACTAAATTTGCGGAAGAAAACAATTTTAAATATAAATAGAGCAATAAAATAGCATTTAAAAGTGTCGCTCGATATACACAATATTAACTCTTAAAACCAATATATTTTCCCAAAACTCGGAAACCCATGAATCACAAGCTACGAATATAATAAAAATGCTGTAACTCCAGAATGTCTACATCAACAGAAGGAAATAGAAGGGCTATCACTACAAGATAGAATGTAAAGGGACTCCTCGGTCTGCGGATGCGGCAGATATACCTCGTAGTCTATGGAGCAATCGCCTCGCCTCAAGGGTGATAGGACTGAGTCAAAGTACCTAGCTCTGCACATGAAAAACATGTGCAGAAAGGGCATGAGTACACCACAGCGGTACCAATAAGTGTCAAGCCTAACCTCGATTGGGTAGTGACGAGGAAGGTCAGGGCCCTACTGAGATAGATAAAAATATAAGGCATGATAGAATAAGGTAAGTAGTACAGTTGAAAGCTAACGATAAGAATTAAATACAGGAATATAAGGAACTCAATAACTGAAATAGAGGCAAAAACAATCACAAGTATAACAACCGGGGATCTCTCAATATCCCGAGGATCTCTTAGTACCCTCACTATATGCTAGGGATCTGTTGGTATCCCAAGGATCTCTCAGTATCCTCAATATATGCTAGGGATCTCTTGGTACCCCAAGGATATCTCAGTATCCTCAATCTATGCTAGGGATCTCTTGGTATCTTGAGGATCTCTTGGTATCCCCAATATACATGCTACGGATCTCTCGGTATCCCGCACCTCAGCTCAAATCCTAAATACGTGTAGTGGATCTCCCGTGATGCCGCCCCGTAGTCCCTAAGTAAACAACGCAGCAACAACACAAGGAATACTCAATTAAACTCAATTTCGTACCAAGTAAAATAGGTAATTCTAACCTAACATGCTTCATAAACTGCAATTAAGGCAATTTAAGAAAAAAAGCAATTCAGTCAATTAAACATGCTTCTTCTAAGCTACAACGGGCTTAAATTGCAAATAGTATAAAATAGGAAAAAAGGAACACAATTGAAATCACTTAAAGAAAATTGAATTTTCAACCATTAGCTCAAGTACGCACTCGTCACCTCACGTACAAGGTATTTCAATTATCAAATATATCAAATCCTAAGGGGAAGGTCCCCCACACAAGGTTAGGCAAGCCACTAACCTCGAACCAGCTCAAATCAATCTGAAATCACACTCTTGCCACGAGTACTCGACTCCAAATGGCCCAAATATATTAAATTCATTTTCATAATATAAATAATACTTCAAGTAACTGATTCTACAAAGAAATTCTAAGCTAATACGCGAAACTAGGTAAAATGACCAAAATGCCCCTCAAGCCCACGTCTCGGAATTAGGTAAAATTTATATTTCCAGAATCCTCACACTCTCATGAGTTCATTCATACCAAAAGTACAAAAATTGAACCTTAAATGGTCCCTCAAATCATCACTCAAAAGTCTCTAATTAGTCAAGCCGTAACCGCCAAATTACCACTGATTTTCCTTAATTTTTCATGTTTATAATGATAAAAATCACCTCAATAACGAGTTTAGGTTCCAAGAATCTTACCTCCTAGAAGTTCCCTTGAATTATCTCTCAAAAACCTCCCCAAAAGCTCACTTCCCGGATGAAAATGCTGAAAGAATAGCTCAAATTCGCGAAGGCAACTATTTATATGTTTTGCCCAGCAATCCCGCATTTGCGGTCCACCCATCGCATCTGCAATACCGCTTTTGTAGTTCCTGGCTCCTTCCTCATCTACTGCTTCTACAGCTGCATTCCGCATCTACGGGAGTCGCACCTGCGACCTCTCAACCGTAGATGCGGTTATGACAGCAGTCAAAGCTTCAGCTGCAACTCCCAAATCCAAATCTTTCTGTCAACCATCCGAAATCATCCCGATCCCTCCGGGACCTCAACCAAAAGCACAAGCAAGTCCAAAACCCCTGTCCAAACTTATACCAATCCATAAAACACCTAAAACAACATCAAAACGATGAATCAACCACGAATTCAAGCCTAAGAACTCCAAAACTCTAAAAATACGCTTTTGAACAAAATGTCTATCAAGACTCGTCCGAATGACTTGAAAGTTTTTACACATGTCACATTCAACTCTACGGATCTACACCAAGTTCCGGAATTCTATTCCGACCCTCGGATCAAAATCTCACTATCGAACTGGAAACTTCAAAATTCAACCTTTCGGCATTTCAAGCCTAAATTAGCTACGGACCTCCAAAATACAATCCGAATATGCCCCTAAGTCCAAAATCACCCAACAGAGCTAACAGAACCCTCAGAGTTCCATTCTGAGGCTTTCTTCATACTGTTCCGACTACGGTCAAATTTCCAACACTTAAGCTCTCATTTAGGGACTAAGTGTCCAAAAACTCTCCGATAAATCAAAATAGCAGAAATAAACATGGGGAAAGTAGTTAATAGGGGATCATGGCATTAATTCTTAAGACGACTGGCCGGGTCGTCACACAGAAACTATAAATTCTAGCCTTCGTGATTTTTGACCATTTCTCTCAATTTTTCATTCGGGTTGAAGCTTTGGAGGGTATTTTCAAATGAATTCATTGAGGTAAGGTCTTGGGTCCTTAAGCTTGTTATTATGGTATTTTTATCATTGTAAGCATGAAATTTCAAGGAAAATCAGTGGTAAATTGGGGGTTAGGGCTTGGTTAATTGGAGAGCTTGGGTGGTGATTTGAGAGACCATTTGAGGTTCAATTTTGGTACTTTTGGTACGACTAAACTCGTGGGAGTGTGAGGATTCCGAATTTGTAAATTTTACCCAATTATGAGACGTGGGTCAGGGGCATTTTGGTCATTTTTCCTAATTTCACGTATTAGCTTAGAATAATTAGTTGAATTAGTTACTTGAAGTTATATTAATGTTATGCAATTACTTTAAATAGATTTGGACCATTCGGAGTCAGATATTCATAGCAAGAACGTGGTTTCAAGTTGATTGAGCTGGTTCGAGATAAGTGGCTTGCCTAAACTTGTATGGGGGAACTCCCCTTAGGATTTGGTATTGTTGATATGTGATGTGCCTTGTACGTGAGGTGATGAGTACGTACTTGTGCTAGTTGTTGAAAATCCTGTTTTCATTAAGTAACTATAAGTGTGTTTTCTTTCCCTATTTATACTACTTTCAATTTTAGCCTGCTGTTAGCTTAAGGAAGCATGTCTAATTGCCTTACTTGATCAAACTACTTTAATTAAATTTTGTGCAGCATGCTAGGTTAGAAATACCTGTTTTACCTTGGTATGAAATTTGGATTGAATTGAATATTCTTCGTGTTGCTGTTGTGTGTTTACTTTGCGACTACGAGGCAGTATCCCGGGAGATCCCCTTACATGTTTACTTTAGGACTACGGATTGGGATTCCGGTAGATTGCCATGCACTATGAGTTGGACTACGGGATGACATCCGGGAGATCCACTGGATATTTACATTTGGGGACTACATGATGGTATCCTGGGAGATCCCCGGTTGTTATTGTTATGTGGAGTTATATTCTCTCTGTGTTGTCTTTCTCTGCTCTAGTTGTAGTTATTTTTATTACCCTGTGTTACCTCATACTGTTAGCACTTAATTATGCTATCATATTCTATACTGTTTTACCTTGTTTTTATTTATAAATAGTAAGGCCCCGACTTTCCTCGTCACTACCCGACTAAGGTTAGGCTTGACACTTATTGAGTACCGCTGTGGTGTACTCATGCCCTTTCTGCTCATGTTTTTCATGTGCATATCCAAGTTCTTTGGTTCAGCCTTATCATCCTTAAGGCGAGGCGATTCTCCAGAGACTTTGAGGTATATTTTCCACGTCCGCAGACCGAGGATTCCCTTTCCATTCTCTCTAGTAGTTATAGTCCTTCTATATTCCCTCTGATTTAGATATTCTGGAGTTAGAACACTATGTAATATCCATAGCTTGTGATTTCATGAGATTCCGGGTTTTGGGTGTTATTTCAGTTTGAGAGTTTTTTATTGTGTATGCCGAGCGGCATCTTAAACGTCCTATTTATGTTTATTCTGCAGTTTTTAGTTGGTTTTATCTTTTGCTTCCTTTTCCACAAATTGTTAGGATTACCTAGTCATAGAGACTAGGTTATATCACGACAGTTTACGTATGGCAAATTGGGGTCGTGACAAGTTGGTATTAATGTTATAGGTTCATGGGAGTCATGAATCACAAGCCGGTTTATTAGAATCTCGTAGATCGGTACGGAGACGTCTGTACTTATCTACTTGAGGCTATGTAACTATCCGGAAAATTCCACTTCATTTGATTTCCTTGTCGTGCAAGATTTTGATATCAAACTCTAAAATTCTGTCTTTTATTCTCTCACAGATGGTGAGGATACGTGATGCCAAAGATGATTAGGCACCCGTGCCCCCTACTGGAGCCGTCAAAGGTTGGGGCTGGGGTAGAGGCCGAGGACACGCCCGTGGTGCAGCCAGAGCACCCACGCGAGCTGCCGTAGAGGAGCCACCAACAACTCTAGCCGAATCCCAGACGCCTGATATGCCTACTGCTACTACCACTCCAGCTCTTCGGGAGACTCTTCCACAGTTCATGAGCATGTACACCACTCTGGCTTATGTAGGGTTGCTTCCCCTTGCTGCAGCCACATCTCAGGCCGGGGGAGGAGCACAGACTCTCGCTGCCCACACTCTTGAGCAGTTAGCGCATGTTGATCAGGTCCTAGAGATTATTCCTGTATCGCCTGCAGTCACAGATCAGCTCGAAGATAGGGCAACGACTTCCGAGGATGAGAAACAGAGGCTTGAGAGGTTCAAGAAGTATAAGTCTTATGTATTCAGTGTTTTAGCATCAGGTGATGTCTTGGGATTTCTGGAGGAGTGTCATCGTATCCTCCGCACTATGAGCAGTGGTTTCCTCTTGCTGCAGCCACATCTCAGGCCGGGAGAGGAGCACAAACTTCCACCGCCTGCACTCCTAAGCAGTGAGTGCATGTTGATCTGGTCCCAGAGATTATTCTTGTATCGCCTGCAGTCCCAAATAAGCCCGAGGACAGGGCAGCGGCTTCCAAGGATGAGCAGTAGAGGCTTGAGAGGTTGAAGAAGTATAAGCCTCCTATATTCAGTTGTTTAGCATCAGAGATGCCCTAGGATTTTTGGAGGACTGTTATCGTATCCTTCGCACTATGGGTATATCAGGATCGAGTGGGGTTTATTTCATCGCCTTCCAGCTTCGGGGAGTCACCTACCAGTGGTGGCGTAGTTTTGAGTTGGACAGTCCAACTGAGGCAACATCCCTTAGTTGGAGTCAGTTTTCAGATATGTTCCTGAGAGAGTTTGTTCCTTAGAGCCTCAGCGATGTATGGCGCATAAAGTTTGAGCATTTGCACCAGCGCACCATGACTGTTTCAGATTGTGCTGTCTGTTTCACTGACTTGGCTAGGCATGCACCAGCCTTGGTTGCTACAGTTTGTGAGAGAGTTCGCCGGTTTATTGAAGGACTCATTCCCAGCATCAGGTCTAGCATGGCTTGTGAGTTGGAGATGGATATTTCATATCAGTAGGTGGTGAGCATTGCTAGGAGAGTAGAGGGTATGCATGCTTAGGATAAAGAGGAGAGGGAGGCCAAGAGGTCTTGAGGGTCGGGCCATTATTCTGGTGCCCGTGCTCCAGCTGCAGTTCGTCATAGTAAGTGTTATATGAGTCGCCTTGTTCATTTAGCTCTTCCAGCAGCCAGTGGTATTCCAGCTCATCCCGAACCTCAGGAGCCTTATTATACACCTCCGGTATCTAGTGCGCCTCCTACACAGGGTGCTTTCAATGGTCAGTCCAGCAAACCTGGCCCGAGCCAATCACAGCCACCACATCCTCCTAGAGCTTGTTTTGAATATGGTGACATGTGAAATATGGTAAGGGATTGCCCCAGGCTTAGGAGGGGTGTGCCTCTAAAGACTTCTCAGCCACAGTGTGCCCAGCAGAGTTCTCAGGCTATGATTACAGCACCAGTTGCTACCCCACCTGCTCAACCAGCTAGAGGTGGAGGTCGAGGAGGTAAAGGTCTCCCGAGAGGGGTGGCCAGGCAAGATATTATGCTCTTCCTGCCTGTACCGAGGTTGTTGCCTCCGATTCTATTATCACAAGTATTGTCATGGTTTGTCATAGAGATGCATCATTTTTATTCGATCTAGGATCCACTTATTCTTATGTGTCCTCTTATTTTCCCCCGTATTTAGGCGTATCTCGGTATTCTTTGAGTTCCCATATTTATGTTTCTACTCCTGTGAGAGGTTCTCTTGTTGTGAACCGGGTTTACCGATCATGTTTGATTGCTGTTAGTGGTTTTGAGACCATAGCCGATTTGTTATTGCTCATCATGGTATATTTCGATGTTATCTTGGGCATGGATTAGTTGTCGCCCTATTATGCTATTCTTGATTGTCACACAAAAACCGTGACGCTGGCTATGCCAGGTGTACCGCAAGTAGAGTGGAGGGGTATTTTAGATCATACTTCCAGTAGATTTATTTCATTCCTTAAGGCTCAGTGTATGGTTGAGAAGGGGTGTGATGCGTATCTAGCTTATGTAAGAGATGTCAGTATTGATACCCCTACAGTTGATTCAGTTACAGTAGTACGGGACTTCCCTGATGTGTTTCCAGCTGATCTTCCAGGTATGCCACCCGATAAAGATATTGATTTTGGCATTGATCTATTGTCGGACACTCAGCCCATCTTTATTCCTCCGTATCGTCTAGCTCCTCTTGAGGTGAAGGAGCAATTACAGGAATTGCTTGATAAGGGTTTTATTCGGCCCAGTGTATCACCTTGGGGTGCTCCCATCTTGTTGGTGAAGAAAAAGGATGGTTCTACGCGTATGTGCATTGATTATTGCCAGTTAAACAAATTTACAGTGAAGAACCTTTATCCTTTGCCTCGTATTGAGGATCTGTTTGACAAGTTACAGGGTGCACGAGTATTTTCTAAGACTGAATTGCGTTCAGGTTACCATCAGTTGAAGATTCGGGAGCCAGATATCCCGAAGACTTCTTTCAGGACTCAGTATGGTCATTATGAGTTCCTTGTTATGTCATTTCGGCAGACCAATGCCCCAACAGCCTTTATGCATTTGATGCATAGTGTGTTCCGGCCGTATGTTGACTCGTTCTTCATTATTTTTATTGATGATATTCTTGTATACTCTCGGAGTGGGGAAGATCATGAGCAGCACCTCAGGACAGTGCTTTAGACTTTGAGGAAAAAGAAGTTATATGCAAAGTTCTGGAAATGTGAGTTTTGGTTGGATTTCATAGCTTTCTTGGGTCACGTGTTATCGAGTAAGGGTATACAGGTGAATCCGAAGAAAGTGGAGGCAGTGTAGAGTTGGCCCAGACTATCATCAGCTATAGAGATCTGCAGTTTTCTTGGCTTGGCGGGTTATTACTGTCAATTTGTTGAGGGATTCTCATCTATTGCAGCACCTATGACCAGGTTGACCCAGAAGGGTGCTCCTTTCCGGTGGATGGAAGAGTGTGAGTTGAGCTTCTAGAAGCTCAAGACAGTTTTGACTATAGCCCCAGTTTTGATATTGCCTACATGTTCGGGGTCTTATACTATCTATTGTGATGCCTCGAGAATTGGCTTTGGAGCGGTATTGATGCAGGACAGTAGGGTAATTGCCTACGCAACCAGACATTTGAAGGTACATGAGAAGAATTATCTAGTCCATGATCTCTAGTTAGCCGCTATTGTTCACACCTTGAAGATCTAGCGTCATTATTTGTAAGGTGTTCCTTGTGAGATTTACAGTGATCATCAGAGTTTCCATCACCTGTTCAAGCAAAAGGATCTTAATTTGCGCTAGAGGAGGTGGTTAGAGTTGCTGAAGGACTATGATATCACTATCTTGTATCACCCGGGCAAGGCCAATGTGGTGGACGATACTTTGAATCATCGGGCGGGGAGTTTGGGAAGTTTGGCTTATTTACCAGCTGTGGAGAGGCCCATGGCAATAGATGTTCAAGCCTTAGCCAGCCAGTTTGTGAGATTGAATCTTTCGGAGCCCAGTCGGGTCCTAGCTTGCGTGGTCTCTCGATCTTCCTTATTTGATCGTATCAGGGAGCGTCAGTATGATGACCCTCATTTTCTTAACCTCAAGGACAAGGTTCTGCGCGGCGATGCTAGATATGTGACCATTGGTAATGATGGGGTATTGAGGATGCAGGGTCGGGTCTATGTGCCTAACATTAATGGGCTTCAGGAGTTGATTCTTGAGGAGGCCCATAGTTCGCTGTATTCCATTCATCTGGGTGTCGCAAAGATATACCAGGATTTGAGACAACACTATTGGTGGAGGCGGATGAAGAATGATATAGTTGGGTTCATAACTCGGTGCCTTAATTGTCAGTAGGTAAATGGTGAGCACCAGAGACCGGGTGGGTTGCTTCAGCAGATAGAGATTCCGGAGTGGAAGTGAGAGAGGATCACCATGGACTTCATAGTTGGACTCCCACAAACATTGAAGAAGTTCGATGCCATTTGGGTGATTGTTGATCGGCTGACCAAGTCCGCACACTTCATTACTATGTGTACTACTTATTCTTCTGAGCGGCTGGCAAAGATTTATATCTGGGAGATTATCTGTCTGCATGGTATTCCAGTTTTCATCATTTCAGACAGAGGTACTCAGTTCACATAACGATTTTGGAGGGCTGTACAACATGAGTTAGGTACTCAGGTGGAGTTGAGCACAACATTTCACCCCTAGATAGACGGACAATTTGAGCGCACTATTCAGATTCTTAAGGATATGCTCTGTGCATGTGTGATGGAGTTTGGAGGGTCTTGGGATCAGTTCTTGCCACTGACGGAGTTTGCCTACAACAACAACTATTAGTCCAGCATTCAGATGGCACCGTATGAGGCTTTGTATAGTAGGCGGTGTAGATCCTCGGTGGGTTGGTTTGAGTCGGGTGAGGCTAGATTATTGGGCTCAGACTTTGTTCAGGATGCTTTGGAGAAGGTTAAGGTGATTTAGGATAGATTCCGTACAACCTAGTCTAGATAGAAGAGTTATGCGAACCGAAAGGTTCGTGATGTTTCCTATATGGTTAGAGAGCGGGTCTTGCTTCGAGTTTTACCTATGAAGGGTGTTATGAGATTTGGGAAGAAAGGGAAGTTGAATACGAGGTTTATTGGTCCTTTTGAGATATTGAGACGTGTTGGGGAGGTTTCTTAAGAGCTTGCCTTACCTCCCAGCTTGGCAGGAGTTCATTCGGTATTTAATGTTTCGATGCTCCGGAAGTATCATGGCGATCCATCACACGTGTTGGATTTCAGTTCAGTCCAGTTGGACAAGGATCTATCCTATGTTGAGGAGCCGGTGGCAATATTGTACATGCATGTTTGAAAGCTGAGGTCAAAGAACATTGCATCGGTGAATGTTCAGTGGCGGGGTTCGCCGATCGATGAGGCGACTTGGGAGACCAAGCAGGATATGCACAGCTCGTTCACTACTTCAGGTATGTCTCTATGCTCGTTCAAGGACGAACGAATATCTTAAGAGAGGGGGGGATGTAACGACCCAACCGGTTGTTATAAAAATTAACGTTCTGATCCCCTATAAACTACATTACCCGTGTTTGTTTCTGCTATTGTAAATTGACGGGAAGGTTTGTTTTGAATTTCAGAGTGTTTTGGGACACTTAGTTCCTAAATGAGAGTTTAAGCTTTAGAATTTGAATCGTAGTTGGAACAGGGTGAAGACAGCCTCAGAATGGAATTTTGTTGGTTCCGTTAGCTCCGTTGGGTGATTTCGGGCTTAGGGGCTTGTTCAGATTGTGTTTTGAAGGTCCGTAGCTTAAATAGGCTTGAAATGCCAAAAGTTGAATTTTTGTAGTTTCAGGTACGGTAGTGAGATTTTTAAATCAGGGTCGGAATGGAGTTTTGGAAGTCGCAGTAGGTCCGTTGTGTCATTTGGGATGTGTGTGCAAAGTTTCAGGTCATTCGGACGAGGTTTGATAGACTTTTTGATTGAAAGCGAAATTCAGAAGTTTTTAGAGTTTTTAGGATTGAATCCATGGTTAATTCGACGTTTCGATGTTGTTTTAGGTGTTTTGAGGATTGGTACAATTTGGAAGGTGGTATATGACTTTCTCGTTCCTTTGGTTGAGGTTCCGGGGGCCTTGAGGTGATTTTAGGTGGTTAACGGGTGATTTTGAGTTGAGTTTTGCAGCTAAAGGAGTTCTGTTGCTGTGATAACCGCACCTACGACTAGGGGACCGTAGGTGCGGGCACGCAGAAGTGGATAGGAAGCTGCAGATGCGGCCAAGAAAGGGGTAGGCTGGGATCGCAGAAGCGAGGTCCTGGTCGCATATGCCATTGCGCAGATGCAGGATTTCTTGCGCAGGTGCGGCCTTGGTGTTTTAAGTGTAGTTCGCAGGCGCGCACCTCAGACCGCATGTGCGACTATTTAACCGCAGGTGCGGTTTTGCTGGGGCAGAAACTATAAATTCCACCCTTCGTGATATTTTGACCATTTTTCTCAATTTTTCATTCGGGGTGAAGCTTTGGAGGGCATTTTCAAGGGAGATTTTCAGAGGGATTCATTGAGGTAAGGTCTTGGGTCCTTATGCTCGTTATTATGGTGATTTCTATCATTGTAAGCATGAAATTTGAAAGAAAATCAGTGGTAAATTGGGGGTTATGGCTTGGTTAATTGGAGAGCTTTGAGTGGTGATTTGAGGGACCATTTGAGGTCCAAGTTTTGTACTTTTTGTATGACTGAACTCGTGAGAGTGTGAGGAGTCCGAATTTGTAAATTTTACCCGATTCCGAGACGTGGGCCTGGGGGAGAATTTTGGTCATTTTTCCTAATTTCGCATATTTGCTTAGGATTAATTAGTTGAATTAGTTACTTGAAGTTATATTTACATTATGTAATTACTTTAAATAGATTTGGGCCATTTGGAGTCAGATACTCGTGGCAAGAACGTGGTTATAAGTTGATTGAGTTGGTTCAAGGTAAGTGACTTGCCTAACCTTGTGTGGGGGGAACTCCCCTTAGGGTTTGGTATTGTTGATATGTGAAGTGCCTTGTACGTGAGGTGACGAGTGCGTACTTGTGCTAGTTGTTGAAAATACTATTTTCATTAAGTAACTATAACTATGTTTTCTTTCCCTGTTTATACTACTTTCAATTTTAGCCTGCTGTTAGCTTAGGGAAGCATGTCTATTGACTTAATTACCTTACTTTCTCAAACTGCTTTAATTGAATTCTGTGCAACATGCTAGTTTAGAAATACCTGTTTTACCTTGGTACGAAATTTGGATTGAATTGAATATTCTTCGTGTTGTTGCTGTGTGTTTACTTTGGGACTATGTGACGGTATCCCGGGAGATCCCCCTGCATGTTTACTTTGGGACTACAGATTGGAATTCTGGTAGATTCCCGTGCACTATGAGTTGGACTACATGACGACACCCAGGAGATCCACTGGATATTTACATTTGGGGACTTCAGGACGGTATCCTGGGAGATCCCCGATTGCTATTGTTGTGTGGAGTTATAATCTCTCTCTCTACTATAGTTGTAGTTATTCTTATTACCATGTGTTACCTTATACTGTTAACACTTAATTATGCTGTCATATTCTATACTGTTTTACCTTATTTTTTATTTATAAATAGTAAGGACCTAACTTTCCTCGTCACTACCCGACCGAAGTTAGGCTTGACACTTACTGAGTACCGCTGTGGTGTACTCATGCCCTTTATGTGCATGTTTTTCATGTGCAGATCCAGGTTCTTCGGCTCAGCCCTATCATCCTTGAAGCGAGGCGATTCTCCAGAGACTTTGAGGTATATTTGTCCCGTCCGTAGACCAAGGGGTCCCTTTCCATTCTCTCTAGTAGTTATATCCTTTTTGTATTCTATTTAATTTTGATATTCTGGAGTTAGAATACTATGTAATATCCATAGCTTGTGATTTCATGAGATTTCGGGTTTTGGAAGTTATTTCAGTTTGAGAGTTTTTTATTGTATATGTCGAGCGGCATCTTAAACGTTCTATTTATGTTTATTTTGCAGTTTTTAGTTGGTTTTATCTTTCGTTTCCTTTTCCACAAATTGTTAGGCTTACCTAGTCGTAGAGACTAGGTCCCATCACGACAGTTCATGGAGAGCGAACTGGGGTCGTGACATTAAGACATTGTATTAGCCTTAAATCATGCTTCTAAAGTGAATTGGCAAGCAAATCAGCACATGGTATAGATAATTCCCAAAGGTGGGAAATGGCAAGAAAATAAACAAATTGAAGCCCTATAAACATGTTTTCTACCATTTCATGCAAAGATAAAGTATCCCAATTCCTGATCATAACTAATTCCCCAACTGGTTGTTATTAGAAGTTATTACATGCCCATGGAGAAATATTACAAGATAACAGATTACATAATGAATAAAATACATGACCGATGAAGTAATTGAAAGCTCAATAAAGAAATAACACAATAATACCCCCACACCTTCAATGGTCTTAATCCTCGCACAACAAGCAAACCAAACACTGGCTTACCAAAGTAACCTAAGTTCAATGCTCAAACCCAATATGTATGGTCTAACACTAGGCCCAACGAATAACTTACTTACCCAAATGGATGCAAAAATAGTCATACAGGTGACTGAATACTCATATACTTAGCTAGACAACTTAAATATTTAATTTTTAAAGTTGTAGCTAACCGTAACTTTAGCCAAGGCATATAAACATGATCATGCTAAATTTTAGGGCACACGAGATACATAATGTGGCAAGTTTATGCTTGTGATTCCAGAAGGTTCAAGAATAATAGGTTACCATCACATGATAATAAATTATTTCAAAGAGATTCGAGAGGAAGCATGATTCAGGGTAAACCTAAAGGACCTTAGATGAGGATCTCGTAGAACCATATACAAGGAGTAAACAAAGCACAACCTTACATGAAAGTTTTAACATGAAAACCTACTGGAAACATCCTATCAGAACAAGTTCATGATCAAGAAATTACTTAATTGAGAAGGGGGAGAACTCTAGCATGCTAAACATTAGTCACAATATAAGAGACATGTCAATTTCCAGAAACAAGACAAGCATGCATCAAATCTATTACTAGTTGGCCACATATAGTAGAAAAAGGCTAGCCATGAGGTTTACTCTAAAGGTTCTAACTAGTACTGAAGAATACAAAATTGATCAAGTCAACAAACACACAATAAAATCACAAATTGCATGAGAATAGGTTATAACAAATAGTAGAACCTCAGAAAGGTAGCAGGTTAGGCATGAATGACTTAGCAAAATACTTTCGAGGTTGTCATAATAATTCAGAACAAGGAAAGAAGGAAAATTTAGGATTAACATCAAGTATTAGCATAATATAGTAGATTAGGAGAACTAGAAATCATTTATGCTAGCACATGTGATAAATATATCTCATAACTAGAATCCAGACAAGTTCAATATCGAGACACAACAAGACCTTAGAGAAAGCAAAGTTACAAGAAAGGTGGCATAGTTGTAACACCCCGTAAATCTAATAGAATCGACTAAGTTTATGGGAGGTACGTCTTATAGCTAGATAGTGCATGGCCATAAAAACTCACGACCATAGACATCGCAAGGCACTGTCCAAAGCATTAACATTAGTGCCCCTGAAAATGCAAAGCATTGTCTAGGGCATTGACCTCAGCGCCCCAAACAGTGCAAGGCACTGTAGTTTTGGCGTCTATGATGGCACATTGCACAGTTATTTTGGTTCCCCTGACGGTGCCTCGCACCGAAGTTGTTTATCCGAAATATTTTTATTTCCTCCTTAATTTTTGAAATGCTTACACTTATTTAAACCCTACCTCATTCCCTACAACGCCAAACACGTACATATATTCTAGAAAGGGGAGTTCTCAAGAACCCAACTTTCCCAAGGTCCATCCATCATCCAAGATAAGTTCTAACATTTATTCTCAATTAATTATAATTCCCAACACCTTATTAACATGGGTAAATCCTTCCACTTATTAGATATTTGATCGAGACACCATTGCTGAGAAAGAAAACCCTAGAACTCGAATTCAAGAGGATTGAACTTAAAAAGGTAATGCTTCTACTCCCTAATCATTTATAGCTATGAATTGACAAGTTTTTGGGAGAATAGTTGATGGGTTTGATAAAGAGAACCATATGAACTATGCTAGGGTTTTGGGTTGTTGACTTATGATTGTTGTAAACATTTTGGTGATGAGAAATGGTGTTAGTTACTTCTATTTGGGATTGTAGAATCACCTAAAAGTAGTAGAATGAGAACTTAGTGAAGAAATGACCAATTACCAAGGACTATGAGGCTTTACGGCCATAAGGTGTTTGATAAAATGCCTAAGCGACCAAATCATGAACATTAATGCTAATATTGGTTCCTATTGATATATATTGGCATAGATTATAGTTGAAAGAGGCGATGGACATTATGATACGCTTAAAAGGACCAGAGTCAAGGTATGTGAGGCTAACTCTCTGTATTTGGGATTGTTAATAATTCTACCTACACTACGTTTCCATTACGACGTTACTAATTGCCTCGAAAATATAGTTAAGCCTAGTTCCTTGAATAGTTGCAGAACTTCTATTCTATAGCTTCATAACTCATTCATGGATTTCATTCTGTATGTTGTGAGCTCAGTGCATTTTTAATATAGATTTGGGTTTGATTCTCCCGAGTCATAGTATAGATTACTCAGTATGTAATAAATAATTGAAGTTTCAATGATCATAATCAGTTCAAGAATATATGTCTCAGTCGAGTCATATTCAATATTCCACTATATGTTACATAGTGTGATTCAGTGTTTCAGTCTCATGTATTGCAGTATGATTCTCAGTTCCTAATTTTAAATCCCTGAATGTTGAAAACCTTTATTTGGGCTTGAGGCCATAGTTTATATGCTTTATGCAAATTTAGGCCTGAGGTTGTAGTTTATGCTTTATGGATGTTTGGGCCTGAGGCCGTAGTTGATACATTATGCATTTTTGGGCCTGAGGCCATAGTTATGTATACTTATACTTTGGCCTGAGGCCGTAGCATATGCACATATAGATTGGGCCTGAGGCTGTAGTTTATTCAGATAAACATGTTGTTCATAATTCAGAAGACGGAGTATTCATGTCCTTACTTCCTTGTTCATTTTAGTTATCTGTTATTAGTTATTAGTAATCACCTATACGTTATCATTTAATTTCAGTTTCAACAGTTATTGTTTCAGTTATCAATCATCAATTCTCAGTTATAAGGTTAGTATTAGTTTCAACAGTACAATTCTTTCTTTCAGTTGCTTTGTATACTAGTGAAATTCAAATATACTGAAGTCCCTTTTGCCTGGGCCTGCATCTCATGATGCAGGTAATGATATATAGATTGATGATTCATAGCACTAGGTTTCGCGTACCAGGTATTTAGTAAGCCCCAATTCTTTTAGGGCATTATCATTACCTTATAGTCTTCAGTATTTTCTGACAGTTCGTGTTTCTAGTACTTCATAGACTAGAGTAATAGTTAGAAAGAGTCTTATGTTTTTCATGTTAAGCAATGTTAACTACATATATGTTTCAGACTTATATTAGTGTTTTCACACTTTGATTTACATCATTCAAACATTCAGCATATTAGCATGACTTAGTTTATCTTCCGTATTCATAATATTGTGATATCACATGTTGATTCAGTCAGCTAGTTGGTTCGCTCGGTCATATGTAGTACGGCAACAAGTGTTGTGTTACGTTTAGGCCTAGGTTCAGGGCGTGACAAAGCTTGGTATCAGAGCACTAGGCTCAAGTGTCTTAGGGAGTCTATGAAGCCGTGTCTAGTGGAGTTTTTTTATATGTGTGTACCGATCACACATATAAATGGTTAACTACCAAGACATTAGGATTGTCTCATTTCTTTCTATTCTAGATTGTGCCATGAAACATAGAGCAAGACGTAAGTTTCTGCTCCTATCGAATTCCAGATGCATCGAATGCCCAAGCGATATGCAAGAAAAACCCAAGGTCCTAGAGAGGATAATTGCCTATTTGGGTATAATTATGGAGTACAGGTTGGTAACAAATTAGACTTGAGAGGATGTTGAATGTCGGATACAATTGATAGTTGTACATATTCGAGCATAATCTCATCAGAAAGTATAGAAGCCGTTATCAGGTTTTATGGTTATCAGTTTACCTCAGTTACCAGTTATTCAGTCTTTCAGTTAACAGGTTTATGGTAATTGAGTATGCCAGTATTTAGTTATTCATTTACAAAATCTCTAATTTTCAGTGTATCCAAATTCTAGTGACTTGTAAGTATATAGTGGTGCCTATGGGTGATAATAGAAAATGTACGGAACAGTGACTATAGCAAAAACCTCGCATGATATACTCTGAAGGACATGTTGATGTATGGTAGTGTATCCATATGGATTTTACCTCATAGAACAATTTCATTTTAATTTTTGGAAATGGAGCCACAAGTTGGATGATGATAGTTCAGATGTAAGTCCCTACGGTGCAACAAGTTAAGAATTTGATCGCAACTGGCATATCATTAGTCACTATATTTTTGGACAGAAAAGGGTATAAGGGCAAAATAAAAATGAGTCAGAAATATTGGTTATTAGCAAAGATGTGTCTTTCGTATGATTTATGCATATGACTAAGAAGATATGATGTACGAAATAAGAATCAAGTGCAGCTGATATTGAACTTCAAGGAATGATTTTAAGTTGTTCAGAATTATTCATACTAGAAATAGAAATTACCATGTCAGTAAATTACTATTAGACGCTATATACGGCGAAATCGGAGGGTCCAATTTCTCATCATTAAGGCATTTTAGGGGATCATCTCGAGACCTCGAGGATGCGAGGCTGTGGTCGAGCACCCTCCCTCGAGGTTCGTTGACACCCAATCTAATGACAATGTTGGCCGCAGTCATGATGGGACTAGAGAGCCCCCTAGGCATGCAACTAGTACTGGCAGAGCCTGGTGCCATCTAGTTGTCCCATCCCCCTACTTTCGTAATTAATTCTTTTGTACTATGTTGGGGTTTCCCCTCCTATATAAACGGGGTCTTCGACATTTTGTAAACACTCTATTGCTCCAGCTGCACCATAAGAAATATAGAAGAACATTCTCTTTGATCTCTCTTACACTCTCTTGATATTATTGCTTTCCTTTATTGTCTTCATATTTGTTCATCATTTACTGCCTATCATTGGTTATAAAGAGCCTCCATTGATTCTACTATAACTATTAGTCAAATAGCAACTATCTTCGATAGCTCGTAATTAAGCTCCGGGATCGACCTCGAGGCCCATAATTGACAAGCCCGAGGCCCCGAATAACTAACCTATCGGTTCGATTATTGCTCTCCCCTTAACTTTATTTCATTTGTAAATCTCATATACATAACGTCAACTATTTAACAAACTAGCATAAAAATAGATCACGTATTTTTAGAGTCCCATCAACAAATTTAATTGTTATTACCATTTTCACGGTAAACAGTTTCGCGCCCACCGTGAGGCTCGAAACTATTTTTTTTGTTTTTTACAGCTGTGGCTTGGCATTCTGAAGAGGTCTCGGATCTGCCGAGATGGATTAAGCAGTTGGAAAAAAGGTTTCCGTATCTTGACCAATCTTGGACTAACCTAGCCAAGACGCGGTGGGTGGCCAAGAATCATGGTAAGGTTTGTCTTGCTGCTTACGTCTTAACATTGTGTTTTTTCATGTACTTTCTTGTGCTGACAAGTTATGGCAGCTATGCACGTGTAGGCCTCGGCAAGAATGTGCTGATGAGACGACACATGGAGGCGGGGCAGAGGTTTCGGAGCCTGACGAGGGAAATAAAAGGAAAGGCAAAGAGGTTGCCGACCCTTCTGTAACAGAGAAACCTAAACCGCATAGGCCTAAAACTGCCATTGACACCTTAGCTTCTGCTTCCGAGGCAAGCCTCAGTACTGATGACGAAAATGATGATGAGAGCGGGTACCACTTGGAGGAGAGGCCGAGGCCAGATGCGAGAGCCCCGCAGATACTCTGACCGAAAGCTGCCAAATCGGGGACGACTGAATTAGGTTGGCCTCATAGACTGAAGGTCCTCGAGGAGGGCGTTAGTGTGGCCTCGTATCCCATGACCAAGTTCGACGTAGTTTCCGTTTTGGGGACCACTGCCGTTGGCCCTGAAGGGTCGGGACCCGGAGCTTTTTAGGAGAAGGAATTGCACCTCGGCGACATTAGTGATATAGGTGATTTCATTTTCCGCTCCCATTTTTTTCAGGGGAGCTAAGGGATGCTCAAGCCGTCAAAGCCGGGGGTCCTCTAAAAGGGGGAGGCATGCTTGGAAATACTCTTGACGATGCTAGCAGAAGCGTCGATCTTGACGCTCCCAGCTCTGTCAAGGAGGCTGAGAGGTTCATGCAGTAGGTGATAACTGTATTAAGTATATTCCTTTTAGCCTCGGGCATCTTTCTTCATTCTTTTAACTTTTCTGTTTTGCTGTAGTGCAAGGAGACGCATGATCATGCCCCATTCAAGCTTAATAAGGAGCTTTCGTGCCATGAGAAGGAGCTTGAGAAGTTTTCCTCGAGACTACGAGAGTCGGTGGCTCGTTCTGTGGAGAAGGAGAAAGAATCAGGCGATCTTCGGGCTACTTTGGAGGGAGCACTCCGAGAAAAAGCTGCCCTTGATGAGCAGGTATTTTGTTATGCATGAGTGTCTCCTTTGTTCCCATTATTTGATACTGACTGGTTTAATTTTCTTTCTATAGATCAAGCAAAATGAGTTGCAGATTGGGCGACTGAACATGGAGGTCCTCGGGCTGAGGAAACAAAATGAGGCAGTGACCTCAGAGTTGGCGTCGACCCGTGATCTTCTCAAGGATGCTCGAAAGGAGACCGCTGAGCTGGTTGCGTCCAAGTCCGAGATCGAAAGAATGTAGCCACTTACCTGAAGAACACGGCCACAGCCCGTGATGTATCGATAAAGGCTGAGAAGAAACTAACTCGGGCCATCGAACATGCTAGGTAGGAGGCGAGGAGAAAAACATTGGAGGAGATTGAGGCCGGAGGCGTCAATCTGTCAGTTGAAATTGAGGAGGCCAGGGAGCTGGAGTGAAAGTTGGCGCTTTTGATCGTACTAGATGAGGATCCCGGAGATGGTTCGGAGGATAGTGGCGATGAAGAGTAGGCCTCTTGTCGCTTTTTTTTCCCTTTTTCTTTTTGTGCATGTGTTCCCTGGGGAGTGAGTTTTGTAAAGGTGCCCTTTGTAAATATATTTTTGGCAAATGCAAAAAGGGGTTTTTCTTCTCTCTTCTCTTTTTGTTCTTTTTACCTTGCTACTCGCGCGGAGTTAACCTTCGACTTTTGGTGTTAGATCTTCGAAAATCGTATTCAGAGCGACCGGGCCACCTAGATTGGGTCCTTACCCAAAGTTAGATTGGTAGCTTCTTTAGTGACGATGCTAGTGATAGCGAGGAGCTCTCGAGGCCTCGCTGTTTCTCGAATTTTGCAAAATAGCAGCATTCATGCAATCTGGTAAAGGGACCCTGTGGTGATCCTATCAGTACATTTCCCTAGAAAAAGGGTGACGTTAATGCGACCAGAATTAACTGGCCCTCTGGGTAGGCGAGCAGCCGCTGCCTTGCCCCTATATATTCATTCGTTTGCCTCTCAAATGGAGATTCTGCTACTTTGATTGACCACAGAACCTGGCGCAATGTGCTAGTTCTCCCGTTGTTCTAACCCAAAGTCTTTGCCCTAATTTATATCTCCCCTACTCATTCTATCATAGCCATGACTGATACATCAACATCCGCCCACCAAAGAGAGGGGGGGTTCTACCTACGTCCCGAAACTATTTATCGTGAAAATGGTAATAACAATTAAATTTTCACGTGTCTCCTAACGTACTAGGACACGTGTTTGCACCGGCCCGGTGTAGTAGGGGGTTTATCGATGGTATAATCTTTTAACATGTCAAGATCGGGAGGAGTACATTGTCTTAGAGTGGGTATCACTTTTATTTTCTCTTTAGACGACCGAGATAAAGAGGCGACTTCGTTCTGCCGAGGAACCGTCCTGGAAGTTATGGCCATTGTGACGGTAAAATTCTCTCTAAGAAAATAAAAAGGAAGAATGTAAAGGGAGATGGGTCTGGATTCGTGAATTTGAAGATGTTGAGAAAATAAAGATTATCAAAGAGTTGATGTATTTGTAGGAACCACATAGGAAGCGGAAGGGACGAGCCAATTGCGGTTACTGAATCTCTCAATAGTCACGTTTGACGGCGACCCTTACACGGTTTTTTGGTACATGGCATTTAATGCTCTGATAAACTGATGTCACGACAATGATGTCCTCGGAACGGAGGATAAAAATTGTTTCATATCACTTCATTCTAGGAAACACGAAGACTATCTGTATATTGCCAAATCGGAGGGTCCAATTTCTAGTCATTAAGGCATTTCAGGGGATCATCTCGAGACCTCGAGGATGCGAGGCTGTGGTCGAGCTCCCTCCCTCGAGGTTTGTTGACACCCGGTCTAACGGCAATGTTGGCCGCAGTCATGATGGGACTGGAGAGCCCCCTAGGCATGCAACTAGCACTGGCAGAGCCTGGTGCCATCTAGTTGTCCCATCCCCCTACATTCGTAATTAATTCTTTTGTACTCTGTTGGGGTTTCCCCTCTTATATAAAGGGGTTCTTCGACATTTTGTAAACACTATGTTGCTCCAGCTCCTCCATAAGAAATATAGAAGAATATTCTCTTTGCTCTCTCATACACTCTCTTGATATTATTGCTTTCCTTTATTGTTTTCATATTTGTTCATCATTTACTGCCTATCATTGGCTATAAAGAGTCTCCATTGATTCTATTATAACTATTAGTCAAATAGCAACTGTCTTCGATAGCTCGTAATAGAGCTCCAGGATCGACCTCGAGGCCCAGAATCGACAAGCCTGAGGGCCCAAATAACTGACCTATCGGTTTGATTATAGCTCTCTCCTTAACTTTATTTTGTTTCTAAATCTCATATACATAGCATCAACTTCTTAACAAACTAGCATAAAAATAGATCACGTATTTTTAGTGTCCCATCAACAAATTTAATTGTTATTACTATTTTCACGATAAACAGACGCATCTATGATTGAGATATAAAAGATATGACTGTCTCCCTTAGGTTATGTGACTATGTGTTTATCCAGAACGTTTATAGTTTGATATGATTTTGAAGTGTATAGAATGTTTGGGTTTGATATTCCAATTTCGTTTAAGATAGATAAACTTTCCCTAAGTGTGATCCATATGCATTGTTCAAAAATAAAGATAGAATGCAACTGCAAAATAGGGTCGGATGGTGAGGGAAGTTACGAATAACCTTATGTTTCACTTTAGTTGTTCAAAGCAGAACAAGAAAATGTGATGCTAGTAGTATAGTAAATAAGTTTTGAGTTAATATAGTGAATTAGCAATTTCACTAGAGCTAGTATAGGTACAATTTGATTCAATTAGCCAGGTTCACTCTAGTGAGTGAATAAAAATTTGAAATACTGAACGTGTGTTAGAACCCAAAAAGTTTAAGTTGAAGCCAAAGTACAATGACAGCGACAGTGGAAGAATATAAAAAATCAGCTAGGCAGTAAGAGAGCCAACTACTGAATAATAGCCTTTAAGAATTATCGAAAAGGGGTCTCCCCAATTGACAGTATGACCAGAGTTAAATTATTAAGATTGTGTAGGATAGTTGTGAATACATTAATTTCCTGTTATGTAAGTTATTTGGTTTTTCCTAGTAAGAGAGGTTGCATAGAAGTATGTTAGAAAATGAGTCATCATTCACATAAAGTGCAAAGAATTGTAGAAGATATGGAAAGTTATTTGGATCCCAACAAAAGAAAAGGATCAGCAAGTATAAGACCTTAAACTTTGGTCTAAGGGGGAGATGTGAAAATCATTAGTAAGTCCAGTTGGAAATTTTGAAACCCCCATAGTTATTATGGGATATGAAAATTATAAAAGTCTGCCCATTTATGTGTCACGAGAGTAGTGCCATTGCACGAGAATCTAATTTTTGAAGTACTGGTCAAAGACTTAGCTCACAATAATACTATAAGTGTTTTCAGGAAGTGCTTAAGAAGATAATCAAGTGTGGGAAGTATAACTCGTGATTGGGGTAGATAAGATAACTTTGGTGAAAGAAGTTCACCGCATAGTCAAGCTAGGATTTCGACCTTCACACTACGAAAGTGGTGGAGTTGTTGTTTAGAGTAGGAATTGTTTCTCCTTAGTAGCCTAAGTAAGGAGAAACAGTTTGCTGATCCCTACTTGGTGTAGTTGAAAAGGGGATTCATAGGGATAAGGCAATGACTTTTGAATAAGGGGAGATGATAGTACTTTGAGGTAGCAAGCCTGATTGTGTGTCTAGACATAAATGGGCTTAGAGGAGGATCATGTTAGAAGCCTATAATTCCAGGTATTCTATCCAGCCAGGTTCCTCTTTTATGTATCATGATCTTAAAGAGATTTATTAGTGGAATGACATGAAAAAAAAACTGTCGCTAAATTTGTGGCCAAGTGTCCAAATTGTCAGCAAGTAAAATGTGAGCAGCAAAAAGCCCAGTATTTATCTCAGAGTACACATATTCTTTATTTGAGAAGGTAAATATGGACTTTATAATAGTATTATCTCACTCATTTTGAAAGCATGATTTGATTGGGAGATTATAGATTGACTTACCAAGTTAGTGCACTGCTTGCCAGTAAAGACCTCAGTTTCAGCAGAATATTATGCTAAGTTGTACATTCAAGAGATCGTAAATGCAAAGGACTCCGTTGTCCATCATTCTAGATTTTGGTGCTCAATAAAACAACAAACTTTTAAAACTCCTTTTAGAAAGGCTTAGGCACAAGAGTAAACCTCGGCACATTCTTTCATCTTCAAACATATGGTTACGCGGAGCGCACTATTCAGACACATGTGGATATGTCCTTGATTTTAAAGGTATTTGGGATGATCACATACCTCTCATTGAGTTTGCTAAAAATAACAATGAACATTGTAGTATCAAAATGTCACCCCACGAAGCTCTATATGGGAGAAGGTGTAGACTGCCAATTGGTTTCTTCGAAGTTGGCGAGGTAGAGTTGTTGATTCTAGATTTGGTCTATCAGGCTATGAAGAAAGTGAAGTTGATTCAAGAGCATTTGAAGACGACTCAGAGTTGCCAAAAGTCCTATTCGGATATGCATCATAGAGATTTAGAGTTTCAAGTTGATGATTGGGTGTTTCTAAAAGTTTTACCCATGGAAGGTGTTATATGATTTAGGAAGAAAGGAAAGCTCAGTCACAGATACATCGGGCCATATAGGATCCTATGAAGGATCAGGCAAGTAGCTTATGAGTTAGAGTTTCCATCAAAATTAATGGTTATGCACCTAGTATTTCACGTGTCATGTTATAACATTCAAGTTTCTAGTATTCATATCTCATGTCACGACATTTATGTTTCCAATATTCAGATATCATGTTAGAACATTCATGTCAGTTCAGTACTCAGATACTCATGTCACTCTAGTACTCAGATATTCATGTCAGCTTAGTACTCAGATATTCATGCTAGCTTAGTACTCAAATATTGATGTCAGTTCAGTGATCAAGTATTCACGTCAGTTCAATACTCAAATATTCGTGCCAGTTCTATATTCATATATCCACATTAGTTCATATTTCATGTATCCATAACAGACCAAGATTCCTGTATATGTTTAATGTTATGCGTATTACGATGCCCTATAAAGCTAGTGTTATGCTCTGTTAGCTTACAGGTATTTTGGAAAAATGTCGAAGGTATATTATAATCTCCACGTTTTTCAGTATCCAGTTAGCTCAGTGTTCAGCTTGTTCAGCAGCCATTTAGTTCAGTAGCTATTTAGTTCAATATCTCATCACATAAATAATTATGTATTCATTCAGTTTAGTGCGGACGAGTTCATGACACTGCAGTGTTCACATGTATCCATCAGTCCCCTTTAAGGTATAGAGTAAGCCTTAGTTACAACCAGGACAATCATTCGAGGATGAATGATCCAAAGGAGGAGATAATGTAACACCCCATAAATCCCGATTAGTTGTGTATGCGTAAAATGAGTATTAATGTGACCTTTTAGACATGTGAAGTCCTATCTTAATGAGTATGGGTGGAAATCATTGTGTTGGAATCAAGACCGATAGTGTGGTGCATAAAATTTAATAGAATCGACTAAGTTTATGGGAGGTACGTCTTATAGCCAGATAGTGCAAAGCCATAAAAACTCACAGCCATAGACAGTGCAAGGCACTGTCTAGGGCATTAACATCAGTGACCCTAAGGGCATCGAACTCCCCAGACTTTGATGCAAATATTGTCGTTATTTCAGTGAAGAAACTATTTTACCATCGCAACTTGCCCCCATTAAATCAAATGGGATCCAAAGTTCAATAGGAGGATGGTGTTTCAGCTCGATTTTACATTCCTTTCATACGTCACTCGGATAACAATTGTGGCACTATGTATTTTTTGAAATCATGCGACTGAACTCAAAATGAAACTCTAAGCTGCCTACGTACCTCGATGAAGAGGATCAAGTCATATCGTAGTTTAGAATGGGTGGGCTTTTTTTGTGGGCCGTACACTATTTAGACTAATGTGGGCCAGGAGTGTAGGAACATGCAATTTAGGCTCATGCATCAAGGTGTGTTGCATCTTAAAGGATAATACTTCTTTAAGAATTTGCCATTGATGGGGGCGATACTCATGTCATCTGCATCTAGTAGCTTGTAAGCCCCAATTGAGTAAGCATCTTGTACAACATATGGCCCATTCCATTTTGAAGTGAACTTTCGTACAGGTTTATGGGAGGTAATTATGGGTCTTTGTACGGCAAGGACTTGATCTCCTACTTGAAAGGATCTTTGGCGAACTCTTTTATTGAAGGCGCAAGATAGTCGAGGTTGACAACATTCAAGACTCTGTTGAGCTTCCAACCTCTTCTCATCAAGAGCCTCCAACTCTACTAATCGAAGTCGAGCATTTTCTTCAGAAGTGATCCCTTCATGAATCGCTAATTGTAATGAAGGTATTTGATGCTGGAGTGTCAAGATGGCTTCGACTACATAAACGAGTGCATAAGGGGTTGCTTGTGTTGGTGTGCGGTGAGTTGTCCTATATGCCAATAGAGCTTCTTCCATACAGTCATGCCAATCCCATTTAGATTTAGAGATGAATTTCTTTAACAAGTTGCATAGAGTCTTGTTGAATGCCCAGCTAGACCATTGGCGGTAGCATTGTACATAGACGAGTTATGTTGCTTGAAGCAAAAGAGATCACAAATCTTGTTCATCAACCTATTATCAAATGGCTTTCCATTATCCGTTATTTTGTAATGAGGAATTCCAAAGCGATAGATTATGTTTACTCGGATGAAACTTGTAACATTTTCCTTCTTTACCTCCTTAAGAGCAACAACATAAAATCCCCAAGCATCAAACGGCCAGGATGCAATAGTCGGGTGCAATACTTTAAGAGGTTGATGAATAAAATTCGCATGGAATTGACAAACCTTGCATCTTCGAGCATAGTCCAAGCAATCTTTTACCATCATTGGCCAATAATATCCCATCCTTTTTATATGGAAGTGGAGCTCTGGTCTAGAATGGTGTGACCCACATAACCAGAATGTGCCTCTTGCAAAGCCTAGAGTTCTTCTTCTTCCCCTAAGCACCGCAAGAGTACTCCCTAGAATGACCTTCTATATAGAGTATCTTTGTATTAATAGAAGTGAGGTGCCCGACAACAGATTTCAGTCCTTCTCCTCAGATTTTCTGGAAGTATCCCATAACATAAGTAGTCGATAATGAGTTTTCCCCATTCTTCGTTCACAACTTCAGAAACAGCGACAAGATGCTTGAGTTCATTTTCTTCACCTTCAGCCTCATTTGGCGATGGTACTACCCATATTTTGCAGATAGTAACTTGCATTTGATTAGGCAGGGTTAACGATGAAGCTAGGGCAGCTAAAGTATCACCCTTCTTATTTTCTTTCCTTAGCACATGCTGAATAGTCACATCACCGAGCCACCCTATTAATTTTTTAGCGTAATCATGATATGGGCGCAGTTCAGGTTTCTTGACCCCATAAATACCTAGAAGCTGATTGACAACTTACTGAGAGTCGCCAAAGACTTGCACTTGTAACTGCTTCATTTTGACAGCCATTTCAAGCGCAAGTATTAGTGCTTGATACTCAGCAACATTGCTGGAATAGAGTTGTGTCAATGTGAAAGAGTAGGGCAAGACTTCACCTTGGGAAGTGACAAATATTACGCCAACACCAGCTCCTCCATGGTGCACAGCACCATCAAAGTACATCTTCCATGAAGGTTAAACTTCAACGACCATTGCGTCCTCATCAGGTAATTCATCAGTTAGCTACCAGTCATCAGGTATCGGATGATCTGCCAAGAAGTCTGCCAATGCTTGTCCTTTTATATCCTTTTGAGGGATGTATAAAATCTCAAATTATTGAAATTGGCGGTACCATCTCGCTAGTCGATCACTAAGAACAGATTTTGACATCACGAACTTGATGGGATTTGCTTTAGAAACAAGACGGACAACATGACCTTGAAAGCAGTGCTTCAACTTTTGAATTGAGAAGTCTAGTGCCAAACACAACTTTTCAATTGGCGAATAATTCAGCTCGTTTGGTGTCATCATCCTGCTCAAGTAGTAAAGAGAGTTTTCTTTCCCCTCATTATTTTCTTGGGCTAACATGTCACGCCCCAAACCTGGGGGGCTGAAATGTATAGTATCAGCGGCTTTGCAAGTATAGGGGCAGCCAAAATTGGAGGCTTCATCAAGTAGGATGTAATGTTCTCAAAGGCTCCATCAAGTACACGCTTGGTCCCATTTGAAAGGGACACCTTTATTTATAAGGCAACTGAATGGTTGGCACCTCCCAGCTAGGTTTGAGATGAATCTCCTAAGGTACACTAACCTTCCTTGCAGACTTTTCAATTTGTGAATATCTCGAGGCTCAGGTATTTTCAAGATCACATCTACTTTGGCTTGATCAATTTCAATCCCTCGGTGTCGAATAATGAAACCAAGCAACTTTTCGGAAGTAAATCCTAAGGCGCATTTGAATGGATTCATCATAAGTTGGTACCTCCGGAGCAAATCAAACACCATTCTCAAGTATTTCAAGTGGTCTCCCTTCTCTCTTGATTTTAGCACCAAGTCTTCAATATAGCATTCAACATTCATGTGGAGAAGATCGTCAAAAATATTCTGCATAGCCCTTTGGTAAGTAGCACCAGTGTTCTTCAAGCCAAAAGGCATTACCATGTATCAATAAATACCATTGGGGGTGCGGAATGCAATAAGTTTTTCATCTTTTGGTGCCATACAAATTTGGTTATAACCCAACGAGCCATCCATGAAAGACATCGCCTCGTAACCAGTAGTAGCATTAATCATTAGCTCTAGAATAAGGAGCGGGAATTCATCTTTGGGACACGCATTGTTGAGATCCCTGAAGTCAGCGCTTACTCAAATCTGACCATTCTTCTTCCTTACGAGGACAATACTTGAAACCCTTGTTGGGTATTTAACTTCCCGAATAAATCCAGCTTCAATGTGTTTGTTAACTTCGGTTTTGATCAGGGGAACCAAGTCCGGCCTAAAGCGCCTTTGAGCTTGCTTAACAAGACGAGCGCCATTCTTGACTGCAAGGTGATGGATTGCTACTTTAGGGTTCAAGCCAGTCATTTTTTGTAACTCTAAGTAGAGACATCCCTAAACTCTTTGAGTAACTCAATATAAGTGCTTTCTTCATCAGCTTCTAGTAAAACACTTAGGTAGGTGGGTCTTGGTTCTTCATTAGTGTCAAGGTTAACTTCTCTTAAGGCACAAATCATTGCCTTCACCTCTTCTTCAAGTTCTAGCGGAGCATCTTTTGCGTCTTTATCTTCTTGAGGGTCCCCATCATTGAAGGATATATGATAAGATGATGAAACATCGTCCAATTTATCTCCATCCTCCATTATAGATAAAATACCATGCTTACCTTGTGCAGTAATAGGATACAAAGAACTCACACTTTTTTGTCTTCATTACGTTCTTTAGTGTAGACAACAGTGTATGGCTTCACCTTCAGCACCTCATCACACGAAACCATGACTTTTGTTTGTTGCTTCATTCTAGAAGGAACCAAACTTTGGAAATCCTTAGAGATCTTCTGAATTTTGTGCGAAGCGGGTGTTCTTGTATTTCAATAATTTCTCTGGAAGTTATTCCCCTTCTTTAATGGACCCAATCTCTCAAATACAGAAGTTCTCACAGTTGATTTTCCAAGTCGATCAAAGATAGAAGGCTTGTTAGAAGCGGTCGATTCATCTTCTACGGTGATATAATTGCCGCTCGCCCTTCTTATGGAGATGCGCACTGGTGACGGTTGCTTGTATCCCAAACCTTTACATGGTTGTCTCGTTGCAGCCTATGATGGTAGCTTCCCTATCTTTGATGGCTCATTAGGATTGTATCCAGCCTTTGCAAATAGTCTGTAAGCGTTAGGATCAAAATCTTCATATGTTTGCTTTTTAGGGAGTGCCACATTCTGCAAACAGTTTTTGGCCACAAACCCTACAAGCGGCATTGAGGATGACTTTACTGCGTCAATTCGTTTGACCGGGAGAGTTAACTCCTTTAGCATGTAAGTTTGGAGATTAGATGATTCACCTTCATCTTTCTTCCTTTTAGGGACATATTGGAACACTGGACTTACTTTCTTGCCATAAGACGAAATATTCCCTCTGTTTACCGTGAAAATGGTAACAACAACTAAATTTGTAAATGAGATTCTAAAAATACGTGATCTATTCTCGAGTTAGTTGTTTAGAGCAGTTGATGCTAAGAATACGAAGTTTAGCGATAAAATGCAAGATAAACGAAGCAGTAATCAAATCGAGGGGCCTGCTGCCTGGATATAGGACTGGTCAATAGGGAGCTCGGGGTCGATGTCCGAGTCGAGCTTGAGCTATCGGGGATAGTCGGGAATGGGATAACAGCTAAATTATGATCAAATAAAGCTCAATATGGCCAATACGAAGCGATAGAATGAAGAACAAGTAAGAAACGATAAATATTAAAGTGGCCTCGGGCCAGCGAGAACGAGCAAGTTAGAAAGAAAAGAGAGAGAGATATTATTGCATTTGTGGAGAAATGGAGCAACATCAGCCCTTTACAAGGTAGCGTGAGTTCCCTTTATATTGGAGGGGAACTCGGCTATAGTACACCATGCATTAATTGTTTAAGTATGGAGATGGGACGGCTAAACGCGACTCTTCGGTGTAGGCCCTGGATAGACCGCCTTTGTCAGACTTAGCCGCGTGCCTTGGGAGCTTCCCCCTCTGTTCTGGCTTCGATTTCCATCTTCTCTGAGTCGAGCATTGATGGGCCCTGAGGGAGGGGACTCGGCGTTGGCTCCCCATCCTCGAGGTCTGAGGCATTCTTCCGAAATGACTTGCCAGCGAGAAATTAAGTCCTGTGATTTCACCGCGTACACCCTCTATAAGATTTATTTGCGTTGGGTTGTACCTCCTCAGTAACAGCTTTGGCTTCACCAATAGTCACCTCTTCTCTTTTAGTTGTGAGCTCATTATTCTTGTTTTTCATGCCATCATCAACTTTTAGATCTTTCACAATGCGGTTCTTCAAGTAGAACTTTGCATTGGCAAAGTGTGACTCTGCCTCGGTGAATGGCTCATCATCAGCAACTATCTTCTTCTCGACTTCACCCTCGTAGTATTTTAAACATTGATAGTAGGTAGATGGAACTACTTTATTCTCATGTATCCAAGGCCTTCCAAGCAATATGTCATATGAAGTCTTTGCATCGATCACATGTAGCCATGCACTTGATTGCATATCTTCAATGGTGATATCTATCCTGATCGCGCCTATGGCTCTTTGCCCCTGTTGGTTGAATCCTTGGATCATCACACAACTTTCTGAGAGTTCGTTCATGGGAACACCAAGTTCTTTCATAGTGCGAATTGGCAAAATGGTCACTGAGGATACTCCATCAACCAAAATTTGATTTACCCTTTCATCACACATATAGCCAACTAGGTACAATGGGCGGCTATGAAGAGTGTCACCTAGCAGAAGATCGTCATTTGTGAACGTGAATTTTTCCTCACAAGCATTAACTTCTTGTGGAGTGGACTCGATAAGCTTTTTCGAAGATGGTGCCAACGATAGGTCATCACTCTTTTCTTCCCTTTTGTCATCGTGGGAACAAGAGGCATCGATACCCTCATGGGAAATCTTCGTGCAGAACCAACTTGGCAAAAACTCTTCCACGGTCACTGGATTTTGTGGCTTTTAAGAGTGATGTACCTCCACTTTTGCTCTCTTCTAGTGCTTAACTGGATTCCATCTCCTTGGTATTTTTACCATCATTTTCCTTGTTGGTTGTTCTACTGATTCTTTTCGTGGGCTTCTTCCTTCAGTGGTGCCTACGACGAGTTACCGACGTCCAACCTTCATCATCATCAAGTTGATTGACTTCACCTTTGTCGTTCTCCAGTAATTCATCATCTTTACTTTCTTTATAACCACATAATTCATTTGTACTAAATGAGCCAAAGATGATAAAGACTTGGTTTGCGCTTGCTTTCTCATCTTCAAGCAAGATCTTCTTTTTGCAAGGCAAGTCCATAACTTTTCCTCGAAGACAAAGAATTTCTCAAGAGGGTGACTCACAAGTCGATGATATTTGCAGTAATTTGGGTCATTTATTTTTCCACCTTAATTTGGTCTCTTCATCTCCGGATGCTCAATGTGATTTAACTTGACGTGTTCTTCAAAAATAGCTAGCACATCAGAATCCATAAATGGGTACTCATTCTCTTGCATTTCTTTTACATTCAACTTTCCACTTGGCTTATCTTGAAAATAAGTGGATTTCATACTCTGCCTCTTGCTCACCTTCGTTGTGAACTTCACAGGTGATGTGTTGACATTCATAGCTTCTTTGTTTTCAGATTTGGTACGAACTTGCCCCATTTCTTGACTTCTTGCATGTCGTTCCCTTTGTGAGGCTCATATATAGGCAATATTTCATTTACAGCGGAGGCCATGCTCAACTCTATGTCATGGGCACGAGTCGCAAGTTCTTCAAATGTGCCAGGCTTTATACCTTGCAAAATGTAGCGTACTCCCCAATACATGCCTTGGATGCACATCTTTATGCCTGAAGCTTCACTAAGCCTGTCTTTGCAGTTGAGGCTTGAATTCCTCCAATGATTGATAAAGTCGATAATTGGTTCACCCTTTCGTTGACGAGTATTTGTAAGTTCTATCATACTCACAGTACGTCTAGTGCTATAAAAGCGATTGAGTAATTCTTGCTTGAGTTGATCCCAACTATCAACAGATCCAGCCTCGAGGTGTGTGTACCAATCAAAAGCATTTCCTTTTAATGAGCGGAGAAACTGCTTGACGAGGTAATCTCCATAAGTCCCAGCATTGTTGCATGTCTCAACGAAGTGCGCCACATGTTTCTTTGGATTGCCTTTGCCATCAAACTGTTGAAATTTTAGAAGTTGATAGCCAGTTAGCATCTTCAACATATCTGTTTACCGTGAAAATGGTAATAACAATTAAATTTGATTTTGTGTTTCTAAAAATACGTGATCTACTTTTATGCTAGTTGTAAAGCAATGGATGCTATGTGAAATACTTAGAATAATGATAAGATCTTAAAAATGAGATATTAACCAAACCAAATCACTGTCAATCGGGGCCTCGAGCTTGATTATTCAGGGCCTCGGTGTCGATTTCGATGTTCATCAAGGGTGGTTGATGGAGACCAACAATTATAATATAATCAATGTCGGCTCTTTATGGCCAATAATAAGCAATACATGAAGAACAAAAAATAGAACACATTAAATATAGGCAATAAATGGAAGTAATAATATTAAGAGAATATGTTAGAGAGCAGAGAGAATGTTCTTGTGTATTTAGTATTGAGCAACAGATGTTTACAAAATGTCAAGGATCCCCTTTATATATGATGGGAAATCCCAACATTGTACAAATACATTTATTACAAAGATATGGAGATGGGATAGCTAGTTAAGGCCATGATGCGGGCTCAGACTAGCCTGATAGACTTTTTCGGCTCTAGCTACATGCCTCTGGAACTCCCCACTTTCTCTCCGTAACCGTCGATCCGTACTGCTCCGAGGTCGAGCATCGATGGCCCTCGAGAGATGAAACTCAATCATGGTCTTGAGCCTTCGAGACATGTCTTCGAGGCATCGTAACGATGGAAAATTGGACCCTCCTATTTTACTGTATACATATAGTCCCCGCATTTCTTAGAGTAGAACTATAAGAAAAAACCTTGATAACCATCTTTCCAAATTTCCTGCGATAATGTTATACTAACGATGTCATACTTATGACATAAGCCTTTGTGATAACCGAGGCATCCCGCTGACTCATCTTTTTTGCGCCATTCAATGTACTACAAATTCTCGCCCTTCTAAGAGATAATATCTACTCCGATTCAGTTCCAAAAATTCATTGATTGCGCATGCCGATATGTCTTTCAAAGACATTGATGGCGCCGTTGGTTACATTTTTCAAAGACTATTGATTGTGCTTGTTGGTTACTCTTCCCTTTGTCTATAAGTGGGAGCTTTATGGAACCAGTTCTTTATTCAAGTGTTCTCCAATTAGCCTTTCACCCTTCTCTTTCCCTCATCCTCATCCGTCATTATCCCTTATGTTTGAGGCCCGCAGCCTTAAGGTTACATGGCGGCATTCTCTTCAGCCACGCCATGGCCTTTTTCCTGGGCTCTCTCTTACCGAGTAAGGTTATACTGACTTGTCGTTGTTGTTGTTTTTGTTGTTACTACTGTCATTTTTGGCTCGAGATGATGATATAGGGGGGACGATTTCTTCTGACTTGGGAAGATATTTGGACTCTACACCTCTGCTTACCTTCCTACCCCGGTCTGGTGTGACACTTTATCCCTTTTGCTTTCCGTGGGGTGAAGTGGCACCTCTGGCCAGCAACTTGCGCGGCACAATGTCCCAATAAGTGGACTCAAAGTAGCCATGCAGGTAAGGCCGATACTTGCCAAGTCTTCTATCGGGCCGTAGTCTTCTTGGCCTGGTAGAGCTTTTGCTCTTTGGCGGGCTATGTTTTTTTCTTCATCTTTTTTCGTTTCTTCACTTTCATCTTCTCCATCTTCTCACATTCCTCTTCTTCATATTTTCCCTTGGAGATACCATTTTGGAGGACCGAGATGAGACCCCCGTGGAGGTGGTGCTCGAAGATACTACCGCTGAGGATGTACCCCCGAGAATAGATTAGATTCTAGGCTTTTCTGATATTTGTACCTTTTTCTTCTTTGTTTTTGTGTAAGGACCCTTTGCGGGCTTGTGTAATCATTTGTAATAACCCTCTGTGCGCTTTTGTATCATCTGCTTATGAATATAAAGATGTCTCTTCAATCTGTTTTTGATTTATGCTATATTTCTTCGTACCTTCATTTGTGAGGAATCTGAATGCATGACTCCACCGATGGGAGTGAACATTGAAACCAGGTTAGTTTGATAAACTCGAGTCATCAAGATCCCCGACTTCGAGTTGAATAAGAGTAGGGTTTCGAAATTGCAATACGAGACTTAGCCTTTTAGACCTCGTGATAGTCTTTGATGGGGGGGATTTTCTCGGACACCCCAAAATAAAGGTAGCCTTTAGGCTTTCGGGAGCAGTCCCTGAGTGGGGTTTCGCTCAAGCTCGGGCTACGTGGAGACTTGTTTTGAACTCAGTGTAGATAGTCTTAAGGCGTTTCAGATAGATCTCGAACGAGGGCTTACCCGAGTTTAGATGGTACCTCAAGGCTAAGCCCATACGAGTAGAGTTTTAGCACTTCTTTTCTCCTTAAAAGAAGCCGTCGAGATCGGGTACCATCTCGGGACTTGCAATGATGCCAATGGCTTTCTGGAGCCTATCTTCTTTTGGTAGATGTCCTCGAGATCAGGTACCATCTCGGGACTTGCAATGATGCCAATGACTTTCTGGAGACTATCTTCTTTTTGGTGGAGGTCCTCGAGATCTGGTACTATCTCGGGACTTGCGATGATGCCAATGACTTTCTGGAGCCTATCTCCTTCTTGGTAAAGGTTCTCGAGATCGGGTACCATCTAGATACTTGGTTGATACGGGGTCTTCAACCCCAAAATGTCATATGGCAGCGTCGAGTGTATGATACAATTACGATGTAACCGAGACGATTTCTCCGGCATATCTTTACAAAGCGATAAAACCTTTAGCCAGTATTTTTAATCGACCTTTGAGGTAGGCAGGTGTTCGCCGCTTTTCCCATATATAGGGTTGTCTTCACCCTTTTGGAGATTCCGTTATTCTGAGTAGTTATCCACTTTCATAGAGTTCTCCTTTCTTGCGCCAATTTTCCTTTAACTCAAAGCTTTCACCCAAGTCTTCATCTCCCTTTCTTCATTTTACTATAGCCATGGCTGTTATGCCCGAATCCTCTTGGCAAGGAGGAGGGTGCTCCGCCTCTGGGCACTTTGCTTCGGGAGGGAATCTCCCGTCAGAAGAGACTCCCAACGTTCGAGGTTATCGGGAATATGCCTCGAAGTTTATTTCTTTAATAGGAGAGGAGCACCTTGAGTTGGTGAGGAAGTACTGTGGATGGGGATAAAAGGTGGCATTACGAGTACATTCCCCGGAGGAGAGCATTATGGACCATGCCGAGGGATTTTTGAATGTATACACGTACCCCTTTATATTGGGCCCCCTTGATGGGGTTGTGTTTGACTTCTGTAAAAAGTACTAGGTTACCTTGGTGTAGATTCACCCGTCATTTTGGAAGAGAGTATTGATGATGAGGTTCGTTGCGGAAGAAGCAGGTCTTGAATTCACTCTAAGTCATCTCATCAGGCTGTATCGGCCCTTTCAACATCGAGGCCAGCTAACCCTACGATGCTGATCCACCACGCCTTTCGTTGTTGACTATGAAGAAGACGGAGATCGGGGATGGATGAGCTGATTTGTTCGGGTACAAACTGTCAATATAATTCCAGTGGAGTTCCTGCCATTTCTTGAGGAATGGAATTTTACACATAAGTAGTGCACTCGTGCCTTCATAGTTTTGTTAATGGCGAAGGCGTACTCCATAAATGCACCTTCTTTTACTTTTCTGCAGTGATTTCGTGGATGTCGGGCGAGGTTCCTGATTTACCGAATTGGGTTCGGAAGTTGGCGACCCACTCAGCTTGTAATGAGCATAAGTGACGAGCTTTATCTAAGGATAGGTGGGAGGCAAAATACCACGGTACATGCTATGTGATTTGCTCCCCCGCCTTTCTCGTAAGGGCATTTTTTCTTTCTCTATACTAACCCTGTCATCGTAGGCATTGGGGATCCCCTTAAAGCAAGGTCGTGCCTTTTACGAGAGGGATAAAGACCGCTGGCTTTAGGACCGAGGGATGATAATAATAAGAATACGCAAGAAATGCCTTTGCATGGCGATGGTGCGCAAAGCAAGACGAACCTAGACTGGGGGCTTAGAGAGGATGTATTGACTGAGCTTGCTTCGCCCGTGATTTCTGGTTTTGGAAAGGCGGTTTCTTCGCTGCTGCCGTCTTCTTTTTTTGTTAAAGGTACTTTGAGGGATACTCAAAACTTGGGATCGTATACACCAAGCGACCGTATCCCAACTGTGGTCGGATCTTCTAGGTCTAAGAGAGCCATACTAGCAGATGTGCGCTCGACCTTCGAGGAAGCTCAGCGGCTTCACTCTATGGTGAGTTTTGGCACAGGCCCTTTGAGTTTTCCCTTTCTTATTGAGTTTTCTTTTTCATACCTTTGACAAGTTTAAGTCCGAGCTATTTCGCCGTGAGGATAGACTGTGGAAAACTTTGGATGGGGAGAAATCCCTTGGGCTCCTTTGCAATGAAAGGGAAGTCGATTTGGCACGCTTACGGTATTAGGCGAGTCGTAGCTTGAATTATGAGAGCTACCTGAAGGGGCAGGTAGTTTTTGTTCCAAGGGAGTGTATGTTCTTTCTTCTAGATCCTAAGGCTCATGTTTCGTTTATTTTAGTTGCAGAAAAAGATGGAAGACCTGGAGTGCCTTAGGAACGAAGTTGGCTGAGTCAAGCACGGGTATGATAGGTTAAAGGCTCAGGAGGATGCTCAAGCTTCGGCGGAGAAGGGTGTTCCAGCTAAAGCCTCCACCTTTGAGGTTCAACTTTGCGTAGCTCGTGATAATAGCTTGGTTCGAGCAGACAGGATTACGAAGCTCGAGTCTGAGCTTTTGAAGATAAAGGCTGAGGTTGTGGATGCCCGGGCTGAAGCTGTAATGAGCCGAACTAAGGCTGGCCAGAAAGTGGCAGTCTATTTGAAAGATGCTGCGGGTGCTCAAGCTGAGCTGAGAAGGAATCTTGACTGTGAGGGTAGGAGCAAGGAATATGCTCGGTGTAACTCTTGAAGGGAAACCCTCGAAGAGATCCATGCTAAGGGCTTTGACCTCTCGGAAGAGGTGAAGCGGGTGAGGGCCGACGAACATGATGCTAAGTCACTTATGTTCGACGCCGAGGATAGCGAGGATGAGGCCGACGAGCCATAGTCCCCAAGGGAGACGTAGATTTCCTTTTCTGTTTTTGTATATAGTACTTTCAAAGTATGTTGTAAATTGAGCTTGTATTTTTTCGCATGTATGTATAAAGAGGAAACCTCGCGGTTTTGTTTCTCCTACATTTTGTTTTGCCTTGATTTTAGCCAAATGAACTGGTCTTTAACTTAGAAGGAATCCTTAGATTTGTGATATGGCCCTGGGGCGCATTAGGCCGGCCTGTAGTACGCGCTTGGTCGATGCGACTTTTTAGTATAAGCTGGCGACAATGGCTTTTATGCTTTTGCTCTTAGGCATATTTAGTTAACTGTTTTGGGTTCAGTCTCTGAATCGGGTTTCGACTCGAGCTCATTCGACCCTCAAGTTTTTGAATTTAGTGATGGCCCTTACACTCTTACGCATTGGGTCGGTACGACCTTTTGTATGTGCTGGCGACAATGGCTCTTACGCATTCAGTCGGTATGACCTTTTGTATGTGCTGGGGACAGTGGCTCTTACGCATTGGTTTGGTACGACCTTTTGTATGCTTTATTTTTCGCTCGTTAAGGACATTTTGAAATAATGTTTGCCTGACTCTTCGACGGTTCGATAAAAAACCTTGATTGTGAGTCGTTATATGGCGATGATCGAGCACCTTAGGAGGTTTGGCTCGGTGGCTCAGTATCTTGAAGCCTGTGTTTAGGAGCTGACATGGTGGAAACTCTTTCACCTATGTCGAGGGTAGCCTGTTTAACCGGTTCTTTTCGAAGTGTATTCGAAGTAATTGAAGGCTTGTGATATATAGTGATGGTCGTGCGTCCCCGAGTCGCGTTAGTTTGGCTGGTACAGCCTTGTGACCGTAGCCATTTATTTTTGACTAGAGCCTTTTAGTCCCGAGTGAAGTAGTTTCGATATCTATATCGAGGGTGTGCCTTTTTAGGGTACTTAAAGTTCGATATATAGCCTTAACTTTGAGATCGGGTTTATGCCTTAAGTAAGGTCATACAAGTTTTAGATGCATTTGAGGTCTTCCAGTTTTTGATACTTGGTACGAGTATGGTTCACGCCTTGCTTGAGGTCTTATAGATATTGTCACTTGGTACAAGTGTGGTTCATGCCTTGCTTGAGGTCTTACAGATATTGTTGTTGCCTTATATAGGTCTTACGAGACCGAGGCTGCCCACATGTGGTCTTATGGACTCGGGTTTTGATAAGTCCATAGAGATGGAGATTGACGGCAGTCCCCGAGTCGTCGAGGATTTCTCGTCTCTGGATCCATTACTTGGAAACTTGACATTGCCTCTTTGAGGGCTTACGATTTCGGAGTTTCTGGCCCGGATGCCATATGGCCTTGAATTTTTTATGCCAGTCCTCGAGTGTTCGGGACGTTTTTGGCTCTGGGGCCATTTTGTGATCTTGATTTTGCCTCATCGAGGGCTTACGAGTTAGGATATCTGACCTAGGGGTCACATTGTTTCGAGATGTCGAAGCCAGTCCCTGAGTTTTCGGGAAATTTTCTAGCTCTAGGGCCATTTTTTGCAAAACAATATCGAGCTTTCTTGAAAAGCAAAACATGAAGTATTCTTCGATTACTTGGTACAAGTATACATTTCTTTGTTGTTAACGGCCAATTGTTCTATACGAACACGGTTCGTTCGACCGTTTGGCCCGATACATTATTTTCCTATCGAGACCCCATTTGGCGTATCTTGGCTTCTTCGAGTAGGTGACCTTCCGAGGGGATGCCCCCCAGTATTCAAGGTTGGTTGCAAAAGAAACCTTGAATACTTGTTGAGTCTTCCTTAGGTAGCATATGGATGTTTCCTTGTTTAAAACCTTGCCAGTAAAACCCTTCTTGGGATAAAAACCCGGTCGATGAAAAAGAGTGCAACACATGCTTTTGAAACCTAAGGGCTTCGAATTGGGAAGTGCTTTGGCCGTTTCAATCGGATACCTACATTCAGGTTAGCGTAGAATGTAATTGAAAGAAAAAGGAGACGGTCATGCCTTAGTGTAGAATGTGTCAGCGGTATTTCGAGCCCTGATATGTTTCAGTCATTTATGACGAGGACGTGGTACAATCCTCTGCTTTGTTTATTCGGAGGTAGCCGAGAATGTAGCGTGTTATCTCAATTTTATTTTTTGCTCAACCTTCGGCTCCTTCGAAGGTGAAGGTACCGGTGTCGGCGTTACATCATGTACTGTGAACATTTCTCTTGCCGCATGTTGTTCCCCGTATATGGTTTTAATCCCATCCTCTGTCGTGAATTTCATCATTTGATGGAGGATTGATGGTACTACTCTCATACAGTGCATCCATGTCCTTCCGAGCAAGGCGTTGTACCTCATATATCCTTCAATGACATGTAACTTGGCATTTTGGGTTGTGCCGGACACGTTGATTGCGAGGGTGATTTCCCCTTTCATTGTTTCGCTCGCCATGTTGAACCCATTGAGGACTTGAGAGGCGGGTACGATTTGGTCAAGCAGTCCAAGCTGCTCTACCACCCTCGACCTGATAATGTTGGTCGAGCTACCTGGATCCACAAGTACACGCTTAATTTGAAATGTATTTACAAGAAAAGAGATTACCAGTGCATCGTTGTGAGGCTGAGACAAGGTCTCGATGTCCTCGTCACTGAATGTGAGGGCGTCCTTTGGTATTTAACCTCGTGTTCACTTTTTTTTGGTGATGAATATTTTTGTTCTTCTCATCCTAGGCTCTTATGGGGCATCAATGCCTCCCAATATCATGTGGATGACATGTTGTGGCTCATTCGTTTTGTTCTTCTTGGCCACCTCTCTTTCCCAGAACTGATTTTTGGCCTAGTCTCTGAGAAACGCTTGGAGGTGACGCTTACTAAGTAGTCCGACTACTTATTCGCGGAGCTGGTGGCAATCCTCAGTCATGTGGCCGTGCGTGATGTGAAATTCACACACTAAGCTATGATTTCTTTGAGAAGGATCTGATTGCACATGTCTGGGCCACCTGGAGTCTATGATTTTACTGATGGCGAACACAATGTCAAATATGTTGACATTGAAGTTGTAGTCCGACAAGAGGGGTATATTGTGCCTTGGGCCATTTCTCCTGTCTTCAGTGTATGGCTGGTACCTTTTTTTTGTTTTGCTTTGGCTCCTTCGCTAGAAGTCTTCTTGGGTATACGGAGCTCGAGGGGGCTCCTAGATGGTCATCCTCGACACTGATTTTTGATTGATATCGGTTGTGAACGTCCAACTAGGTCACGACGGGATACTCGACTAGGTTCTATTTTAGTTTCTTCAAAGACACCGAGCTTCGTTCATTTAGACCTTGAGTGAAGCCCTGCACTGGCCAGTCGCCGGAGACTGGTGGTAGTTCCATTCATTCCATTTGAAAGCGAGATACGAACTCTCGTAGCATCTCATTCTCCCTCTGCTTGATCTTGAAGACGTTTGATTTCCTTGTTGCTACTTTGATGGCACCGACATGTGCCTTTATAGTAGAGTCTGCCAGCATGGAAAATGAGTCTATAGAGTTAGGATCTAGGTTGTGATACCGCATCATGGCCTCTTTCGAGAGTATTTCCCCGAACATTTTTTGCAAGACAGCCTCGATCTCATCGTCCTTTAGGTCATTGCCCTGCACTGCACAAGGGTAAGCAGTAAAGTGCTCGTTGGGGTCTGAGGTTCCATTGTATTTCGAAAGGTCTGGCATTTTTAACTTCTTTGTAATGGATTTTGGGGCCGCTTCTTGTAGGAACGGCTTTTGCACGAACTTCTTCTTGTCTACCCCTTTTAGGATCGGGGGTGCGCTCGGGATTTGATCGACCCTGGAATTGTAGGTCTCTACCTTTTTGTCGTTAGCTTCTATATTCTTCTCACCAGACTCGATCCTCTTTGTGAGGTCCTCGGGCATATTTAGGATGGCGGGGTCGGCTGCCGACCCGCTGTTGCTTGATCTCTCTAGTACCTGCTCGGCCGGGGGGACCATCCCCAGTGCTACCGTGTTGGGAGTTTTCTGGCGACTTTGCAGCAGAGCAATAGCCAACGGTTTGTGCCTACAACATTTCAAAAATAATGTGAAGGCTAACCTCCCGCTCTTCCCTAGCTGGGGTTTTCTAATCTTCTTGTTGGTCTCCTTGGTGCACACTCCTATTAGTGTGGGAGCTTATATCGACGTGTTGGGCATCGCGTGAGATCGCGTCCACGAGAATTGGTTCTGGTCCATTCTTAGGGTTTCATGGTGGTACACCGACACCTGGAACATCCACACCATTTTCTCTGTGGTCCTCCAGATTGTTGTTTCCGCCTCCATTTATTGAGTCAGACATTTTGACCTGAAATCGAAGATCTTGGACAAGAAAACGTGTAAAAGATAACTTGCGTTGTATAGTAAAACCAGCAAGAAAATAATCACTATTATTTTTAGCCTCACGGTGGGTGCCAAACTGTTTACTGTGAAAATGGTAATAACAATTAAATTTAATTTTGTGGTTCTAAAAATATGTGATCTACTTTTACGCTTGTTGTAAAGCAATGGATGCTATGTGAAAGACATAGAATCAAGATAAGAGCTTAAAAACGAGATATTAACCAAACCGATTCTTTGTCAATTGGGGCCTCGAGCTTGCTTATTCAGTTCCTCGAGGTCGAGTTCGACGTTCGCCAAGGGCGGTCGATGGAGACTAACAGTTATAATATAATCAATGGCAGCTCTTTATGGTTAATATAAGCAATGCATGAAGAACAATAAATAGAACACAATAAATATAGGCAATAAATGGAAGCAGTAATATCAAGAGAATATGTTAGAGAGAAGAGAGAATGTTCTTGTTTATTTAGTATTGAGCAATAGATGTTTACAACATGACAAGGATCCCCTTTATATATGAGGAAAAATCCCAACATAGTACAAATACATTTATTACAAAGATATGGAGATGGGACAGCTAGTTAATGCCATGATGCGGGCTTAGACTAGCCTGACAGACTTGTCCCACTTTCTCTCCATAATCATCGGTCCATACTACTCTGAGGTCGAGCGTCGATGGCCCTCGAGGGATGAAACTCGACCGTGGTCTTGACCCTCCGAGATGTGCGTTCGAGGCGTTGTAACGATGGAAAATTGGACCCTCTTATTTTACCGTATACAATATCGATCCTTGAAGTGTACGGCTTTGCGTAGGTAAAGGAGGACTTGGAAGCGACTTCATATTTGTTTTTTATAGTCCCTTCAATGAACTCATTTAGTTAATTGATTGGAATCATCTGTTCCGAAGAGACTGAAATTTCCTTAGTGGATGCAACTTTCCGTGGGGAAGGATCAATCTGTTGAACTTCTGGGAGTTTGCAAAGTGCATTGGTGGATTCTTCTTCCATCAAGATTCCCACCTTGTCTATTAGCTTGTCAATTCTAGCATCTTAATTTTGCAAGCATTTGGTCAAGAAAGTGATTGCTTTCGTCAAGTTTTCGAATTGCTCCTCCGCAGATGAATTGTTTGTCACCGTGGCTTGCATGATTGTTGTGGACGATGGAGAGTAGCATGGATTATCACACAGATTGATCCTTTATTTGCTCATGCTATATGGTGTAAGTGGGGAGCATCCATCACATGAAGCATCTTCATCTTCCTTAATAGCAGAATGGTTGGATCAGGAGAGGTCAAGTAGAGCAAGAGTTTTCTTGATCTTTTCAGCAACATCGCCTCCTTCTTCGGGTGCATTTGTGGAAGATCTTGCTCCTTTTGAGGATGAAGATTCGAAAATAGGGGCAGATGCAAACGACACTTGGGGTACTTGTTGTCCTAACGAGCTTGCTTTGCTACTTGTAACTGGTCTAAAGCTTCCAAAGGTAACTTAGAGTATGTTATCCACATCAGCATAGAACCCAGAATTAGCAGCCTTGCTGGAACTTGAACTGGAGTTAATTTTCTTTGAAGCCATTTCAATATTCTTGAACTTTGTTGATTGAAAAGTTGAGATAAGAGGTAGAGATCGTCCCACTGGGCTTTGTAGACAATAAATTTGGTCGAGAAAATAAAATCAAGATTGAAAAATATTGCAACAACGTAGTATTTTATTTCAAATATATGAGTGTTACAATCTCTATGAATCCTTTGATTCTACTATTCAACAGTAAATAAAAGAGCTTTTGAGCCTAATCTTGAATTTTATTTTATTTTAATCCAAGTGATTGAGGCTTGATCTTGATCTTGACGTATTTTTAATCCAAGGGCTTGCAGCTTGTTCTTGAATCTTCGTCTTGACCTCTTAATCCTTAGAACACTTGAATGCTTGTAGCTTTTAGAGAAATCTGCAGTGTTTGATCCACGAGCTCTCTCTTGATTCTTGTTATCACTTCTGGTATCTTTCTGAGTTATGAAAACCCTATTTATAGTTGTGGGAGGGAAGAATTATGATAGGAACAAACTTTTTCTGACCAATCAAATTTAAGTGTGACAAGGCCACATTTGATTGGCCAGAACATGTCACTTGCACATGTGACACTGTTTTATTGGTATTTTAATTTGACTTGGCCAGCTTGTCATTTTGACACTTGGTGCGATCCTATTGGCTCTTCTATTTGACTTGGTGCGCCACGTCAATTAACATGTAGTACCAAACTGGGCCACTAGGAAGATGACATCTTGGGCTTAATGAGGTGGGCTCATCACCTTAGCCCAATTAAATGGGCTAGCCCAATGGATTAAGACTTATTTATTTAATTCATATATATTTGAACTGTATTCCCTTGTTCTCCAAGTGGGCGCCTGATTATCAAAACTTGAATTATATTCCCTTTTTCCAAGTGGGCGCCTGATTGCCAAAACTTGAACTGTATTGCCTTGTTCTCCAGGTGGGCACCTTATTTCAAACACCCAAACTGTGTTCCCTTGTTCTCCAGGTGGGTGCCTAATTGCCAAAATTTGAACTGTATTCCCTTGTTCTCCAGGTGGGTGCCTGATTGCTAAAGCTCGAACTATATTCCCTTGTTCTCCAGGTGGGTGCCTGATTGCCAAAACTTTAACTGTATTCACTTGTTCTCCAAGTGGGCACCTGATTGCCAAAACTAAAACTATATTACCTTATTCTCCGGGTAGGCGCCTTAATACCCAAACTCGAACTGTATTTCCTTGTTCTCCAAGTGGGCGCCTGATTTCCAAAACTTGAACTGTATTCCCTTATTCTCCAGGTGGGCGCCTTATTGCCAAAACATGAACTGTATTCCCTTGTTCTCTAGGTGGGCGCCTGATTACCAAAACTCGAACTGTATTCCCTTGTTCTCCAGGTGGGCTCCTGATTTTCCAAAACTTGAACTGTATTCCCTAGTTCTCCAAGTGAGCGCCTGATTACCAAAACTTGAATTGTATTCCCTTGTTCTCTAGGTGGGCACATGATTGCCAAAACTTGAACTGTATTGCCTTGTTCTCCAGGTGGGCACCTTATTGCAAACACTCAAACTGTGTTCCCTTGTTCTCCAGGTAGGTACCTGATTATCAAAACTCGAACTGTATTCCCTTGTTCTCCAGGTGGGTGCCAGATTTCCAAAACTTGAACTGTATTCCCTTGTTCTCAGAGTGGGCGCCAGATTACCAAAACTCAAACTGTATTCCCATGTTTCCAGGTGGGCGCCTGATTGCCAAAACTTGAACTGTATTGCCTTGTTCTCCAGGTGGGCACCTTATTGCCAACACCCAAATTGTGTTCCCTTGTTCTCCAGGTAGGTGCCTAATTGCCAAAATTTGAACTGTATTCCCTTGTTCTCTAGGTGGGCACTTGCTTGCCAAAACTTGAACTGTATTCCCTTGTTCTCCAGGTGGGTGCCTGATTGCTAAAACTCGAACTATATTCCCTTGTTATCCAGGTGGGTGCCTAATTGCCAAAACTTTAACTGTATTCACTTGTTCTCCAGGTGGGCACCTGATTGCCAAAACTTAAACTATATTACCTTATTCTCCGGGTAGGCGCCTTAATACCCAAACTCGAACTGTATTTCCTTGTTCTCCAAGTGGGAGCCTGATTTCCAAAACTTGAACTGTATTCCCTTATTCTGCAGGTGGGCGCCTTATTGCCAAAACATTAATTGTATTCCCTTGTTCTCTATGTGGGCACCTGATTTCCAAAACATAAACTGTATTCCCTTGTTCTCTAGATGGGCGCCTGATTGCGAAAACTTAAACTGTATTCCCTTGTTCTCCAGGTAGGTACCTGATTACCAAAACTCGAATTGTATTCCCTTGTTCTCCAGGTGTGCTCCTAATTTTCCAAAACATGAACTGTATTCCCTTGTTCTCCAAGTGAGCACCTGATTACCAAAACTTGAATTGTATTCCCTTGTTCTCTAGGTGGGCACATGATTGCCAAAACTTGATCTGTATTGCCTTGTTCTCCAGGTGGGCACCTTATTGCCAACACTCAAACTGTGTTCCCTTGTTCTCCAGGTAGGTACCTGATTATCAAAACTCGAACTATATTCCCTTGTTCTCCAGATGGGTGCCAGATTTCCAAAACATGAACTGTATTCCCTCGTTCTCCAAGTGGACGCCAGATTACCAAAACTCGAACTGTATTCCCATGTTTCCAGGTGGGCGCCTGATTGCCAAAACTTGTACTGTATTGCCTTGTTCTCCAGGTGGGCACCTTATTGCCAACACTCAAACTGTGTTCCCTTGTTCTCCAGGTGGGCGCCTTATTGCCAAAACATGAAATATATTCCCTTCTCCTCCAGGTGGGCGCCTGATTGCGAAAACTTGAACTGTATTCCTTTATTCTTCAGGTGGGCACCTTATTGCCAAAACTTGAATTGTATTCCTTTGTTCTCCAGGTGGGCGCCTGATTGCCAAAACATGAACTGTATTCCCTTGTTCTTCAGGTGGGCGCCTGATTTCCAAAACATGAACTGTATTAAATCCAATAAAATTTAAATGCTTACAAGTACAACCAACCCATGTACTCAATAAGCAACAAACCTAACCTTAGGTTGAAACTAATGACGAGCTTGGTGAAACGGTCAGAGTCCAACACCAATAACCAAGTGCAACTCGTAAAAATATAATAAAAACAATACAAGTAAAAATTCAAGATGTGATGCTCAACTCGTTCACAGTTATGGACAATAGGCATGCTTCTCAAATATAACAATAAAACCCAAATCTTTTACTGAAATAACCATAATATGAGTATATCATGGATGTGTTTGGTATGAAGGAAAATGTTTTCCATTGAAAATATTTTTATGAAAAAAGGAGTGGTTTTATGACTTATTTTCCTTTGTTTGGATGGTGAGGGGAAAAAAATTTCCAGAAAATATTTCTTACTGTTTAGTTAAAGAGTAGAAAATATTTTTTAGGAATATATTTCTATTTAGAGTGGGGATTGAGGGTTGGGACCGGGTTTGGGGCAAGAGTGGGTTGGGGGTTGGGATGGGGTTTGGGGCGAGAGTGGGTTGGGGGTTGGGGTTGGTGGGGTGGATAAGCGGTGGGGTAGGCTGGAGGGGGGTGGGTTTGTGGGGATGAGAAATAGAGTGGGAAGTGTAAAAAAGAGTTTTGAAAATTATTTTCCCTTCTTTTGATAAGGAAAATATTTTTCTCCAATTGAGGAAAAATGAGTTCATGAGGAAAATATTTTCTAAGCCGTTTAAGTCAACCAAACATGAGAAAATTAGAAAATATTATCCGAAAAATATTTTCTTTCATACTAAACACACCCTAGAAAACTGTGATTTTCCCAAAATCTTTCAACAACATATACGATGTTTCATTATCAAATAGCATGTTGAAGTTACATCTCTATGCCTACATGTCAATGTGCATGTGAAGTCATGAATGTCACAATACCATACAACATGAGGAAATGCATCTCTATGCCTATGTGCCAAGTATGAACTCAGATACTCATGCTCTCGGAGTATTCAACCTCATTCAACATGCTTAATCACTCAGCACTCCCACTCATTCAACATTCTCAATCACTCGGCACTCGGAACTTGATACATGCGCTAACTATTGGTATGTCAGACTCCGGAGGGGTGGATCCTGCCCAAGCGCTTATATAAGCTAACATGGCATGCAGTGGCGTGCAGTTGGATCCCAACATGAATGAATAAAGCCTATTGCGGCGTGCAGCCGGATCCCATAATCATCACTCAAAATTATGACCTCGGCATCACTCGGTCATCAATCTCTCCAGTCTCTCGGCTCACACATCTCATGCCATCAGCCCAAACAATAATAAATGATGTAACAATCAACAATAACAATTACTGAGATATGATATGCAAATGAATGAATATGACTGAGTATGTAATTGAAATTTAAGCAAATGACTCAATAACAAAAAAGACCTCAGTGGGTCCCAATAGAATAAGCATATAACCTAAATATGGTTTCTAGCATGGATGAAGACTCAATTACTCTAGCACGTAGAAATTTCATGTATAGCAATAAGATTTGGTGACTGCACAGTACCACGGAAACAATCGAGTCATAATTCACACGGTTCATGCCCACACGCTTGTCGCCTAGCATGTGCGTCATCTCAACACCAACGCATAACACATATATTCAAGGATTCATACCTCAGCAATAAAGTTTAAAAGTGTTACTTACCTCAAACAAGCCAAATCCAACACCAAACAAGCCGAACAATACTCTAGAAACACCATCCCGGGTGCATCGACATCCAAACGGCTTGAAAGTAGTCAAAAGCAACTCAAATACATCAAATAATGCCTAAGGAAACAAATCCAATCGATAAAGTTTGAATCTTTAATCAAAAGCACAAAGTCAACCAAAAATTCAAACCCGAGGCCGCACCTCGGAACCAGACAAAACACAAAAAATTTGATAACTCAATCAATTACGAGCCCAACCATATTAGTTTTACTCAAATCCGACTCTGAATCGATGTTCAAAACTCAAAAATTCTCTTTATGAAATTTTAGACAAAACCCCTAAATTTCTCTTTGAAATTTATAATTCAAATGACAAAAACGAAGATAGATTCATCAAATAAAATCAAAACTGAGTACATATAATCATTGACGAGCTCCATACCTCAAAATATGCGAGAATGGCCGAAACCTCCAAAATAGAGTACTTATAATCACTGGACGAATAAATGAATCGTGATTGCGGAAATACCATCACAATCGTGAAGAAGAAAGATGCACTTCCCCTGAAATACTCTACGCGACTGCGTCGCATGCCTTGGGAATGAAACACACAAAGCTAGCAGAACAATGTGAACACAGGATCAATGTCGCGAATGCGAAGAGAAAACCCGCATCATGCCCAGCTCAGCCCAATCACTATGCGAATGCGATGAAGACCATCCCTAACTCTACGAAAACGCAATCATCCTTATGCTAATGCGAAGAACAAATTAACAGCATACCAAAACACCCTTTGCAATCGCAACTTGACCTTCACAATCGCGAAGAACACTAGAAGTAACAAGTAACAGTAGAAAACCAACAACACAAAACCATCCGAAATGGTCATAACCATGTGCGAAACTCATCCAAGCCCCTTGGGACCCCGTCTGAAAATACAAACAAGTCACATAACATAACACACACCTACTCGAGGCCTCAAATCATGCATAACAACATAAAAACCATGAATCGCACATCAAATCGAACTTGAAGAACTTGAAGAACTTTCAACTTTCAAAACTCATGCCGAACCATATCAAATCAAATCGGAATGAATTCAAATTTTGCACAAAAGCCCCAAATGACATAATGAAGCTATTCCAATCCCCAGAACCACAATCCGAACCTGATATCATAAAAGTCAACTTCCGGTCAAACTTATAAACATTCAGAACCTTCAAATTTCGCATTTTCACCAAATATTGCCGAGGCCTTCTAGAAATTTATAAATGCAAATTCTGGCATTGGCCCAAGCCCAAAATAACCGTCCAGACATAACGAAACTATCAAAACTCTGATCCGAGGTCAAATACTTAAAAGTCAAACTTGGTCAACTCTTCCAATTGAAAACTTCCTCGTTGAGAATCATTCTTGCAAATCAATCCTGAATCTCCTGAAAACCAAAACAGATAATTCACATAAGTCATAAAGCATCATACAAAGCTACTCAATACGTCAAATGGCGGAATTAAATGCGAATGCTCAAAACGACCAACTAGGTCATTACATTCTCCCACATATAAAATACGTTCGTCCTCAAACAAGCCAAGAGTCGTTCCAAATCCGTCAAATCACTGTGTAACCTTACCTTAGACATACCAGGGGGTGATCCCACGTCACCCTAATCCATGTAAATTTGACAACACAACATAACTGAAGATCATAACTTTAACCTTAGTCTGTAAGCCTTAGAGCCCAATTTCTAACATCCAAAAATCCTTACAAGACCCATTTCTGCACCTACACATTATGTAAGTGTGACGACCCGGCCGGTTATCTTAATAATTAATGCCCTGATACCCCATTAACAATTTTCCCCAAGTTTATTTCTGCTATTTTGATTTGCAGGGATGTCCAGTTTTGAGTTTCGGAATGTTTTGGGACACTTAGTCCCTAAATAAGAGCTTAAGTGTTAGAAAGTTAGTCGTAGTCGGAACAGTGTGAAGACAACCTTGGAATTGAAATTTAATAATTCTGTTAGCTCCGTTGGGTGATTTAGGGCTTAGGGGCATGTTCGGATTATGTTTTGGAGGTCCGTAGCTAATTTAGACTTGAAATGACGAAAGGTCAAATTTTCAAGTTTTTGGTTCGATAATGAGATTTTGATCCGAGGGTCGGAATTGAATTCCAAAAGTTGGAATAGCTCCGTAGTGTTGAATGTGATGTGTGTGCAAAATTTCAGATCATTCGGACGAGGTTTGATAGACTGTTTGATCGAAAGCGTATATTTAGAGTTTTTGGAATTCTTAGGCTTGAATCTGATGAAAAATAGGTGTTTTGATGTTATTTTGAGCACTCCGATGGTTGGAACAAGTTTTAATGATGTTTTAGGATTGGTTGGCATGTTTGGTTGAGGTCTCGGGGTCCTCGGGATGAATTCAGATGGTTGACGGAAAGATTTTTCGGAGTTAGAGTTGCAGCATCAGTTGTTGGTTCTATCAAAATGGCACCTACGGTTTGGGTTCCATAGGTGCGGCACCGCAAAAGCGGCTCAGTGGCCACAGAAGCGGAATTTGGGAATTTCTTCAGGAACCGCAGAAGCGATTGTAATTCCCCAGAAGTGGTACCGCATCTGCGGATTGGAAGTCGTAGATGCGGAACCTTGCCATTAAGTGAAAAGTCGCAGGTGCGACCTTTGGTCCTCAAAAGCGGGACCGTAGATGTGGTCCCTTGACCGCAGTTGCGGAAATCGCTGGGCAGAACATATGAATTCTTGCCTTCGTGAAATTTAGCCATTTTTTCATCTTTCAAAACGGGAAGAAGCTTGGGGAGCACTTTTCAAGAGGGATTTTCAGAGGAGTTCATTGGGGTAAGGTCTTTGGTCCCTAAACTCATTATTGGAATGACTTTTATCAATTTAAACATGAAAATTAAGGAAAATCAGTGGTAATTGGGGGGTTAGGGCTTGTCTAATTGGAGACCTTTGAGTGATGATTTGAGGGATAAATTGAGATCCGATTTTGGTACTTTTGATACGACTGAACTCGTAAGAGTGCGAGGGTTCTAGAAATATAAATTTTGCCCGATTCCGAGACGTGGGCGCGAGGGGTGTTTTGGTCATTTTACCTAATTTCGCGTATTAACTTAGAATTTAATTGTAGAATCAGTTACTTGAAGTGTTATTTACATTATGAAATTGAATTGAATAGATTTGGGCCATTTGGAGTTGAGTACTCGTGGCAAGAACATGGTTTCAGATTGATTTTTGAGCCGGTTCGAGGTAAGTGGCTTGTCTAACCTTGTGTAGGGAACCTTCCTCTTAGGATTGGTATATTTGGTAATTGAAATGCCTTGTACGTGAGGTGACGAGTGCGTACTTGTGCTAATTGTTGGAAATCTGATTTTCTTTAAGTAATTACTAGTATGTTTCCTTTCCTGTTTCTATTACTTGCACTATTAAGTATGTTGTTAACTTAGGAAAGCATGTCTAAGTGACCTAATTGCTTTATTTGCTCAACATGCCTTACTTGAATTCTGTGCAGCATGCTAGGCTAAAATCACTTGTTGCCTTAACATGAAATTTTGCCATTTCCGTATATTTTTCCTGTTGCTGCTGTTTATTTATTTTGGGACTACAAATGTGGGATTCCGGTAGATCCCCCTGCACAGTTATATGGAACTATGGCAATGCACACGGTAGATTCCCCCAGTATTGAGTATTTAGATTTGGGACTACCGAACGGGATTCCAGTAGATCCCCGTGCACTATGAGTTGGACTACGGGATGAGATCCCGGGAGATCCATTGGATGTGTACATATGGGACTACAGGATGGTATCCTAGGAGATCCCCGATTGTTATTATTGGTGCTGAGCGGTATTTCTTTTTGGTGTTTACCTTGTTTCTGTATAGTTGTTGCTATCTTGTACATCCTGTGTTATTTTATTGTTGTACTTATTTATATTGTTCTGTTCTATACTATTGATATTTATATTTTATTCAACCCCAGTAGGGCCCTGACCTTCTTTGTCACTATCCAACCGAGGTTAGGCTTGGTACTTACTGAGTACCGATGTGCTGTACTTATGCCCTTTCTGCGCATGTTTTTCATAAGCAGATCCAGGTACCGCTTCTCAGGCCTACCATCCTTGAGGGAGGTGACTGCTCTAGAGACATCGAGGTACATTTGTCGCGTCCGCAGAGCGAGGAGTCCCTTTCTATTCTAGATGTTAAACATTGCCCTTATGTATTTTTCTTTCTTGTTAGATATTCTGGAGTTAGACTGTTAGATATTCCAAAGGCTTGTGTTTCTGTGAATTTCCGAGTTTTGGGATAGTGTACTTGATTCTGAGAATGTTGGGTTGTATATGTTAAGCGGCACTTTTAAACACTGTTTTTATAACTCTTCATTTTGTTTTAATTTGTTTTTATTCCGCATTTTGGTTATCTTCCGCAATTTAGGCTTACCTAGTCGTAGAGGACTAGGTGTCGTCATGATGGTTCACGGAGTGCGAACCGGGGTCGTGAAAAGTTGGTATCGGAGCTCTAGGTTCATAGGATTCATGGATGACAATCCGGTTTATTAGAGTCTCGCTGATCGGGGTTTCTTTCACTACCTTCCAGCTTCGAGGAGTCGTCTATGAGTGGTGGCGCACCTATGAGTTAGACAGTCCGGATGAGGCTGCTTTACTGACTTGGACTCAGTTTTCAGATCTGTTCCTGAAAGAGTATGTTCCTCAGAGCTTGAGGAACGCATGGCGCGCAGAGTTTGAGCATTTGCACCAGGGTGCTATGACTGTCTCAGAGTATGCTGTTTGTTACACCAGTTTGGCTAGGCATGCACTAGCCTTGGTTTCTACTGTTCGCAAGAGGGTTCACTAGTTTATGGAGGGCCTTATTCCCAGCATCAGGTCTAGCATGGCTTGTGAGTTGGAGATGGATATTTCTTATCAGTAGTTGTTGAGCATTGCCAGGAGGATTGAGGGTATGCATGCTAGGGAGAGAGAGGAGATGTAGGCCAAGAGGTCTCGAGAGTTGGGCCATTTCTCTGGTGCCCATGCCCCAACAGCAGGTCATCATGGTAAGGGTTATATGAGTCACCCTATTCATCCAGCTCTTCTAGCAGCCTGTGGTATTCCAGCTCCTCCTAGACCTCAAGAGCCTTATTATGCACCTTTGGTATCCAGCGCGCCTCCCACACGAAATGCTTTCAGAGATCGATCCAGCAGACCTGGTCCGAACTAGTAATAGCCACCACGTCCTCCCAGAGCTTATTTTAAGTGTGGTGAAACATTCCATATGATGAGGGATTGCCCCAGACTTATGAGGGGTGCACCTCCACAGACTTCTCAGCCACAGCGTACCCCGCAGAGTTCTCAGTCTATGGTTACAGCTCCAGTTGCTACCCCACCTACTCAGCCATCTAGAGGTGAGGTCGAGGAGGTAGAGGTCACCTTAGAGGAGGAGGTCAGGCCAGATACTATGCCCTTCCTGCCCGTACTAAGGGTGTTACCTCCGATTCTGTCATCACAGGTATTATAATGGTTTGTCACAGAGATGCATCGGTTCTATTCAATCCAGGATCCACTTATTCTTACGTGTCTTCTTATTTTGCTCCGCATTTGGGTGTATCTCGGGATTCTTTGAGTTCCCCTATTTATGTTTCTACTCTTGTAGGAGATTCTCTTGTTGTGGACCGCATCTATCGGTCGAGTTTGGTTGCTCTTAGTAGTTTTGAGACTAGAGCCGATCTATTGTTGCTCAGTATGGTAGATTTTGACATTATCTTGGGCATGAACTAGTTGTCGTACCATTATGCTATTCTTAATTGTCACGCCAAAATCGTGACGCTGGCTTTGCCAGGTGTACCGTGTGTTGAGTAGAGGGGTACTTTAAATCACACTCCCAGTAGAGTTATTTCTTTTCTTAAAGCTCATCGTATGGTGCAGAAGGGGTGTGACGCGTATTTCGCATATGTGAGAGATGTTAGTATTGATACCCCTTCAGTTGATTCAATTCTAGTAGTACGGGATTTTCCTGATGTGTTTCCAGCTGACCTTCCAAGCATGCCGCCTGATAGAGATATTGATTTTGGCATTGATCTATTGTCGGGCACTCAACCCATTTCTATTCATCCATATCATATGGCTCCTCCTGAGTTGAAGGATCAATTACAAGAATTGTTTGACAAGGGTTTTATTCGGCCCAGTGTATCACCTTGGGGTGCTCCAGTCTTGTTTGTGAAGAAAAAGGATGGTTCTATGCGTATGTGTATTGATTATCGCCAATTAAACAAGGTTACAGTGAAGAACCATTATCCTTTGCCTTATATTGATGATCTATTTGACCAGCTTCAGGGCGCACGTGCATTTTCTAAGATTAATTTGCGCTCAAGTTTCCATCAGTTGAAAATTCGGGAGCCAGATATCCCGAAGACTACTTTTAGGACTCGGTATGGTCATTACGAGTTCCTTGTTATGTCATTTGGGCTTACCAATGCCCCAGCAGCCTTTATGCATTTGATGCACAACCGTATCTTGACTCGTTCGTTATTGTCTTCATTGATGATATTCTGGTGTATTCCCGAAGTCAGGAAGATCATGAGCAGCACCCGAGGACTGTGCTTCAGACTCTAAGAGAGAAGAAGTTATATGCTAAGTTCTCGAAATATGAGTTTTGGTTGGATTCAGTGGCATTCTTAGGCCACGTGGTGTCGAGTGAGGGAATTCAGGTGGATCCGAAGAAGATAGAGGTCGTGTAGAGTTGGACCAGACCATCCTCAGCTATTGAGATCCACAGTTTTCTTGGCATGGCGGGCTACTACTGTCGTTTTGTTGAGGGGTTTTCATCGATTGCAGCCTCTATGACCATAATGACCCAGAAGGGTGCTCCGTTCCAGTGGATAGAGGAGTGTGAGGCGAGCTTTCAGAAGCTCAAGACAGTTTTGACTATAGCCCCTGTTTTGATATTTCCTACAGGTTCGGGGTCTTATACAGTCTATTGTGATGCCTCGAGGATTGGCCTCGGAGCGGTGTTGATGCAGGATGGTAGGGTGATTGCCTACGCGTCCAGACATTTGAAGATATATGAGAAGAACTACCTTGTTCACGACCTTGAGTTAGCTGCCATTGTTCACTCCATAAAGATTTGGTTCCATTATTTATATGGGGTTCCCTGTGAGATTTATACTGACCATCGGAGCTTACAACACCTGTTCAAGCAAAAGGATCTAAATTTCCCATAGAGGAGGTGGTTAGAGTTGCTGAAGGACTATGATATCACTATTTTGTATCACCCGGGCAAGGCCAATGTGGTGGCCGATGATTTGAGTCGTCGGGCAAAGAGTTTGCGGAGTTTTGCTTATTTACCAGTATTAGAGAGTCCTATGGCTATGGATGTTGAGGCCTTAGCCAGTCAGTTTGTAAGATTGGATCTTTCGGTGCCCAGTCGGGTTCTATCTTGCGTGGTTTCTCGGTCTTCCTTATTTGACCATATCAGAGAGCGATAGTATGATGACCCTCACTTGCTTGTCCTCAAGGATAAGGTTCAACACGGTGATGCCAGAGATGTGACTATTGGTGATGATGGGGTATTGAGGATGCAGGGTCAGATTTGTGTACCCAATGTTGATGGGCTTCGAGAGTTGATTCTAGAGGAGGCCCATAGCTCGCGGTATTCCATTCATTCGGGTACCGCGAAGATGTATCAGGATTTGAGGCAGCACTACTGATGGAGGCGGATGAAGAAGGATACAGTTGGATTTGTAGCTCGGTGCCTCAACTGTCAATAGGTGAAGTATGAGCACCAGAGACCAGGTGGGTTGCTTCAGCAGATAGAGATTCCAGAGTGGACGTGGGAGAAGATCACTATAGACTTTGTAGTTGGGCTCCCACGGACTTTGAGAAAGTTCGATGCTATTTGGGTGATTGTGGATCGACTGACCAAATCCGCTCATTTTATTCCTGTGTGTACTGCTTATTCTTCGAAGCAGTTGGCGGATATTTATATTCGGAAGATTGTTCGTCTACACGGTATTCCACTGTCCATCATCTCAAATAGGGGTACTCAGTTCACATCACGATTCTGGAGGGTCGTTCAGCATGAGTTGGGTACTCGGGTGGAGTTGAGTACAACATTTCACCTTCAGACGGACGGACAGTCCGAGCGTACTATTCAGATTCTCGAGGATATGCTCTGTACGTGTGTGATTGAGTTTGGAGGATCTTGGGATTAGTTCTTGTCATTGGCGGAGTATTCTTATAACAACAACTATCAGTCCGTCATTTAGATGGCACCGTATGAGGCTTTATATGGGAGACGGTGTAGATCCCCAGTGGGTTGCTTTGAGCCGGGTTAGGCCAGATTGTTGGGCACAGACTTGGTTTAAAATGTTTTGGAGAAGGTTAAGGTGATTCGGTATAGACTCCATACACCCCAATCCAGACAGAAGAGTTATGCGGACCGGAAGGTTCGTGATGTTTCATATATGGTTGGAGAGTGGGTCCTGCTTCGGGTTTCGCCTATGAAGGGCGTTATGAGATTCGGGAAGAAAGGAAAGTTGAGTCCGAGATTTATTGGCCATTTTTGAGATATTGAGGCGTGTTGGGGTGGTTGCTTATGAGCTTGCCTTACCTCCCAGCTTGGTCGGAGTTCATCCGGTATTCCATGTTTTGATGCTCCGGATGTATCACGGCGATCCATCGCACGTGTTGGATTTCAGTTCAGTCCAGTTGGACAAGGATCTATCTTATGTTGAGGAGCCAGTGGTAATATTGAACAGGAAGGTTAGAAAGCTGAGGTCAAAGAACATTGCATCAGTAAAGGTTCAGTGGTGGGGCTAGCTACTTGAGGAGGCGGCCTGGGAGACCGATCAAGATATGCGCAGCCGTTACCCTCATCTTTTCACTACTTCAAGTATGTATTTATGCTCGTTCAATGACGAACAAACATTTACGTTTAGGAGGGTGTGACGACCCGGTCAGTCGTTTTAAGAATTAATGCCCCGATCCCCTATTAACTATTTTCCCGAAGGTTATTTCTGCTATTTCGATTTGTCGGTATGTTCGGTTTTGAGTATCGGAAAGTTTTGGGACACTTAGTCCTTAAATGAGAGCTTAAGTGATGGAAAGTTGGCCGTAGTCGAAACAATGTGAAGACGGCCTCGAAATGGAAATCTGATGGTTCTATTAGCTCTGTTGGGTGATTTCGGGCTTTGGGGCATGTTCGGATTGTGTTTTGGAGGTCCGTAGCTAATTTAGGCTTGAAATGCCGAAAGGTCGAATTTTGAAGTTTCCGGTTCAATAGTGAGGTTTTGATCCGAGGGTCGGAATTGAATTCCGGAAGTTGGAGTAGCTCCGTAGTGTTGAATGTGACGTGTGTGGAAAATTTCAGATCATTCGGACGAGGTTTGATAGACTTTTTTATCGAAAGCGTATCTTTAGAGTTTTTGGAAATCTTAGGCTAGAATCCAATGAAAATAGGTGTTTTGATGTTGTTTTGAGTATTCTGAAGGTTGGAACAAGTTTGAATGATGTTTTAGGATTGATTGGCATGTTTGGTTGAGGTCCCGGGGACTCGGGATGAATTCGGATGCTTGACGGAAATATTTTTGGAGTTAGAGTTGCAGCTTCAGCTGCTGGTTCTGTCATAACCGCACATGCGGTTTGGGTTCCGCAGGTGCGGTGCTGCAGAAGCGGCTTAGTAGCCGTAGAATTTTGGAATTTCTTCATAAACTGCAGAAGCGGTTGTAATTCCACAGAAGCGGTACCGCATCTGCGGATTGGAAGTCGCAGATGCGGAACCTGGCCATTAAGTGAAAACTCACAGGTGCGACCTTTGGTCCGCAAAAGCCGGACCGCAGATGCGGTCCTTTGACAGCAATGCGGAAATCGCTGGGCAGAACATATAAATTCTTGCCTTCACCAAATTTATCCATTTTTTCATCTTTTTCAAAACGAGAAGAAGCTTGGGGAGCACTTTTCAAGAGGGATTTACAGAGGAGTTCATTGGGGTAAGGTCGTTCATCCCTAAACTCGTTATTGGAATGACTTTTATTAAATTAAGCATGAAAATTTAAGAAAAATCACTGGTAATTGGGGGGTTAGGGCTTCTCAAATTGGAGACCTTTGAGACATGATTTGATGGACAAATTGAGGTCCGATTTTGGTACTTTTGATATGATAAGCTTGTGAGAGTGCGAGGGTTCTGGAAATATAAATTTTACCCGATTCCGAGACGTGGGCCGGATGGGCATTTTGGTTATTTTACCTAATTTTGCATATTAGCATAGAATTTAATTGTAGAATCAGTTACTTGAAGTGTTATTTACATTATGAAATTGAATTGAACAGATTTGGGCAATTTGGAGTCGAGTCGGATTGATTTTTGAGCCGGTTCGAGGTAAGTGGCTTGTCTAACCTTGTGTGGGGGACCTTCCCCTTAGGATTGATATATTTGGTAATTAAAATTCCTTGTAAGTGAGGTGATGAGTGCATACTTGTGCTAATTGTTGGAAATCCGATTTTCTTTAAGTAATTACTAGTATGTTTCCTTTCCTGTTTCTATTACTTGCACTATTAAGCATGTTGTTAACTTAGGAAAGCATGCCTAAGTGACTTAATTATTTTATTTGCTCGACCTGCCTTACCTGAATTCTGTGCAGCATGCTACACTAGAATCATTTGTTGCCTTCACATGAAATTTTGTCATTTCCGTATATTTTTCCTATTGTTGCTGTGTATTTATTTTGGGACTACGGATGTGAGATTCCGGTAGCTCCCCCTTGTCTGTTTATTTTGGGACTACGGATGTGGGATTCCGGTAGATCCCCCTACAGAGTTATATGGAACTACAGGAATTCACCCGGTAGATTCCCCCAGTACTGGGTATTTATATTTGGGACTACGGAACGGGATTCTGGTAGATCCCCGCGCACTATGAGTTGGACTACGGGACGGGATCCCGGGAGATCCATTGGATATGTACATATGGGACTACAGGACGGTATCCTGGGAGATCCCCGATTGTTATTATTGGTGCTGAGCTGTATTTCCTTTCCGTGTTTACCTTGTTTCTGTATAGTTGTTGTTGTCCTGTACATCCTGTGTTATTATATATTGTCGTACTTATTTATATTGTTCTGTTCTATACTATTGATCTTTATATTTTATTCAACCTCAGTAGGGCCTTGACCTTCCTCGTCACTACCCAACCGAGGTTAGGCTTGGCAGTTACTGAGTACCGTTGTGGTGTAGTCATGCCCTTTCTACGCATGTTTTTCATGTGCAGATCCAGGTACCGCTTCTCAAGCCTACCATCCTTGAGGGAGGTGACTGTTCTAGAGACTTCGAGGTACATATGTCGCGTCCGCAGACCGAGGAGTCCCTATCTATTCTAGCTGTTAAATATTGCCCTTCTATTTTTTCTTTCTTGTTAGATATTCTAGAGTTAGACTGTTAGATATTCCAAAGGCTTGTGTTTCCGTTAGTTTTCGGGTTTTGGGATAGTGTACTTGATTATGAGAACGTTGGGTTGTATATGCCGAGCGGCACTTTTAAACACTATTTTTATCACTCTTCATTTTGTTTTAATTTGTTTTTATTCTGTATTTTGGTTATCTTCCGCAATTTAGGCTTACCTAGCCATCGAGGACTAGGTGCCATCACGATGGGCGAACCGGGGTCGTGACAGTAAGTCTAAACAAGCTGTAGCAAGTTATATTCATAACCCAAGATGTATTCACATGATATAGCACATAATTCACATACTTGTAGCAATAATTCCCGATCACTGTAGTTGCTCAAGACAAACCCAATACCGGTAATAAACCTCATATCAAATAAAACCTCATTCAAAACCTACATAGACTGCCGATGATGAAAGAAGCACACAGAAACTCAAAGCCACTCACCAGATCAACAAATCATGGAGCTCTCTCTTGTCCGACAAAACCAAAGCCAAATTCTTAGCTGACTTATAATATTATTCTTCCAAACATACCGTAATCAAATCTGAAAGATTCCATTCTATGTCCGATGACCTTATCTTATCAAACACAACTATTCTATTTCTATTGACATTCCATGCCAGTACAACCTAAAGTCACAACCGTGCAATTTGTACACCAATAAGCAACAATTCAAATGTACTCAAATATGGAAAATGACTCAAATGAGAGAACCGTCCTGCAGCTCAACAAGTGCCACCACAGAGGCAATGCTACGAACCTATCACACATAGTAGAACCGAAACAGACTAATCTAGATCCAAAGATCATATTTCATCATAACTCTACTACGACACGTGACCCTATCCAATGACCGGTCCTATGAAATATCTCAAGCTACAATGCTCAAAATCAACAACCACACGCAATTCGACATCAAGTACACAAAGTGCATGACCATAACCATAGAGAAGCGAATAACAGAATATACCACGTCTCAAAAAGACCATAACTAAGGTGCAATTAACCATTCAACACCCCAACAACCATCTCGCACGAATTTCACTACAAGGTTTAAAAGGAAACGCATTATGTGTGCATATAACCATAAATCACAACCCCATCGTAGCATAGAAGAGAAACACATAGAACATATTAGAACAAGAACAAGCTCAACTCTAATAGAATGTCACACCCCTCAACACTAATAGTGTTGAGTCAACAAATTTGACCAAATGTAGATTACACATCTTTATTGGGCCTACTAATGGGCCCCCAAATCAACTCCGGTCATTCCCAAATAGATATATGGCCCACCAAAACTCCATAATGATCGAACCATAACACATACTACCAGTTGGCTAACCTTGGCCACATCTTTACAGTCCACAACCACCAAACAATCTGCTTTCAAGAACTCCCAGTATCCAAATACGCAGAACACATGGATCACCATAGCCGATTCTTTCTCCACCACTTGAATGGATAATATATCTCCCATACACAATCGTCCTATGAAAAATACATCAATAATTCTTCCGTGCTACATAGCAAAATCTGAACATCAGCAGTCGATCAACGAGGAGAGTACCACAATACCAATGAAGCATCCGTTAGTCAAAACACGGTACGCCTTCTGAAATGCGCACCCTTCTCTGGTGATACCAAGTAGTAATAGCATTCGTGTAGTCATCTGAAACCGTCCATGTGTCTAAGAATTCATGACCTTCCCTTCAAAACTGAATTGTGACCTTGCATATGCAAATCTCAATCCCACACAACACACTACATCTATCATGCCATCATATTAAAAGGACGAGGCACCAGTAGAATGCATATCTAGTCAGTCAGAAACCTTTTATTTGATCCCATCAAGGAGAAAATCACACTACGCAACACGTTCCTTGTTACATCTAGTATTTTTTTCGTACGTTAAAGTTTTGTCTTCAGTTCATCAACATAAATTCAGGGATAAGATTATCTCGAGATTAACATATTTATGCTATTTATAACAAGCAATAAGTAAGTGCCATGAAGAATAAAGAGTACACGAATTAAAGAAAATGAGTTTCGTTGAAGATTGTCGGTTTGGGATAAACTACGGGTCGAGCGATAATACCTGATATTTATGGACTAGTACCATACAAGGTATCATATGACCATGTTAGTAGGATATATAAAGTGTATCAAAAATAAGTAGAATTTTAAGTAATTTGAGATAATTTTTAATTATGTGAATAATTAGGTAATTATTGGTTGGTGAGAGATTAAGAAATTATCAACCATTTGGATAAGTTTATGAGGGCAAAAGATGGTAGCATATGCCATAGGAAATTATGACTCTTTCAATTGAATGAAAGAGATGGCATATCTAATTAATACTACATGGCTTAGTCATTTGGATTAGGTGTCTTATACTTACAAATTATTACATTTCCAAGATTTTCCATATAAAAATTAATTCAAATAGAAGTGGGAAAACGCTGAAAACTCTTTCCTTTTTACTTTTTAACATCTGAACTTTATATGCCTAAGGTGAAAGTCATACATGAGCTGGGGTCAAGAATATCCACTGCATATTCTCATAAAAGTATACGGAAGGATATTACTACACCTAACCTAATCGAACTTATGTTTTTCCAAAATCTTCATTCTCAAAGACATTGAAATCAGATCCTGCATCTTTCATTAAGCAACATGATTCCTACAAGTTTCAACGATTTCAACCAAATTTAGCAACGTAAAATTTTGCAGTTCTAAGAGAGTACGGTGTACCCTTTTTCAAGAATATTATAGAGATATTTCCTACTCCAGGTATGTTGAGGCTAAACTCTTCCTTCATTTTCCATGATCTCGTAATTACACAAATGTGATAACGAGGCATAAAAAAAATTCATATCCCGGCATTTACGTATATTTTCCTAGTCTTGTAAGTTACCATATTATCTTTATCGGGACTTTATATTCAATTGAATATTTCATTCTTCCAGTCAAGAGAGCGGAGAGTTTATATATACAGTGTTAAAGCATTTTCATTACCATCGAGCTATAATCGATGGGCAGGCCCCTATTGGGCAATCTCTGATCAGATGCTATGTTATATATTGAGCCTATTGTGGCGGAGCGCCTATGAGCGAGCCCAGTTGGTCAAGATACAGAGCCTAGTATGGCTGAGCGCCTATGAGCGAGCCTACTACGGCAGAGCAGTTATATATATATCGAGCCTTATAAGGCCGAACAACTACTTTTACTTACTATATTGAGAGAGTTGAGTAAGTTATTTTAGTGAGAAAATAAAGTCAGTATCAGCAGGTGAGCATATCTTTAGATTATCTTTGACCCCCAGTTGTTTTCAGTTATTATATTATCAGTTCACTTTTAGCTTTCAACATATTGCCTTACATACTCGGTACATTATTAGGTACTGACGTCCCTTTCTGTGGGCACTGCATTTCATATGTGCAGGTTCAGATAGACAGACGGGTAGACCTCCTCAGTAGGTGTTGCCCGAGTTCAGCTTTATCAGTAAGCTCCATGTCTTTCGGAGTTGTCGAGAGTCTAGAAGTTGGTGTACATTTTGTGTATATATGTAGATAGGTTATGGGTAGGTTGGGCCCTGTTCCGATCACAATACATCTATTAGTAGAGGCTTGTAGACACATCCTATCACTTAGTGCATTATGTTGGGCTTGTAGGCCCTGTACGTATATTTTGTTGGCTTGTTAGTAGTAGTAATTATGACGGCCTTGCCGCTCCAGCTTTATGTTGACATTTACTCAATGTTAGTCTCTATTCAGTTTTATATTTTGCATCGCACATTATCTTGTACTGTGGCCCATGACCAAAGTTTGATATTACATGTTCAGAGTCTCTTAGTCGCAAGTGGTATGCGAGGATAGGTGATGCACTGGGTGCCGGTCTCGCCCACAGGCTCGTGGCGTGACAAAAGTGGTATTAGCATAGTTATTTGCTAGGGATTGTACATGCCGTGTCTAGTAAGGTATTGTTTATATTTGTGCGGTGCACCACATTATATAAGCAAGGGACTACAAGGCATTTAGGAGTGGTTACCCTTCTTTCAAATCTAAATCGTGCGGTAGAACTGAGTTATAGGAAATTTGAGTTAAACTTACGTGTTGACGTTTCCATGCACAGATGACGGTAACTAGGAAGACTACGACTAGCCAGAGGAGAGAAGCCGTAGTAGGTAAGGGGACTAACAGTGTACCCCTAGTAGATGGGGGCCAATCGAGTCCCAAGAAAAGATCCCTACCCAGTAATTACCGACTCCTATGCCATCTCAGAGATTCCTAGCGAAACCGCACATACAGTTCCCCCTCCGCTTCCAACAGATCAGGACTTAAGGAGTGCGGTGTGTTTGGTGGCACAATTGGTAGCTACCCAGCAATAGGCTAGGGCATCTTCTAGTGCAGGACCTTCTGAGGGATCTGGGAGTTCAAGGGTCCGAGAGTTTATTGATTTGAGTCCCCTAGAGTTCAAGGGGTCAGATTAGAGGGAGGATCCGCAGGTTTTTATAGATCAGCTTCACAAGATATTTCGGGTCATGCATGCCATAGAGAAAGAGGCAGTTGAGCTAACAGCTTTTCGACTCCGAGATATAGTCATCCTTTGGTAGCAGGGATGGGAAAGATCGAGGGGACGTGATGCACCTCCATCTAGTTGGGAAAAATTTTCAGATGCCTTTCTTGACCAGTACTTACCGCAGGAGATCTGACAGGCCCGAGGCGATCAATGTCTAGCCCTCAAGCAGGGCAACATGAGTGTTCGAGAGTATAGTCTCCGTTTTGACTCATTGGCCAGATATGCTGTCACACCTCCTTTTTTACCTGAAAAGGATATAAGGGAGTTTTTCCAATTAAAGTGATAATACTCGAAACAGGATTATTTATTCAAATTCAGAGTCGCTACTTGGGATAATTTATGGTGTCCCAAGTCACCGATTTAAAATTCCGAATCGAGGAAAGTTGACTCTTATCTATGGTCTACGAACACAGAAATCTGGGTAAGGAATTCTATTAACCCGGGAGAAGGTGTTGGGCATTCCCGCATTTCGTGGTTTTAGCACGGTCACTTTAATCATACTTGACTTAATTAATTATTTAATTACGTATTAGAACCTATGTGTATTTACCCTTTACCGCTTTTAATCACTTGGTGACGCGTATTTAAAGAATTATCCTAAAACAAGTCACGCGTACGTGTACTCATTTCGTTTGGTGCGTCAAAAATCATGTCACGCGTACATGTACACAATTAATGACAAATTATTATTATTAAGATTGTTTGGCCAAAGTCACGCGAACGTGTACCTTGGTTTTAAGTTTAGAAAAATCATAATCATGTTACGCGAACGTATACACATTCACGATAAAGCCTAAAATTATACTAGGTGTTCATGATGGTTCTCCTAAGTTTTGAATTATCGTAAGGCTTAAGAGTTATATATTCTTCTGACTTAGCACCACTCATGACCTATTCTTATTCCTTGCCAAGAAAGAAACAACTCCAAATTTTTTCATCTACCAAATTAAAAGCATTTATTCAAGAACCAAGACTACGTACATCACAATCGAAATAAAAACTAATTAAAACAATTTAATTGCAAACTAAGACATGCCACTCAAACAACATAGAAATAAAAGTCAACCAACACGCGCACCGAGCTATCATAACACAATGAAATGAGAATAAAAATTGAGAAATGGACCTTCTATTAATGAATGAATCTGAAGATTGCAAATCGATCGGGCTAAACAAAGCAACAATCCTTAGAGCGAAACCTCAAATTGATAAACTAAAATTGTGAACCGGAACCTCAATGAACCACGCGGAAGCTCAATGACCTTCACTCCGCGTGTTGTTATTGGATTATAGCCACAGGCCAGTAATAATAATCCCATTTCCCCTTGTTGTTATTGTTCTACTCCTCTATCGCCTTTAGAACCAGTTAATTTGTTGTGCTTGAAGAATTTTTGTTGCTAGCTAACTCCACGTCAGTTTCCTTGCTACTTTAAGTCAACTCCTCCAAAGGTTTATACTTATAAAACCAGACACATATCATGTAATATACGCTGATTTCTCCAATAAAAAGGAACAATATCACGTGTTCATAGAGTGGCTAAAAATATGTGCAATTACAACATCAAAGTCCAAGAAAATCATATGGATATGGACAGAGAGCAAGCAAGTGATGACTGCTGCTGTGGGGCGAGGTTGGAATCTTAGGTCTTAGCTAGGTCTTGAAATCTGAAGGAGAAGAAGAGAGGTCCTGATTTTTATTAGAAAACGGCTGAAGCTTCTCTCTCCATCTTTTTGGATTTAGGGATTAGACATTATTTTATAGGGGTAAGAATTAGGTTAGGTCAAATGGGGAATGGGTATGGGCTTGGATCTGGGAAATTGGGTTGGACCATGTCTTTTTTTAGGTTTAAATTTAGGCCAAGAAGACCAAATAATACAATGTATCTATAACGTGTAAAAATCACTCTTAATTAAAATAAATTAATATAAAACTAAATACTAAAAGTGAAACGAATTTTTGTATTTTCAAATGTTATATACTATAAATATAAATATACTAATTGACTTTAAGCTAAAGATAAAAAAATATTTTTTGTAATTTTTATTTTTATGATAAAATAAAGTAAAAGAGTCAAAACTATTTAAAATAGTGATATTAACCATAAACTAAATATTTAAATGCTAAAATGTGTAAAATCTTGGGGAGGGTCAAAAATTACATGTCTACATATGCACCATCCATAGTTGACACTATGAGGGAAAGGATCCACAGGTTTATAGCAGGGTTGGCCAGAGTTGACCGAGGCTTGTGCCACCGCTGCATTACAAGACAGTATGGATATCTCCCGGATTCAGACATTTGCCCAGAATATAGAAAGGAGTAGGCGTCGACAGCAGGGTACGGACAGGACTGAGTCAGGGCAGCGGAAGAGGATGAGATTTACCAGATCTCAGGAGTAGTCTCAGGTAAGTTATAGGCCCCAGTACTTCGAACGACCACCTAGACCTCTGCTACATCAGTCATAGGGTTACAGGTATGACCGTTATACTCAGTCTCAACTAGGTGAGAGCTCCCAGGCATCAAGTTTGCAGCGACAACGAGGTTCAGGGCAGACATGGCCATTTCCGCCGTGGTGTGCCATCTACGGTAGAGGACACTTGGGCCCATGTCGAGCTGGTTCTGATGCTTGCTATACATGTGGACATCCGGGGCATATGATGCGAGATTTCCCAAATAGATATTTTGGTGGTATGGCGTAATCAACGAATTCAGCAACACGATCATTTATGTCCATGCATCCTTTAGGGTGTTAGTCTCAGTCTTCGGCTGGTAGAGGTCGAGACAAAGGTAGACGTTCCAGTTCAAGTGGTAACCAGAATCGTAGCTATGCGCTAACGGGTCGACAGGACCAAGAGTCCTCACCAGACGTTGTGACAGGTATGTTGACCATTTGTTCTCGATGTTTATGCCTTGAGAGACCCAGGATCTACTTTATCATGTATTACCCCATTTGTCGCGAGGAAATTTGGTATAGTCCCTAAAATACTAAGCGTTCCTTTTGGGGTATCTACACTGGTCGGAGGATCGATTATCGCTAGATGGATTTACCGAGGTTGCACGGTGACAGTTTGTGGTCTTCAGACCTCACTGACCTAGTTGAGCTAGAGATGTTGGATTTTTATGCTATCGTGGGCATGGACTGGTTGGCAGCTTCTTATGCCTCAGTTGATTGACGAGTAAAGACATCCAGATTTCATTTTCCGGGTAGGCCAGTTCTTGAATGGGTAAGTAATACAATGACACCCAGAGGTAGGTTTATTTCCTATTTGAAAGGGAGGAAAATGAGTGCAAAGGGTGTATTTATCATATTATGCGAGTTAAAGATGCAGATGCTGAGATAATACACTTGAGTATATTCGAGTAGTCAAAGATTACGCAGATGTATTTCAAAATGAATTCCAGGTATTCCTCCAGAGCGAGAGATTGCTTTTTGCATTGATTTGTTTCCGGGAACACAACCAATATCCATCCCTCCGTGTAGGATGGCACATGCCAAATTGAAGGAGTTGAAGGAGCAGTTAAAAGATTTACTGGAGAAAAGTTTCATCAGGCCCAGTACCTCACCTTGGGGTGCACTGGTACTGTTTATGTGGAAGAAAGAGGGCTCACTGTGCATGTGTATCTATTATAGGCAACTAAACAAGGTAACAATTAAGAGTAAGTATCCAATTCCAAGCATAGACGACTTGTTTGATCAGTTACAGGGAGCTAGTTGCTTTTAAAAAATAGATATAAGGTCAGGGTACCACCAGATCAGAGTTCGGGAGAAAGATATTTCCAAAACAGCTTTCAAGACCCGATATGGCCACTTCGAGTTTCTTGTCATATCCTTTGGGTTGACGAATGCACCTGCCATATTTATGGACTTGATGAACAACCTATTCCAGCCATATTTAGATCTGTTCGTGATAGTCTTTACTGATGATATTCTGGTTTATTCACATATAGAAGATGAGCATGTGGACCACCTGCGAGCGAAACTACAAACCCTTCGTGATAATAAATTGTATTCTATGCTTTCTAAATGTGAGTTCTGGTTGAAGTCGGTAGCATTCTTGGGGTACATTGTATCCGATGGAGGAATAAAGGTAGACAATCAGAAGATTGATGCTGTGAAATCCTGGCCTAGACCTACCACTCCGACAGAGATTCATAGCATTCTAGGCTTAGCAAGATACTACCAGAGGTTCGTAGAGGGTTTTTCTTCTCTTTCAGCACCATTAACAAAGCTGACGCAGAAAGCAACTAAGTTCTAGTGGACGGAGGCATGCGAGCAGAGCTTCCAATAACTTAAGCACAGGTTGACCTCAGCACCAGTTCTAGCACTTCCATAGGGTCCAGATGGTTATGCCATGTATTCCTCAGGTGTCAGGTTAGGATGTGTCCAAATGCAACATGGGATTATGTATGGTTCAAGGCAGTTAAGGAAGCACGAACAGAATTATCCAACCCACGACCTCGAGTTAGCTACGGTTATCCATGCACTTAAGATATGGCGGTATTATTTCTATGGTGTTCATTTTAATGTATTCACAGATCAGAAAAGCCTGCAATATATCTTCAAGCAAAAAGAGTTGAATTTGCGACAGATGCGATGGCTTGAGTTACTAAAAGATTACGATGTTAACATTCTCTACTGTCCAGGGAAAGCTAATGTGGTAGTGAATGTCTTAAGTCGTCAATCCATGGGTAGCTTAGCTCATGTAGAGGCCGAGAAAAGACAGTTAACTACAGAGATTCATCAATTGGCTTGTTTTGGGGGTTCGGTTAGTAGACTTTAGCAATGGTGGAATTGTACTCCACAATACTGCAAAGTCATCTCTCATAACTGAAGTAAAGGAGAGGCAGTACGAGGACTTAGAGTTGATCAAGTTGAGAGGGCGAGTTCCGCAACAGAAGAAGCCGTTGTTAGAGCTCAAGGGAGATGGGGTTCTTAGATACAGGGGTCATCTGTATGTTCCAGATGTAGCAGGTGTTAATAACCAATTTTCCCATATACTTTTAATATATATATATATATACTTTCAAAATAGCACATATGCAGTTATAAGCATGCATAAGCATTTTTATAATTTTTCTATAATTTTTAAAAACTCTAAATTTATTTATTCCTTCTCTTTTTATCTATAAAATTTCTAATAATTATCTTTCAAATTATTTTTGTGGTAATTTAATCATCTAAATTCTTTATTTATACCACAATAGTGCTTAAACAATTTTAGTGCATTTTTGTAATTATATTTACGTTTTTAGGCTAAATTGCACATCTTTGCAATAATAGCCCTACTAAGGTATAATTACATTATTGATGCATAAAATGGTCTTTTATATTTTTAAAATATGAAACAACTATTTTAAATAATTTTAGTTCAGGAAAGTATATTATATAAATCATTTATTATTTTATAAATTATATAACCATTAAAAGTGGCTATTTAAAATCTAGCTTATTTTATTTTTAATTTCAGCCCCAATTTAACCCAATTACCAGCCCAAACCCTAAAGACCCTATCTGGCCCCAATACCCTTTAATCTCGGTCATTGATCACAAAGATCAACTGCCACAAACGAGCCTTCCTAAAATAAACCCAAAAGACCCCCCAAACCCTATTATTCTACACTACCCGTCGCCCTGAAACCCTCTCTGCTCTCAAACCTAACCCTAATCAAACCTTACTAGCCCTCGTCCATGGCTGTCTACGAGGATCTCTCACCACCCCCAGGCCTCCAATGGTCTCCCTCACATTAGTCTTGCCATCTCCAGGGTCCTCAAGGGACCAGGGATAGTTGGCTTGCATCTATGGTTCCTACTCGCCTATTTCAGGTCGTTCCAGTGTGATTCCGAGTAAGATCATCCTATATTGACTATAATCTATAGGTTTCTTAGCGTGTTTCTTCACCTCTGTATTGTTCCCTTCGAAATCCTGATTTCTTTTCTAAACCTCTTAAGTCTGTATAGATCTAAGATGGTTTGGGTTTGTTTCATGTAAGTTTTACAACAACCTTGAAATTCTTTACAAGAATCGTGTGATTTTCAAGTGATTTTCATCTTTTCCTAAACTAGGGTTTCCGGAATTTCTTTTTACAAAATGTTTGATAATTTTTTGTGTTTAATCTTCTGCTTCTCATATGTTTTGACAGATTTTGTAAGTCTGCTACAACCTTAGCTCGCTTGTACTAAAAGCCCTAATTTTTTTGGGGTTCTTCGTTTGGTTTCTGATTACTAGTACATCTAATTGTGTTCTTGCTTTGGGTTCTTGTGATTTCTCATGATTTTCTTGTTCTAATATGCTTCTACTAAATTTCTTAGTTCAACCCTTTCATTGATTCTATATGCTTGTGTTCATCCTGACTATTCATGTCAAGACCTATATCTTTCTCATTGAATCAGTGTCGTTTAACTTTTTGTTTTTTTGAAGTTATGTGTCGGTTCCTGACTATTCATGTCTTGCCTTATTTTATATGCTAAACTTGCTAACTCTTTCATGACGTTCTCTTTGATTGAACCTTTGATTATTCCGAATTTCTTATTTTCTAGTTTGATTTGAACATTTTACCTTAAACTTCCGATTCTTACCTCTCTACTCGATTTGATTGAATTACTTGCCTTAATTAATTTTTCATTGCCTTGTTTGTATTTTGCTGATTCTTACTGATTGTTTCCTTAATTGAAACTTCTGTTCATTTACCCCTAATTACCTACTCTATACCCAAACCTTACTTGATTCCTTTCCTTAAATACTTAGCATGTTTTTACCGTTGATTTGATTATCCTTTGATTAAGGGAAGGATTTGCTGATTGATTCCACAAACTTTCCTGATTTGCTACTTAATTGATCTCTTACCTTATTTGTTAAGCTTTTGATTACTATATAAACCCCATCTTATTTTAAGTTCTGGACAACAGACAGAGTTCAAAAAATCACTACTCCTTACACTCTAAAGTTCTCTTTCTTCTACTACTTGTGATACTCATTGATCTAGCCGGCTGATAGCCAAGGCTAGATATTGAAACTTTATTTGCTTTACATTCTGCACTCTTTTCTTCAACTGGTATGTCTCTAGTTAAGTTTGAAATCCAAACCCTATGTGTTTCATTCCTGCACTAGTTCATCAGTTATGAACTCAACTTGTATTCATGTTTACTTCTTTGCTCAGCACGTCTAAACTCTGTCATGTTCAATGCATGCCTTATATTTTGCACTCTTTCCCGCTTACTACTTTGCCTAGCATGTCTAAAACTCTATCTTGTTCAATGCATGCTCTATATTCTGCACTCTTTCCTGCTTACTTCTTCACATAGCATGTCCCAACTGTATGTTTAATCCTGTTCAAGACATGCCAACAATTATCTATGTCTTAACTACTTACTGTCCATGATTAGACTACTGAGTCTTTAAGATCCTAAGTGTTGTATGCAGTTTGTTGACCATATATTTCCTCTATACCCTACCCATGTACCCCAATGTGACTCTTATGTGCCCCAATCCCTTTATCCCCATGTGAGATCTATTTGTTAAGTGTTCTTTTATGAATCTGGATGTCTCTTATGATCAATTGATTATCTACTGTTTTGGCACTCTTCTCAAACTATCTTTTACCACCAAATTATTTTATATTTCTGAAAAACTGTTTTCTACTTCTAAAGTCATCTCTGTACTATTTTCAAAACAAAACTATGTCAAGCACTCTCACTTTAATCTTAGAATACTAGGTTCTGCCCCTCTGATATGTGTACTGCCTTGAGACCACTTGAGGTCTCTCTGAACTCTGGCATGTCAGAGTGGCTTTTCCACACTGCACCTAAATCAGTTATTATTTGATGAAATGGTCTAGGTGTGAGCACTGCTCGGGATCCTTGAGATCCTAAGGGAACTCTGACACACCTGGACACGAAATTGTTTATAGAACTTTGGCATTTGAGGCTATTGGAGGCTTGGAAGTAATTTGGAGCCTACTGCAGGCTCCCTATAAATTAACTTCTATTTATTTATGTATTTAATTCATTGGTTTGTAATAATTATTGTAAACAACATTGGGGTAATTAGTGAAAAAAGGTGGGTAGTTATATATCATGCATATAGGGTTGTGTTAATTTAAATGTGTCTGAATTGGGTAGATATCATGCCTATAGGGTTAGTGTTAATTCAAATGTGCCTGCCATGTTTGCTTTACTTCCACAATATTAGAAACAATGCCTATAGGATCTAAATGGCTTTTAATAATTAAAACTGTCAAGCACTCTCACTTTAATCTTAGAATACTAGGTTCTGCCCCTCTGATATGTGTACTGCCTTGAGACCGCTTGAGGTCTCTCTGAACTCTGGCATGTCAAAGCTGGCTTTTCCACACTGCACCTAAATCGGTTATTATTTGATGAAAAGGTCTAGATGTGAGCACTGCTCGGGATCCTTGAGATCCTAAGGGAACTCTGACACACCTGGACACGAAATTGTCTAGGGAACTTTGGCATTTGAGGCTATTGGAGGCTTGGAAGTAATTTGGGCCTACTGCAGGCTCCCTATAGATTAACTTTTATTTATTTATGTATTTAATTCATTTGTTTGTAATAATTACTGTAAACAACATTAGGGTAATTAGTGAAAAAGGGTGTGTGGTTATATATATATATATATATATATATATATATATATATGTTGGGTAAATTGGGTAAATATCATGCCTATAGGGTTGTGTTAATTCAAATGTGCCTGCCATGTTTGCTTTACTTCCACAATATTAGAAACAATGCCTATAGGATCTAAATGGCTTTTAATAATTAAATACCATGCCTATGAGAATTAAAATCAGCTTTATAATTAGATATCATGCCTATAGAGTGTAAAGTAATTGAAGTTCGGTTTTCGTTATAGCATGTATTCAAATTCGTCTCCTTAAAAATCATGCCTATAAGTTCAAAAGTTAGTTTTTAATAATTAGATACCATGTCTATAGGAATTATAATCATCTCTAGTAAAAAACATGCCTATAAAACTTAAAACCAGTTTAGTTAAATAAATCAGTTTAATTCATGTTTGTTCATTCTGAATTGGTTTAATTAATTAATCTATCTGTTTTTTTAATAAGTTTTCAAAGACTTCTTTAAATTAGTACCACTAGAAAACATGTCTATAGGATCACAAGTCACCTATTTATAAACTGTTCACTATTTTACTGCATTCCTAATCAATATAGATATCATGCTTTAGGACCTCACTGTTATGTGCTTAGGCAAGCCTATAGGGCAATTAAAATTCTGCAACTATAAAACCGCGCTTTGTTATTTGAGACTGGCCTGATTTAACAGGTCTAAAATCAGTAAGCAAGCTAATAGGTCTTTGCCACTTGGTCCTAATTCATACTGTATACTTCCTGCTCACCTAGACATCATGTTCTAAGTTTTATTAAATACCTGAAATAATTGTTTGAGATGTGCATTTATTTGTTCTGCTTGTCGATTTAAAAATGTGAGCCATTACTTGCTCCATCTTTATGTGTAGTCCTAATTGTTTTGGTGGACGCTTGTACTTTTCTCCTTTAAAATACCTTAGGATGGTCTTGAACTGTCCAAAAGTAGAGGTCCTAAAATACCTCCAAGGCCACAAGGAAGGGACGGGTAGTGCATGCATAGGACATTTTTCAAAGCTACTAGAACGCTTTAGGCTATGACCAAGGGGATGGAATTGGGTAGTAAAGATATGATGACTACGCGCTAATGTCACGTGTAGCCCCTCATTGAGGAGTGTTTATCGGACATTGTGTTGGGTGATCCTGTAGGCTAACCAACCTAGGACCCCTCTTTCCTAAATCCCGTTTGATTAAAACTTTATATGTACACAACTTGTTCAAATCCTTTTACACAGAAGATTATGCAAAGTTATATATTAAGGAAATAGTGCGACTACACGGAGTGCCAATATCTGTTATATCTGACCGTGGGGCCCAGTTTACAACACATTTTTGGAGGTCATTTTAGAAAAGTCTAGTGACTCAGGTGAATCCCAGCACAACTTTTCATCCACAAACTAATGGACAAGCCGAGTGCACAATTCAAACGCTCGAGGATATGTTACAAGCATCTGTGCTGGATTTTAAAAGAAGTAGGGACGAACACCTACCTCTTATCGAGTTTGCATATAATAACAATTACCACTCCAATATCCAGATGGCTCCAAAAAGGCTTTGTATGGGAGTAAGTGCAGATCTCATATAGGGTGGTTTGATGTTGGAGAATCCGAGTTACATGGGCCAGATCTGGTTCAGCAAGTCATAGAAAAAGTAAAGCTTATTCGGGAGCGACTGTTGACAGATCAGAGACATCATAAGTCATATTCTGACGCGCGGCAACGAAATTTAGAGTTCGGGGTTAATGACTGGGTATTGTTAAAGTTGTTACCTATGAAGGGTGTGATAAGGTTTGGCAAGAACGGAAAACTTAGCCCACGTTATATTGGGCCATATATGATCATTCAGAGGGTGGGACAAGTAGCTTATGAGTTAGAATTTCCCTCGGAATTGGAGTTTGTCCCTCCGATTTTCCACATATCTATGTTACAAAAATGCATTGGCGATGCTACTGGAGTAGTGCCCACAGATGATGTACAAATTACAGAGGACTTGTCATACGAGGTAATTCCGGTTGCCATTCTAGACCGACAAATCCGCAAACTACGGAATAAGGAGGTAGCCTATGTAAAAGTCTTATGGAAAATCAAGAATGTAGAGGAGATGACGTGGCAAGCGGAGGAAGAAATGAAGTCTAAATACCCCCACCTATTTCAAATAGAATATATGGCTCAAGGTGGGATACCTCAGCACAGCCTTATTATTTCCAGTAGGTTCTCCAGTAAGCTCTTATTTTTGACTTTCAAAATTTATAATAGACCGCTGTGTGACTCCAAGTGTGGCATATATTGTTACATCCCGTACTTTAATATTAGGGTGAGTCGTAGTAATTCATATGAGCTCAAAGGGATTATGTCTATTAGGAGGTTATAGAGGGTTTAAGACATTATTATTATAAGACCCAATAAGTTTACAACCTTGATATCATTAGTTATTATGTTAAAGTGGTATTTTCTTTTAAGTGAAGTATTTTAGTAAAAGTTTTATAAGTATAATTTTGGATAGTTACAATTATTACTATTTTTGAATATGGTAAATTATACATATAATATGAGAAAGTTTATGGGATTTTCTTTATTGTGAAGATAGAAATTATTTTCTCACAATAAAAGAAGGTTATCTTTTCACCATTTTAAGAATTAAGCGTTCGAAAATTTTTATGAGAGTAGGGGAAACTACAAGTTGCAAAAAATATATATGTATTTTTATATGGATATTTTAATGAAATAATAGTGTATATATTTATTTTATATGATACCACATGATCATGATAGTAAGGTATATTAAAGTGTATTAAATGTGAATAATATATTAAGTAATTAAAAATAATTCTTAATTATACGAGTAATTAATTAATTACTAGGTAGCGGGATATTGCCTAATTAATTAATTAATTAATTAATTATTGAATAAAGTTCAAATCTCCCAACAAGGAAAACGTGGCAGCCCACTATCTAATATAGTGACTCATAAAATATTTGAAAAGGTGTCATAATATAATAATACAAGTGAAAGATTATTTTGAAAGCACATCCTCCTCTGGTGTGTATAAAACTTGACATCGCTTGTTTCTTTTAAAAAAAAATGATGAAAAGCAATAGATTGCTACTCTCGAAATAAATATGGCAGAGTTTGCTTAACGTGCGGCACCCGTATAGAGATATTTATTTCATGTGTGCAAGTTCCTTTAGCTGCCTAGAGGTTGGCAGAGAGTTGAAGTTGTTGCTTGCTTTATCGCTATAATTTTCATGTCACATGCGCAGAAATATTTTTGTCGCTTATTGTATCATTTGACAGAATACTGGATTGAGTTTACCGTTTTTCTTTTCTTTTAATGGCTAGTAAATTTTCTTTCTTTTTTTTATTTTTATTTTCTAAAGTTCAATGGGTTCCCTAACCATTGGTCGATGAGTGTCACTTTTAGATAATTTTTTAAAAGCTTTTTTATATTAGATAAGATATTTCATTCTTAACATATATAATGGAAGTACCAAAATAAAAATTAAGACAAATGAAAGTTATTTAATGTCGTTTGGAGAATGTGGTTGAAGTTTGCATCAACCTCTTTATGGATTGAATCAATTTCGCAAAATATATTTTTCGCTTATTTCATTAGAACATTTACAAGTTCTACTTCACTAGACCAAAAAAAAGGTGAAAATATTAATATTTATTATAATCCTAATTAAAAAGCTACCAACTCCATCTAGTTGCAGGGAACACTATAGATACTCATGAACACCGTCTCAAATAGGGGATCAAAAACAAAATCCATTCTTCTTACATATTAAAACTTCTTCTACATAACAAGAATTTGACTCATTTACATAATACCATAGCCAAAATTGTGGCAAGAAATGGCTAAATCAGTGAGCTTTTTTTTATGGTCATATCTCTTATTGCTTTTGCACCAATATGTTTTTGTTGCAAGATCAATTATTATGATTACCTATACCCACAATTTTACAATTTGTCATGTCCACAAGCTAAAGAAATAGTCAAGTCTATTATTGCTATTAGAGTTCTCACTTTTCCTTTCATGTCAATGCCGAGGGAGGCTGACTTCTATTCTTGTATACATGTGCCTTAGTTGCTAAATGTGATCGCTCATCAAAATACTTGTTCATATACCTCATTTTCATATATTTCAAGTGCGTCAAGAGTTTCAGTAATTTATCTTTCTTTTCAGGATTCTTATATTTATTTATGTACAACACATATCAAGTTACTTTAGGTACTTTTGTATGATCTGAAGAAGGAAAAAAAAGAGAAAAACATTACGTACTTTTGTCATCCGTACTGCATCTCTGACTCCAGGTATGTTAAAGCTACCCCTTCTTTCTTTTTGGCATGATCTATATGATATGAACGAAACGAGCAAATGCACAACTTTCATAAATGACTCTATTCATAGAAGTATTGGAGATGCCTATGTTCTTGAATTTTCATATGCTTATTATTCTATCGTTTGTTCATTGATCTCAGAAAATACGTAAGTTGATAAAGTTTGTTTCATGATATTAATCAGAGGTATAATGGTCTTATGATGTACCAAGAGAATTTATTAGCGTATTTCATATACAATTCACGCATTTATACATGCACATTGACCTTGACTAGATGGCGTTATATACGCATATATATATATATATATATATATATATATATATATATATATATGTATATATATATATATATATATATGTATATATATATATATATATGTATGTATATATATATATATATATGTATGTATATATATATATGTATGTATATATATGTATATGGGATATGTGAAAGGTTATGGTATTATATACGCACCTTAATTCATATATGTTATTAAAATAAATTCATTAGGTAACACACCTTAAGGAAGTTTTGAATGATTTGGGGATTTTAGTGGTCGATGATTGGGTCTACAGATTTAATCTAAAGCATGGGATATTATGCGGCAAGAGATTTGAGATAATGGAAAGGATCTTCTTGAAATGAAGAAGGATACAACATAACTTTGAAATGGATGGATGTTGCCGCACATCTTATTGATGTCCTTGAGGGGTGAATGGACTTGTGCAGCTAAAGAGTGAGCTTGGACTCAAGATGGGTTATCGATGTCGTAGTGATTGTACCCCGTGCAGCAACGTTGGAAGATGTCGGGAAGTGATTTCCACAGGTGGGTTATTCCCTGTGAGTAGGTTATCAGTCACGTGGTTGGCGAAGCTTCTGCGGAGGATTTTATTGGCCATTTCGGTAGGAGGTCGAATATATGAATGTTGATGGAAATTTAGGGTGTTCATAAAGCGCTAATGGAAGTATTTCAAGGAATCTGGCAGTTTAATTGCACGAGGTCATGTCAATAAGAGATAAAGAATCTTGGTAAATTCTAGAGGTGTGTCATAGTGGCTTTAAGCTAAGTGGGAGAGTCCCACCGCCTATGATTGGGTTGCATGGTTAAGTACTTGCAAGGTTGCTGGTTATTAGCATATTGGTGGGTTATTTCAGCCACGAGAAAAGCACATAAGCGGTAATTTGATCAAGGGGATTGTTAAAGGTGTTCTTTGGTTGGCCATATTGGCTCATGTTCAGACTTGGGGAAGGATTCAGATTTATGCCTTGTATAGATGCGGGCTTCAAGGGAAGTGATTCTACCGGGTGCTTCGTCTAGAGGGTATACATGTGCTAGAAGATTCATGGAGTTGATTATATTCGGGGCCAAGTTAGAGTGGGTGGCTCTCAACAACGGTTCTAGTGGATTAGAGAGAACTTGAATTGTTTGCTTGGTGAATTACAAATGAGTGGCCCCCTTTATATAGTAGTCTCCTAGGGGTTAGTGTGTAAATATTAATTATTATACAAGTCCTTGATATTTACAAGATAAGGGCTTTCTCTAGAATTCTCTACAAGCCTAAAAGATTCCAAGGACTTTCTTAGCAAATCCATAAGGATCTAGGTTCTTCCTAAGGAAATGTCCATACCTCTCTAGAATGTTCTCACAAATGCTAGTCTTCTTCTTATGTAAGCTTCCACATGGCATTAATATATGCCAAATGGCGCCTATGTAGCATGATGACATGGCAGGTCATCACACTCTCCCCCACACAATATTGCGACGATCAAGGTGCAATGCTACTGCATAAACTCTCGGATCTTATCTTTGAATTGCCACAAGTCTTCATATCGTTCCCACGTGGCCTCCTCTGTTGATTGCCCTTTCTAATGGACGAGGAACATAGCGGTGGCTTTTTGCCCTTATTTTCGCCTTGCCTGGTAATATATGATAGCCTCACTCTCCCGATCAGGCGAGACGGTGATAGTCATTGGCGCTCGACTTGATTGGCCCCTACTCGGATCATCATTATCTTCATGATATGGCTTAAGCATGTTGGCATGGAAGACAGGGTAGATCTTAAGATACGATGTCACGTCAAGCTTGTATGAGATCTTGCCTACCTTGGCGACGATCTTAAATGGCCCTTCACACTTACGAATCAGATTCTGATGCATGCCCCGTAGTGCCTTAAACTGTCTTGGATTAAACTTCACCATGACCATGTCCCCAACTCTGTAGTCCGTGGGATGTCGCTTACGGTCTACAAAATTCTTCATCTTCTTAGCTTCCTTATCCAAGTAAGACTTAGCAGTGTCGAGCTGCTCCTCCAATCCTTTGGCCATATGATAAGCCCCCAAACTCTTTCCCTCGAACGCGGCTGGTAATGAATGTGGAGTTTGTGGTTGGTGGCATGTGGCTAGCCCAAATAGTGTCCGCCCCGTGGACTCATTCCGGTGCAAGTTATAAGAGAATTGGGCAATGTCTAGGAGCCTTGCCCAATCTTTCTGATGTGCGGTTACATAATGCCTCAAGTAGCATTCTAGTAAGGCATTGACCCATACCGTTTATCCATCCATCTGTCGGTGGAAACTAGTAAAAAAGTGCAGTTCCGTGCCAAGTATGTCGAACAACTATCTCCAAAAGTTCCCAATGAAGTGGGGGTCTCGATCACTGATGATATGCCTTGGTAAGCCCCAATACTTTACCACGTTCTTAAAGAATAGATTGGCGGCTTCCTTAGTTTTGCAACCCGGTGAGGCAGGCATGAAGGTGGCATATTTGGAAAATCTATCCACATCCACCATAATAATACCATAACCATCGGACTTCGATAGGAAAGTAATAAAGTCCATAGTCACGCTCTCCCATGGACGCTCTGCAACTGGTAGTGGCTCCAAAAGTCCTCCGGGTTGTTGTTGTTCAACCTTGTCCTGTTGACAGACAAGACAAGTTTGCACATAGCACTCTATGTCATCACACATGCGTGTCCAATAGTAGACTGACTCAACCAGGTCCCTAGTGCGACGTTGACCTGGATGACCAGCCCATATTGTGTCATGACTATCCCTTATGATCCGTCGTCTAATGTCTCCAAATTTAGGCACGTAGACCCGCCGACCTGTGGTAAGTAGTACGCTATCTTCTCTCCAAAACGGTCTCGTCTTGCCTTTGTTGGCTAAGTCGATAAGCTGTTTGGCTAATAGATCATGCTGCATGCCTTCTTTTATAGCCTCCCCAATGTCCCATCTAGCTGAAGTAATTGAAGAAAGCTCGGCTTTCCGGCTCAAGTCATCGGCTACAACATTACCTTTTCCCAGCTTATACTCTAGCGAATAATCAAACTCGGCCAAGAAATCCTGCCACCTAGCCTACTTTGGTGTGAGCTTTTTTTGTGTCCGAAAGTAGCTAGTAGCCACATTATCAGTCTTGACCACGAACCTCGACCCGAGCAGATAATGTCTCCATGTACGAAGTCAATGCACAATGGTAGTCATTTCCTTCTCTTGCACCGTGTAACGCCGCTCCGTCTCATTTAACTTTCGGCGATCAAATGCTATGGATGCTTATCCTGCATCAAGACACCCCCAATGGTGAAGTCTGAGGCATCTGTGCGCACCTCAAATGTCTTGGCAAAGTCAGGTAACACCAAGACTGGCTCCTTTGTTACAATTGTTTTAAGGCATTCAAATGCCTTTTGACAATGCTCCGTCAAAACCCATGGCTTGTTCTTCTTTAGCAACTCAGTCAATGGTGCGGCCTTTGTTGAGTATCCACTGATGAACCAACGATAATAGTTAACAAGGCTAAGGAAGGATCTCAACTCAGTTACCTTTATAGGTGCCTCCCACTTCTGGATAGCACGTACCTTAGCCTCGTCCATGCGTAGCTCTCCATTAGCAACATGGCCCAAGAAGTGCACCTTTGATTGTGCGAACTTACATTTCTCCCTTTTGATGTATAGCTCGTTCTCTCGCAAGACTTGAAAAACCTTCCTTAAGTGCTCCATGTTCTCCTCCAAGGTGTTGTTGTAGATGACTATGTCATCTAGGTAGACTACCACGAATTGTAGGGATGTAATATCTTGTTCATAAGGGTGCAAAATGTGGCTGTTGCATTGGTTAAGCCGAAGGGCATCACCAACCACTCAAAGGCTCCATATCTTGTCACGCATGCTGTCTTTGGCTCATCCCCTTCCGCAATACGGACCTGGTAGTAGCCCTTTCGAAAGGGGTAAAAGTGTGGTGCCTAATGATTTCAAGCCTATAGGTACGGTTAAGAATCAAGCTTTGTAGCAATTTATGAGAAAAGGTCCAGAATGTTCTATGATGTTTTGAATTGCAGTGTAGCATTTGGGAAGTATGAAATAGTTCGTGGGATTTGAGACATCATGGTCTTGTGAATCAAGGTCACTCGGGATGAGTGCAAATGGAGTGTGTTATGTGTCGAATGGAGTTATTTCTAAGGCAACCAAGGATAAATTGGAAGAACATATATTGGTTAGCCATAGTTGGATTGGCATGTTGGTGGTAGTGATCAGTTCCTGCAGCGCGATCAAGTTATGCAAGTGATTTGTGATGGTACGTGTGAGGCTTGTCGGCCGCCGTAGTTGATGTTATTCAGGAGTATTCTACTGTTATGGCCTGTTATCTATAGGCGGGTCCCAGAAGGGCTATGGTCGCTTAGACCACTACTTAGAGGTTTGTATATTCTACAGATATGAGAATTCACCTGTGTGTTGCTATGGTTCTCCTGAAGTGAGTTATGTGAAATGTTTTTATATGTGGAAGCGTTAATTTATTAGTGGTTTCGGAGTTATGATGAAAATCATGTTCTATCGTATATTGGCATTTTGGGTCGTGACACTAACTCCATCTAGTTGCAGGGAATACTATAGATACTCATGAACACCGTCTCAAATAGGGGATCAAAAAGAAAATCCATTCTTCTTACATATTAAAATATCTTCTATATAACAAGTTGACTCACTTTACAGAATACCATAGCCAAAATTGTGGCAAGAAATGGCTATATCAGTGAGCTTTTTTTATGGTCATATCTCTTATTGCTTTTGCACCAATATGTTTCTGTTACAAGATCAATTATTATGATTACCCATACCTACAATTTTACAATTGGTCATGTCCACAAGCTAAAGAAATAGTCAAGTCTGTTGTTGCTATTACAGTTCTCGCTTTTCCTTTCATGTCAACGCCAAGGGAGGCTGACTTCTATTCTTGTATACATGTGCCTCAGTTGCTAAATGTGATCGCTCATCCAAATACTTGTTCATAGACCTCATTTTCATATATTTCAAGTGTGTCAAGAGTCTCATCAATTTATCTTTCTTTTCAGGATTCTTATATTTATTTATGTACAACACATATCAAGTTACTTTAGGTACTTTTGTATGATCCGAAGAAGGAAGAAAAAGAGAAAAACATTACGTACTTTTGTCATCCGTAATGCATCTCTGACTCCAGGTATATTAAAGCTACCCCTTCTTTCTTTTTAGCATGATCGATATGACATGAACGAAACGAGCAAATGCACAACTTCCATAAATGACTCTATTCATAGAAGTATTGGAGATGCTTATGTTCTTGAATTTCCATATGTCTTATTATTCTATCGTCTGTTCATGGGTCTTAGAAAATACGTAAGTTGATAAAGTTTGTTTCATGATATTAATCAGAGATATAATGGTCTTATGACGTATCGAGTTATGTTATTAACGTATTTCATATAAAATTCATGCATTGATACATGTACATTGACCCATGACCGGATGACATTATATACGTATATATATATATATATATATATATATATATATATATATATATATATGCATATGGGATATGGGAAAGGTTATGGCGTTATATACGCACCACCACCTAATCAATTGGTATACGTTGATGATTTTGCCCACAGTGGGCCGAGATGATATGATGGGATGCCCTCAGAGGCATGATGATGTTATGGCGTTATATATCCATATATATATATATATATATATATATATATATATATATATGTATATGGGATATAGGAAAGGTTATGGCGTTATATACGCACCACCACCTGATCAGCTGGAATACGTTGATGATTTTGCCCACAGTGGCTAAGATGATATAATGGCATATCCTCAGAGGCTTGATGATGTTATGAACACATGTACCTATGCACGACATGACATTCATACGCATATGCATGACACTATAAATATTAAATGATATACATAGTTATCCAGACTTACATGTTGAGTCATGTACTTCGTGTTTCTTTCATGTCCTTATGTATTGATTTACATGCCTTACATACTCGGTACATTAATCGTACTGACGTCCTTTTGTTGTGGATGCTGCATTCATGCCTGCAGGTATAAGTAATCAATTTTATGAGCCCTTATAGTAGACAAGGTTAGCATTCAACGAAAAATTGGTAAGACTCCACCTTATTCGGAGTGCAGCCGAGTCTATGAGCCATCATGTCAAAGTTTTGCTTCAGACTTATGGATAGGCCTGTACCCTGTCCCATTTGATGTCAAATAATCTTAGAGGCTTTGTAAACCGAGGTTCAGTTTGTACAACATTTCAGAGGCCTTAACGGCCCATATGTATTCACATCTTAAGAATGATAATTTATTGATACAGTGTTGCCCACTTACAGTTGTACATTATGAGTTGTGGCCATATTGGCCCATTATAGTTACAAAAGGAATGAGCTCAGCTAACTTGAGCTATGTGTGTTCTTGTTTTGATCGAATGACTATCAGTTACAGAGTGGTTCCCTCGGGCCAGCTCGGCACCGGGTGCCAGTCATGTGTCACGACCCCGGTTCGCCCTCCGTGAACCATCGTGATAGCACCTAGTCCTCTACGACTAGGTAAGCCTAAATTGCAGAAGATAACCAAAATGCAGAATAAAAATAAATTAAAACAGAATGAAGAGTGATAAAAACAGTGTTTAAAAGTGCAACTCAGCATATACAACACAACATTCTCAGAATCAAGTACACTATCCCAAAACCCGGAAACTCATGGAAACACAAGCTTTTGCAATATCTAACAGTCTAACTCTAGAATATCTAACAAGAAAGAAAATACAGAAGGGAAATGTTTAACAACTAGATTAGAAAGGGACTTCTCGATCTGTGGACGCGACAGATGTACCTCGAAGTCTTTAGAGCAGTCGCCTCCCTCAAGGATGGTAGGCCTGAGTAGCGGTACCTAGATCTACACATGAAAAACATATTCAGAAGGGACATGAGTACACCCCAGCGGTACTCAGTAAGTGCGAAGCCTAACCTTGGTTGGGTAGTGACGAGGAAGGTCAGGGCACTACTGAGGTTAAACAAAAATATAAGTTCAACAGTATAGAATAGAACAGTATAAATAAATACACTAGTGAAGATAACACAGGATATACAGGACAACAACAACTATACCGAAGCAAGGTAAACACGAAAAGGAAATACAGCTCAGCACCAATAATAACAATCATGGATCTCCAAGGATACCGTCCTGTAGTCCCATATGTGCATATCCAATGGATCTCCTGGGATTTTGTCCCATAGTCCAACTCATAATGCTCGGGGATCTACCGAAATCCCGTTCCATAGTGCCAAATGTAAATACCCAGTATTGGGGGAATCTACCGGGTGCATTCCCGGAGTTCCATATAACCGTGCAAGGGGATCTATCGGAATCCCACATCCGTAGTCCCAAAATAAATAGACAAGGGGGAGTTACCAGAATCCCACATCCGTAGTCCCAAAATAAACAGACAAGGGGGAGCTACCGGAATCCCACATCCGTAGTCCCAAAATAAATACACAGCAGCAATAGGAAAATATACAAAAATGGCAAAATTCATATTAAGACAACAAGTGATTCTAGCCTAGCATGCTGCACAGAATTTAAGTAAGGCAGATTGAGCAAATAAAGTAATTAAGTCACTTAGACATGTTTTCCTAAGCTAACAACATGCTTAATAGTGCAAGTAATAAAAATAGGAAAGGAAACATACTAGTGATTACTTAGTGAAAACCGATGTTCCAATAATTAGCACAAGTACGCACTCGTCACCTCACGTACAAGGAATTTCAATTACCAAATATACCAATCCTAAGGGGAAGGTCCGCCTAACAAGGTTAGACAAACAACTTACCTCGAACCGGCTCAATAATCAATCCGAAACCAGGCTCTTGCCACGAGTACTCGACTCCAAATGGCCCAAATCTATTCAATTCAATTTCATAATGTGAATAACACTTCAAGTAACTTATTCTACAATTAAAGTCTAAGCTACTACACAAAATTATGTAAAATGACCAAAATGCCCCTCGGGCCCACATCTCGGAATCGGGTGAAATTTATATTTTCAGAATTCTCAAACTCTCACCAGTCTAACCATATTAAAATTATCCCAATCCGATGTCAAATTCCCAATCAAAACTCAATTTCTTGGTCTAAGAACTTTTCCCCCAATTTCTACCAAAATTTCGAAATTAAAGGATGGATTTAAGAGTAGATTCATGGAAATTAGTCTAAACCGAGTAGGAATCACTTACTCAAATCGCCCAGGTGAAAATCTCTTCAAAAATCACAATCTTCCAAGCTCCCAAGTTCAAAATATGAATTATGGCTCAAACCCTTGATTTTGGGTTTTAAAAATCTGCCGAGGTGTTTCCTTCTCGCGAACGCGGTCAAACCCTCGCATTCGCGAAGCACAAAATGAATTTGACTATTTTTCCTCTTACACGATCGCGGTCAATACCTCACGAACTTGATGCTTTGTACAGACAGGTCTTCGCGATCATGTTCCACATATCGCGAACGCGTTTCATTAAATCTACTGAAACTCAGCCGCTCATTTTCTTCTATGCGAACACGACACCACCCACGCGAACACGATGTACAAATACTTAGCCCTTCGTGAATGCGGTGCCTTCTTCGCGAACGCGGTTCCTTTCTCGTGAACGTGAAGGCTTAATTTTGACCTTCCTCAACTGACTCTTCGCGAATGCGAGGGCCCCCTCGCGAACGCGAAGAGTAAAATTCCTCTGCAATAGCTGAACAAAATCTGCAACTTTTTTACAACTTAAAATGATCCGTTGAGCATTCGAAACTCACCCGAGTCCCCCGGAACCTCAACCAAACCTGTCAACCAACCCTAAAACATCATTCAAACTTGTACCAACCTTGGGAACGCTCAAAACCACATCAAAACACCTATTTTTCATTGGATTCAAGCCTAAGAATTCCAAAAACTCTAAAAATACGCTTTTGATCAAAAAGTCTATCAAACCTCGTCCGAATGACCGAAAATTTTGTACACACGTCACATTCAACACTACGGAGCTACTCCAACTTTCGAAATTTCATTCCGACCCTCGGATCAAATTCTCACTATAGGACCGGAAACTTCACAAATTCAACTTTCGGCATTTCAAGCCTAAATTAGCTACGGACCTCCGAAACACAATCCGAACACGCTCCTAACCTGAAATCACCCAACGGAGCTAACGGAATCATCATATTTCTATTCCAAGGCCGTCTTCACACTGTTCCGACTACAACCAACTTTCCACCACTTAAGCTCTCATTTATAGACTAAGTGTCCCAACACTCTCCGAAACTTAAAACCGAACATCCCAACAAATCAAATTAGTAGAAATAAACTTGGGGAAAGAAGTTAATAGAGGATCGGGGTGTGAATTCTTAAGACGACCGGCCAGGTCGTCACATCCTCCTATACTTAAACATTCGTTCGTCCTCGAACGAGCATAAAGACATACCTAATGTAGTGAAAATATGAGAGTAACGGCTGTGCATATCTTGCTCGGTCTCCCAGGTTGCCTCCTCGACCGGCTGGCCCCGCTACTGAACCTTTACTGATGCAATGTTCTTTGACCTCAGCTTTCTAACGTGCCTGTCCAATATTGCCACTGGCTCCTCAACATAAGATAGATCCTTATCCAACTGGATTGAACTGAAATCCAACACGTGTGACAGATCACCGTGATACCTCCGGAGCATCGAAACATGGAATACCGGATGAACTCCGGTCAAGCTGGGAGGTAGGGCAAGCTCATAATCAACCTCCCCAACATGCCTCAATAACTCAAAAGGGCCAATAAATCGCGAACTCAACTTTCTTTTCTTCCCAAATCTCATAATGCCCTTCATAGGCGAAACCCAAAGCAGAACCCACTCTCCAACCATATAGGAAACATCACGAACCTTTCGATTCGGGTAACCCTTCTGTCTAGAATGGGCTCTATGGAGCCTATCCTGAATCACCTTAACCTTCTCCAAAGCATCCTGAACTAAGTCCGTGCCCAATAATCTAGCCTCACCCGGCTCAAACCAACCCACCGGGGATCTACACCGTCTCCCATATAAAGCCTCATACGGTGCCATCTGAAGGCTGGACTAATAGCTGTTGTTGTATGAAAACTCCGCCAACGGCAAGAACTGATCCCAAGACCCTCCAAACTCGATCACACACGCACAGAGCATATCCTCAAGATTTTGAATAGTATGCTCGGACTGTCCATCCATCTGACAGTGAAATGTTGTACTCAACTCTACCCGAGTACCGAAATCATGCTGAACGGCCCTCCAGAACCGTGATGTGAACTGAGTATCTCTGTCTGAAATGATGGACACTGGAATATCATGCAGACGAACAATCTCCCATATATAAATATCTGCCAACCACTCCGAAGAATAAGTAGTACACATATGAATGAAATGAGCAGATTTGGTCAGCTGATCCACAATAACCCAAATAGCATCGAACTTTCTCAAAGTCCGTGGGAGCCCAACTACAAAGTCCATGGTGATCCGCTCCCACTTCCACTCCGGAATCTCTATTTGCTGAAGCAACCCACCCGGTCTCTAGTGCTGATACTTCACCTACTAAGAGTTGAGACACCGAGCTACAAATTCAACTATATATTTCTTCATCCGCCTCCACCAATAGTGCTGTCTGATATCCTGATACATCTTCGCGGCTCCTGGATAGATGGAATACCGCGAACTATAGGCCTCCTCTAGAATCAACTCTCGAAGCCCATCAACATAGGGTACACAAATACGACCCTGCATCCTTAATACCTCATCATCACCAATAGTCACATCTCTGGCATCACCGTGCTGAACTTTGTCCTCGAGGACAAGCAAATGAGGGTCATCGTATTGCCGCTTCCTAATACAATCAAATAAGGAAGACCGAGAAACCACGCAAGCTAGAACCTGACTGGCTCTGAAATATCCAATCTCACAAACTGGCTGGCTAAGGCCTGAATATCCATTGCCATAGGCCTCTCCGATGCTGGTAAATAAGCCAAACTCCCCAAACTCTCCGCCCGGTGACTAAAAGCATAGGCCACCACATTGGCCTAGCCCAGGTGATACAGAATAGTAATATCATAGTCCTATAACCACCTCCTCTGGTACAAATTTAGATCCTTTTGTTTGAACAGGTGCTGTAAGATCCGATGGTCAGTATAAATGTAAAGCCCCAGAAAATTTTGCTTAGAAAATTAAGATTTCGTGGTGCCAAGGTAGGCTAAATATTTTATCTTGAATACAAATGAGGATTAAGGATATTATGGATATCAATTGGATATATTAATAAGTGTATAAGTCATATTAGAAGTGAATTGGGGTCTAAGGAGAGGCCTAAGTCTAAGCCAAGTTGGAAAATTTCATAATAGACGAAAGTTGCAAATGAGTGCGCACAAGACCTCACTTTGGACAATTATATCTCCAGTTATATAAGGAATTATGTAATGCACAACCTATAAAATAAAAGGTCTTTGAGTCTAGTTTCTAACACTTCAAATCGTTCGTCATTCGGACATTCCTACACAAAGGTATGACCAAATTACCAAAGCAGCGTAGAAATCTGCACTACCGCGGCGCCCCACGCGGCGTCCAGCGCGCCGCGCCAGTAGTAATTCCAGTATGGTCCGAAATTTCATTTTCAGACACATTTTGCACAGACGCCCCATGCCTCGTGGCGCAATAGTACAAAAAATGGGTTTTTAAGACCCGAACCCCATTTCATTTAACTCGATTGAGGTTTACTTTTGGGGAAATTTCTGGTATTCTAGAGAGAAGGGAGAGCGATTCTAGAGAGAGGAAAGGGGAAAACTAAAGATTTCACTACTCTTCCTTGAATCACACCTTGAAATCGCATCAAAGGGTTGCTAAGGCTTCAAAGATGTAGGAATTTCTTTTTCCCAATTCTTCAATTTTGAAATCTAATTAGAAATTGGTAATTAGTAAGATGATTCTTGGATGTGATAGTATTCATTATTCATGCATGTACAAATTAGGTTTGTGGGAAGATTGTTGAATATAAACAAGTAAAGATTGGGTTGGGAAATGAAGGGAATCTTGTAAAAGAGATTTGAAATCAAGATGCACAACTAGTAATTGATAAAATTCTCAAATGAGCTAGAATTATGAATATCTTCCTAATTTGTGTTCAATTTTGTTATGTCTCAAAATAGATTGAAGTTGCTAGAATTTCCGGAATATCGTAGTAATTAAATGAAAGATCAAGAAAGGTATGTATGTCTAAAACCCCCTTTTATTAGAAATTGAGCTCCGTTGGCATTTATGAAAGTGTGGTAAGAGCTGAATTGGTTAGTATATTGATTG